>NC_142788.1:4286666-4637500 GCF_988280905.1 Pimephales promelas
AGCAGCAGCTCATTTGCATTTAAAGTGACAGGCACAAAAATGGAGCGTTTTTGCATGTTACCATTTTAACATGCTATAAAAAATGTCTGTGAGGTATTTTGAGCTAAAACTTTACATATACACTCTATGAACGTCATAGACTTATACGACCCCTTTAAAAGAAAGAACGGAGCCTCTGCTTTTAAACAAACCAACAAACGAAATGTATTCTAGATTTATGCGCGTGAATGTGGCTAAGTTTTATGAACAAAACAACATCTTGTTCAAAAACCTGAGAAAATCACATTTTTGTCAAAGACCACAATGTGAATAATGCTTTTATAGCTTATTATAAAATAAAGTCGTGATTTTCCATTGAGATTGGATTTGGACATGAAAAGTATTCTATATGATAGGTTTCTTATATTGTCTAGCATGCATGCTGAAATAAAAAGCTAAATGACACGTAAAGGAAAGGAAAGGAAAGGATCAGCCACAAAAAGAGCTTGTTGATTAATAAAGACCCTCGTCGCAGTCGTGGCCACAGAAATGCCCCTTCTAATTGAGAGGCACGTCAAAAGGCACATTGGTTTGGTAAGACCCCCTCCTCCTCCAGGTCTCCACTTCAATCACATTTACACCTCCACTTCATTCTCTCCCTCTGTAGTTATCTTTTTTCTTCTCAACCTCAAATTAATGAAAAGCGGGCCAAAGAGGGAGTGCTTTCAGTCATTTTAACAGCCAGTTAATAAATGCGATTGCAAATGGAACTTGTCACCGCACGCTAGAGAGCAGCGCGCGGTCAATATCCCGGCTGGCAGGTGCTGAGGGTCACATATAAGTCAGTCCAGTGATGGATATGTATCCAATAATTGATGTAGGCCGTCTGTTATTGTGGGTTTCACTCCTGCCTCTATTGCTTATTAAAAGCTGTTTGCTTTAAGTACCAGGCTGCCCTGTAACTGCCCATGCTGGCTGTTAGCTGAGCATCAGAAACCACAGGCAATGGAGAAGACGGCCAACTCTGGCTGTCAACACAAATGCTAGAAATGTGTTTGCCAACAAAGGTTAACTTCTGGTTTTTAACAGACAATGTACTTGTTGAATTACACAAGTGAACTGTCAAAACATTGTGTGTGTGTATATATATATATATATATATATATATATAGACCCTAAAACCGTGATAAAAAGTGTGCCACCCCTAGTGTATATATATATATACTGTACATATACATATATGTACAATATCGGCTGATAGATTTCTTTTCTAAGTAACTGTGCAATAAGCAGGAATGCACTCGAAATCAGAGATCCTCTAGGTGTGCAAGCATGAACTCATTGTCAATGGTGCGTACTTTAAAGGGATGCTCCACTTTTTTGGAAAGAGGCTCATTTTACAACTCCCTCAGAGTTAAACAGTTGAGTTTTACCGTTTTCGAATCCATTCAGCTGATTTTCTGATATTTAGAAGAATATCAGTAACCACACCGTTTCTGGTCTCATTGAATCCATAGTAGGAAAAAAATATATACTATGGTAGTCACTGAGACTAGAAACTGTCTGGTTACTGATATTCTTCGGAATATCAGAAAATCGGCTGAATGGATTCGAAAACGGTAAAACTCAACCGTTTAACTCTGGGGGAACTGTAAAATGAGCCTATTTGCAAAAAAGTGGACTATCCCTTTAAATGTCTTGCATATTTGGATTAGTTCACTTCAGATTTAAAATGTCCTGATAATTTCCTCACCCCCCACGTCATCCAAGATATGTATGTCTTTCTTTCTTCAGTCGAAATGAAAATGTTTTTGAGGAAAAAATTCCAGGATTTTTCTCCATATAGTGACTTCAATGGTGTTCAACGGTCTGAAGGCCCAAATGTGAGTTTCAGTGCAGCTTCAAAGTCTCGACCCGATCCCAGACGAGGAATAAGAGTCCGATCTAGACAAACCATCACCCATTTTCTATAAAACTAAACATTTATATACTTCTTAACCCCAAATGCCTGTCTTACACCAGCTTTGACGTGCCACACACTACGTGATCACGTTGAAAGGAAGTCCCGACCTAGTGTTTACAAAGCGATCGTCAAAAACCCTTTACAAATAAAAGATTTGAAACAATTTTGAAATTTGATGTTTTTTACCCTACACTACATTTTTCGCCACGTCAGTTTTCCAATGTGATCACGTAATGCATGAAGTCATGGACGTGCAAGACAAGCATTTGTGGTTAAAAAGTATGTAAATGTTTATTTTTATAGAAAATGGCCGCTGGTTTGTCTAGATCAGACTCTTATTCCTCGGCTGGGGTCGTGTCGAGACTTTGAAGCTGCACTGAAACTCACATTTGGACCTTCGACCCAGGGGCGGAGTGGGACCAAAAAATCTACCGGGAAATTTCGTAGACCACCGGCCCTCGTCGCTGGCACGATTAGCCAATAGCATTTACAGTTTTACTTATTTAAAGGGAACTTTGTTGTACTAGTATGCTGGAGTAAAGTTCATAAATGGTCGTTCTTTCCCATAGTACTTTCTAAAAGTAGTTGGGTGGACTCTGTGACTCTAGGGGGGTTCGGGGGCATGCTCCCCCGCAAGAAAATTTTGGACATTTTAAGGTTATAATTAGGGATGGGGCCGATCCGATCCAGTATCGGTATCGGGACCGATACCAGCGTAATTCACGTATCGGATTTTTCCGATCCAACCTGCGGAGAAATCCGATATTTATGATCCATGTCTGCGCTTTAACGTTGGCTGCTGAAATGACTCCAAAAGGGATTCCCCGGGGCTGCTAGTCTGCTAGCTGGCTGCAAACTGTGGAATGGATATCCTGAACGGAGGTGCAGCTCAATCATAGATAGGGCTCAATGAGACACACAGACGCCCGCTCAAGAAATCCATTCCGCAGTTTGCAGCCAGCTAGCATGATAGCATTGAGCTACCAATATGTTCGCTGTGTGGAAATCCTATGGTGGAAATACTTCACACTGGAAACACCGCAGCAGAGCAAGACAGCAAAATGCAATGTTTGCAAAGCCGTATAAATTAAACTATTTGTCTGTGATGCATGTTTGCAATTCGCAGTCCAGAAGAGAAAGAGAGAGAGATCTCTCACGCGGTGCCACAGCACGCACAACACGACAGCTCTGCTTAATGAGTGACGACAGAGAAAACATAGCCTGGTTACACTTTAGATCTGTGATATTAGTCTGATTTCCAAAGATTAAGGAATATATTGAGGTAAAAAAAAAAAACATTAAACAATAGCCGCATTCTGTGTAGCCAACTTCCTTCCCATCGCGGCGGTGCACTGTCATTTCTCCGTAAAACTCAAACTTTAAGACAGAATCAGCACGATCGGTAATTGTTGTAAAATGCCGTCTCTGCTGTTGCTTAATTGCGGGACGCTTTTAATAATAAAAAGAGCTATTAAAAGCACAAAATTTGCGCAAGAGGGCGGCGCGCGCTCCGAGGGCTTCATATGCGCGTCTAAACGATCAAATGTAGCCTGCACAAAAATGTCAAAAAGACCGGCTTGGAGATTATCACTTAACTACGTTCATTTTAGACATAAACGGTTTATGGAAATAGTTGGGAGAAAATATGGTGCATCAGTAGACTATGAAATCCGCACTAGTTCTTAAAGGGGTAGCAGTATAAATGTGACGATTGCGACATTACTGAGAATAAAACAACCAAAGGCAAAGAGAAAATCACTCACAGCTCTTGAATTAATAACTTCAGCTTTAATAAGCATAAATCTATCTATGATAAACTTTGCAGTGCTATTTTACTTTTGATTACTTTATTATAATTCTTTTTAGACCTGAATATTGTTAGTAGACCTTCCTGAAATTAAAGCACTGTGTAGGCCTGTATAATGCGTATATCTTTGTTTAATTGTCTATCTATTGTTTAATCTATTATATATATATATATATATATATATATATATATATTGACATAGGCTACATACGTACGTATCATCCTTGCTTGTAGAGAGGTGTTTATTTCAGCATCATATAAAATCAACAATATTGATAAATAATGTTAAAGCAAACACAGGTCTGGTATCGGAAAAGTATCGGTATCGGCCGATATCCAAAGTCAGGTATCGGGATCGGATCGGAAGTGAAAAAATGTGGATCGGTGCATCCCTAGTTATAATGCATCAATCTCATGCTCTCTGAGAGATCGAAATTAAGACCCATTCATGAACTGCTCGTTGAACAAAGAAAAAACATTTGTACCAGGACAATAAAGAGGGCTCAAATATTTTTTTAGTTATGAGAGTCTCAGTCTACTACATTATCAATGGTGTTTTAGGATGCCAAACAATTATTATAATAATGTAATAATGATTTATAATTATTCCTATGACGTACTGTAAAATCCATTTATAGCCTATAAATGTACTATGTAAATGAAAATGAGTATTTCAAAAGTATATTTTAACCAACATTACACTATAATATAGGAAAATTAAAATACTTTTGTCCTAATTTCTTCACTTGCAAGAAATAAACCCTTGAGCTTTTATTTAGGAGAAAACACCAGATGATCGCGAGAGCAAAGTAATCACGCAGAACAAACTGGATGTTATTCTAATGTAAGTAAATATAATGGCGCAACGCCATATGGTTTCAATTTTAGTTCGTTGGCAAAATATAACATAAAATATAAAATTAGGTTTTACATTTTACATCTTTACATTTCTGTGTTGGGAAAAGGGAAAAGAGAGAGTTCGGCAAGGCGGATTCGAACTCGCATTCAGCGCATCAAAAAGCTTCATTCAAACACTTCACGCCCTACGACCTACGCCACTGAGGCTGTTCCATGACGGGTGTCGTTTTGCTGTAAAGACAGGCATTTAGTGCAAATATATGCTCCGTTATAAAAAATGTCAAAAAAAATTGTTTTCTTCCCTTAGCTTGGGCCATGGCGAACTTCCAATAAATACATTTTATCAGACCGGGCCGGCCCTCGCGGCCTCGTAACACTACCGGCCCACCGGGAAAACTCCCGACTCTCCCGATTGCCACTCCGCTACTGCTTCGACCCGTTGAAGTCACTATATGGAGAACAATCCTGCAATTTATTTTTGAATGAAGAAAGAAAGACATGAATATCTTTGATGACGTGGGGTAAATTGTTCATTTCTAATCTTTTAACTGTGCAAGACGGAGCATACCAGAATTATTTTGTGATATTGTCCATTTTCCCAAAATAAATCCCTTTTAAATAAAGAGAAATAATGAAGTGGTCGCATGCCAGACTCGAACTTATGTCTCCCACATAGGCACCGAGGCTAAAAAAAACACACTACACCACAGCTCCGAAAGGTCAGATCACTTAGAGACCCAACTGTGATGGTATGCTGGGTTCTTGAGGAAGCAACGAAAGTAAGAGGATATAGATGGAAGGAAGCAGAAAGAGAGAGAGAGACACATCAGGAATTACCGCAGGGCCTAACCCTGCACGACTGGAAGGGTGTTGTTATTGTAAAACTCAGAAAGAGCTGCTATTGCACATTTCTGACATGTAGCGCTGCCTTTCAGGGCCTGATCAAAGTGCCCCAGCGCTACTGCGTCTGATAACCAAATCAATTTTCCCAGTCTTTTGTTTTTCGCTGAATAATGCACATTTAGTTGTAACCTTCGGGCATAGAACGAAGACAAGGCAGACGAGAGGGGCAAGAAATTGAAGGGGCGAGTTAGGGAGGAAAGTGCTATTCCTTTATATTCCAAGAAAACCAAATGTATTCCATAAAAGAGGAAAGAAAAGGAGGGAAATATTCAATAAACTTAGCAGAAGGTTTAAAAAGCACCAAAGCTCTGGAGGACCGCGAACGGCGGTTGGAGGCGGTTCGCCGGGAGAGAGCGGAATGATTAGAATATGAAATGTCTTGGAAGGGGGGAGTGGGTGGGAACGGAGCCAGAGAAATGGAGAGGTGAGATTAAAAGATTACCTGTCTTTTTCTCTCGCCCTTCAGGACCCTAGCGTCTGTCTGCCACCGCTGCCAGACCAGACAAGTCAATGAAAGAGAGACAGCTTCAAAACAAGATAATCATTACAATCAATCCTCACCGTATTACCTCTGTTGCTGATCACATTTTCAATCACGTGGCTTTGTAATTGTGTGTGTTTCTAAAGGTCTTCATACACAACTTATACGCGTATGCGGGTATATTACGCTCCGTTCGATAAAAACTCAAGACCAAACAAGATTTTCGCAGACTGACATAAGTTGGCAATTCAAACACAAAACACGCTACACTTTTGGGGGAGGAATCTGGTGATTTTTTTCTGTAAAAGGGCACTGAATACGCTTTATCAAATCAATAAAATTGTGGCAACAGATTACAAGAAATATTATTCATTAAATTGAACAAATTAGAATTGAGTTATAATTAATCACATTATTCCTTAAAGGTTAACCATTTAAAATGAGTAAAGTTCACACCAAAAAATATCTCACTAACAGACAGGCGTCAAAGATTAATTAACAACTCTTTATTTTAAATTGCCAACATTGAAGACACCTGATGTTAACAAGCAGAATCACTGAAGGAGAAAACCGTCATTTTAAAACAAACACTGATCACCACAATGGTGACTTAAATTTACTTTTTTTTTTTTTGGTTGTTGTAAGTTTTACTATTTTTAAATGGTTAACTTTTAAGGAATTAATTTGATTAATTATTTCTTAATTCAAATTTGTTAAATTTGATAATATTGCGTGTAATCTGTTCCCACAATTGTTTTAATTAGATAAAGTGTATTCATTTTTAGAGTGTATTATGTTATTAGTTTGCATATTAGCCTTACTTGAAATATTTGAGTAAGCTAATTCATACATTTAGCTTAAAATAATCATGTAGTCTTTAATCTTTAGTCTTTAAATACTTTTAGTAGTGGAAAGTGGAAACTTGGCCAGCTTTAACCAGCTAATTCAATAAACGCTAAACAGACAATAACAGACAGGCGTCAAAGATTAATTAAGACCTTTTTATTTTATATTGCCAACATTGAAGACACCTGATGTTAACAAGCAGAATCACTGAAGGAGAAAACCGTCATTTTCAAACAAACCCAAAACAAATACTGATCACCATAATGGTGACTTAAAATTAAGTTTTTTTTTTTTTGGTTGTTGTTGTAAGTTTTACTCATTTTAAATGGTTAACTTTTAAGGAATTAATTATTACTTCATTCTAAATTGTTAAATTTAATGAATTGTAATCTGTTGCCACAGTTGTTTTGATTAGATAAAGCGTATTCATTTTAACAGTGTGGAATGAAAGCAAATCTGATCACGTGAGAACACCACCTCTGCTTGACCATCTTTCATGAGCAATATTTGGCCCGATTCAATTGCAAATGCGAGTTCTCTTCTCGGTTTTTACCACAACACTGACAATACTTGTGAAGGTGTGTGTGATCCAACCTTTGTTCTTTGTTGTTGACTGCAGTGAAAGAGTGAGTCATGCCACTCTTGATCTGTGTGTCTTCTGTTGGGTGGAATACCCTTGACCTGTCGCATCCGCAGACATTGATATTCAGTAACAAGCCCCACAAAACAAAACGATCCATATCACAAGGTGACAGGAGACAGCTCTCTCTCTCTCTGTGTGTGTGTTTCTCTCTCTCCCTCCTTCTCTCTTAAGTATAAATGGGCTTTTAAGGTAAGTGCACATATGGCTACGGCCTGCCGTGGCCCTTTGACCTTAACAGTGACATGGGAGAGATTTTTCGAAGAACGTCCACAAAGTTGGCTATAGATTAGTCCCTGAACACTAGCTTTGGCAGGGACAGAAAGAGAGAGGGATGAAGGGACAGACAAGGAAGGAATGAAAAAAGGACGGCCAAAAGGTAGAAGACAGCAGACAGGACCTGTGTTCGATCTACTCTTGGCATTGACAAGTGAACTTGCTCTTTCTTGTCTTCTCTCTCTATATATATATCCTTCAGCACTGTACAGCATCTCATCATTTAAAGTAAATCAACTACAGTCGCGCTGTGTTTATTGCTTTAAAACATCTATGCTGGGACTCGTGAATCTTTATTGTAGTGTTGTTGGAACTGGTTCATGTACATCCAAACAAACCAATTCATTAAATGTAAATGGGAAAAAGTCTGTTTCATTTTTACCTCAGAATATATCTGTACTGTAAAAGCTAGCTGAGCTCCTTCCGAGTCTTACGTAGGGTGACCCAGACAACCGGTGACGATCAGGAGGTTAACGCGTCAACTATGATGTGTAGAATTAATGAGCGCAGTGGCTGGTCCAGCTCTAACAGATGGGAATGAACTGTCACTAATGTAGAGGCAATGGCCAGTAACCTTCTGGAGAGATTAACTCGAATGAATGCTCAACTGAAATGAGGATGACAAAGTGGAGATGTTCATCCGGGCACGTTGTTCCACTGATCCCATCGAGGGAATAAATCAAACCGCTAAAGAGGTACAGTGAGGGATGAAGTACCGAAGCCATGTGGCAGCATCTCTGGAAACGAAAGGAGAGAGTCTCCAGGTGAGACTGAGAGAAGAGGACCATCTCTCTATCTTCCATTTGTCATCTCAACCTGAAGAAAAGTCCTCTAAAGCAGGGGTGTCCAATCCTGCTCCTGGAAGGCCACTGTCCTGCAGAGTTCAGCTCATAATTAAACGTCCGAAATCGCACCCTATCCCCTTTATTAAGGCACTGTTTGAGGGGATAGTCATTTGTAGTGGTGTCCGAAACCTTAGTGGACATTATCGGGTGCACTCATTCAATCCCACAATGCACCGCAATAACGAGTGGACAACCGATGTATGCTATACGGCTAGAGAACACCCATAATGCACTGTGATAGTCGTATGTCAAATGAATTCCCACGTCTGACCAGAAGCTGAATCATATGTTTTCCAAACCGCTGGTCCAATGTGGCTGCAGCGTAATACCATACAAGTATAACATCCTTTTTAATAGAGTTATACATGCTAGTTTCCATAACAGAGTTTAAGAAAATTCTATTCATAAGTACTGCCAGTTTGGTAAGGGAAGTTCACTTTGAAATTAATTTTTGGGTATGTTTTAGCCAACCCGATCTCACGAGAATTCGTACGAATTTTACGAGGTGGCTAAATCGTACGACCTCACTCGTACGAATTAGTACGTTTTTGCTAAATCGTACATATTTTACAAATTGGCCAATTCATATGAATTCGTACGAATGACCTATCCCTGACCCCGCCCCTAAACCTACCCATCACGTGGGTTTGGACAAATCGTACGAATTCGATTTGTCGAAATTTTGTGAGGTCGTACGAATTAGCCACTTTTTAATCACTCGTACGAATTCGTACGAATTGGTCGTAGGTTTTATCTTACCTCAGGGGCATCCAAGATTTAGGTGTCTTTGTTTCCGCAGTAGTTTCAATTTTGATATTTTTAGGTCAAACCGTTCTTGTCTGTCAGTCATATAATGCAGGTCTATGGTCACCACCTCAAAGAGCATGTACAGAGAAGTCCAAATTAAACATGATTAAATGACTCGTAAATGTAAGTACACATTGATAGCCTTAGACACGAAACGAGCGGTTTGTGTGAGAAAACGAACAGTATTTATATCGTTTTACCTCTTTTAACCACAGACACGTCCAAGTGGTCTGAGGGCGCGGGCGCTTTGTGGCTGTGAATACAAGAGGTAAAAACGATATAAATACTGTTCGTTTTCTCACACAAACCGCTCGTTTCGTGTCTTAGGCCATCAATGTGTACTTACATTTACGAGTCATTAAATCATGTTTAATTTGGACTTCTCTGTGCATGCTCTTTGAGGTGGTGACCATAGACCTGCATTATATGACTGACAGACAAGAACGGTTTGACCTAAAAATATCAAAATTGAAAATACTGCGGAAACAAAGACGTCTACATCTTGGGTGCCCTTGAGGTAAGCTAAAACATCCCAAAAATTCATTTCAAAGTGAACTATCACTTTAAGATGATAATTAAACATCAAACACAAACTATAAAAAAGCTATATAACTATACAAAAGGCATGACCCTCCATGAGCAAGATTGGACGTCCCTGCCCTAATGACTCCTTGACTCCTAATTAATCCTTTTGAGAATCAACTGGGAAACGTAACCACTACACCATGATCCACAACAACAGAAACTGCTCCCCAGTCATTATTCATCTCGAATCCTGCAAGAGGAACTTAGTAGGGTAATGGTCAGGCTGTGCTGCTGCTTTAATTGGTTATGTGACAAGGTTCTGCAATCATTACTGTGATTTATGTTTGCCACTTTTTGAAACAAATATTGATACATAGCATAATTAGATAACAACTCAAAGAATTAATTTGGTCAAATATATGTTTTTATAACACCACATAACCAGAAGAGATACACAGTGACCCTTCAGTCAACTTCACTCTTTTTTAGTTCATAGTAAAATAATGAGGTCTTGTAATAAAGAGAATACTATTAGCACACTTTGAACCTGCTCTCTCCTCTAGTATTGAAAATCCACTTTTATTGATCACACAATAGCTATATAGGGACTGAATACTTGACCCCTAATCCCTTTATGGACTGACCTCGACTGATCCATGTCCCTTAAACGTGTATGTTTGAGAGTGTGTGGCTTCTGTGTGTGCGAGTCATCTGTTTTTCACATGATACCTCACATAAACTTACACACTTCCCCCATTGTGCGGTAGGGTTTCATTTATTTACTGTAACGGTTCCTATTCTGATAAACTAAAGCAATTGCAGTTTTGTTTTGAAACTTGAACTTGGAAGAACAATCTTCATGTTCAATAAAACAGGTTGTTTTTTATTTCTTGGCGGGTCCACAATTGGATAGGTTATCCACATCATCTGATATTGGAGAAAAAATAGTTGAATATGCCATAGAAATGTACTTCTCTGTGACGCCAGTCTCTAAGAACCCCTCATTATTATTCAAGAGAAGGTGTGGCCTATAGCACTATCAAATGTAATTCACGCTCCATGAACCACGTTGGTGTCCTTCATGAGAAACCTGGCGTAAAGCTTATTGAGGTGCCAAGTTTGAATGTACAAACACAATGTGGAAGCTTTGTCATGGGAAAAAGATTCGCAGATCATACAAATCATAAAAAGGATACTTAAAAAAAAAAGGTACTTATGTAAAAATACACTTAAAAAAATAATGGAAGTGCAACCTGAATGTTTTCTGGCACATAATTGCAATTAAATGAAAATGTAATGTAGTTTAATTTTTATTAAATGCAACTATCTAAACTTTACGGTGCTTTTCTGTCCCTTTTAAAGGAGTAGTCCACTTTAAAAAAAAAAAAACTTTTGCTGATAATTTACTCACCCCCATGTCATCCAAGATGTCCATGTCTTTCTTTCTTCAGTCGAAAAGAATTTAAGGTTTTTGATGAAAACATTCCAGTATTTTTCTCCATTTAATGGACTTCAATGGGAACCAAACGGTTCAAGGTCCAAATGAGAGTTTCAGTGCAGCTTCAAAGGGCTTTAAACGATTCCAGGCTTATCAAGCGAAACGATCGCTCATTTAAAAAATAAATTAAAAAAAAGTTTAAGTTTAATAAGCACAAATGCTCGCCTTGCTCTGTTCTGTGATGCTCGTTCGTGACTCTCCTGTGCAAACTCGTTCATCAAAATGAACAAATCTTTTTTCGAGCCATGACTCAAAGGGTCCTTTATGAGACCCTTATTCATCGTCTGGAATCGTTTAAAGCCCTTCGAACAGTTTGCACTGAAACTCTCTCGTTTGGTTCCCATTGAAGTCCATTATATGGAGAAAATCCTGGAATGTTTTCATCAAAAACCTTAATTTCTTTTCGACTGAAGAAAAAAAGACATGGACATCTTGGATGACATGGGGGTGAGTAAATTATCAGCAAATGTTTTTGTTTTTGTTTTAAAGTGAACTACTAGTACTTTAAGTACTTTACAAGTGTGCTTTGCATGACAAACAATTATTAAAACAATAATTGGTAACGCTTTAGATTACAGCCCCGGAAAGTACTGCGTAATTGGCTTTAGCTGCACTACTTCCTGAATTTCAGCCAGCTCCTTGTTTCCTGTCTGCCATTATTGGACACATTGATTAATTCAGGTGTGCTTGACCTCAGTAGTCATGGCAACAATAATCAGACACACCTGAATGAATCAATTTTGCCCAATAATGGCAGACAGGAAACAAGGAGCTGGCTGAAGTTCAGGAAGTAGTGCAGCTGTGCATAAAGCCCATTAAAGCGGTTTTACAGTGTAGCCTTCGGTAATTATACAGTAGTGCATCTATAACGTACTTACAATATAAGTTTAAGGGAACAATAATTTAAGTTTGGGGAATAAAGGGGTAACAACCAGGAGAATTAAAAAAATACTGTAAGTATTAAAGAACTAAAGGGTACTTATTCTAAAGGGTGCTGTAAATTAAAGTGTGTTTGTTACCCTCTTGTTCCATGTAGTTACAGGGTAAGTACAATAAAAATGCATACACACAATCTTATATCACTGACTCGGAAACCTTTATTTATTATACAAGCACCACTTACCCTGTAACCACATGAAAGCAGATATATTTCCCAGTATATTTTAAAAAAAATTAAATAGTCTTAGCTTTTATTCCCTTGAAACATGTTAACCCAAACTTTAACATCTGCACTTTTGCTATCAATTTATTTTTTTTAATTTATTTATTTTAATTTATTTATTTATTTATTTACATTTATTTCTTTATAAATGCATAACCTGTCATTTTTAAAAAGCCTATTTATTGATACACAATTGGTAGGCCTACAAAAAGGTACGCAGTGTATGTTCTCGCTAAATTGCTCCCAAATGTAAGATTTTTGTATCTTAATAGTAGAATAAGTTCCCCTAAGTTCTATAATACTTACCGTATAAATATATATATATATATTTTTATTTCTCCTGGTTGTCATCCCATTATTCCCCAAACTTTATAACACAGTCTCATCCCAAAAAGTCATATAACTGACGTTTTGGGACGTATTTTGACCATACGTCAATATCCGCCTTTTTAGGGCCCCCTTAAATGTCGGTAGATGGCGATCCCGGGCCGTCATACAAACGCTTTACCTTTTACGTCAGTTAGGTGACGGGTTAGGTTTAGGTCTGGGGTAGAGTTAGGATCCCATAACCTCATCTACCGACGTTTAAGGGGGCCCTAAAAAGGCGAATATTGACGTATGGTCAAAAGACGTCCCAAAACGTCAGTTATATGACGTCTTGGGATGAGACCGGGTTGAACTTTACATATTGTTCCCTTATACGTACTTTATAGGTAACTATAACTACAGAAAGTTACACTGTAAAATTCCTTTTCATTACACAGGACTTCCCGGGCTCAGGCTTGTATACTAAAGCGTTACCCAATAATTCAAAATGTACACTAAACGTAAAGCATGGGCATTCTCTTTAAGTACACTTAAACAGCTTTTTATGTCGTCGGTCCCTTTATTAAAAGCAGCATCAGTGTGGACAGTGTGGACTTGGAAGACAAACGTGAGGGCTCCATTTGGGACAGGATATAGGACACCGGGATATGAACTACTTTTATGATACTTTGGTGTTTTTTGTGGAGCTTGACAGTCCCTGGAAATTCAGATGGACGTCTTTGGCCGTTGTGTTGCATCTTCATTTTCGGCTGGGGTCATCTAAAGCCTAAAACCAGCCTTATTAAAGCGTGGCTCAGAACAGACGTGTCAGACCCGTCCAACCAGCCAACAGCGCACTGTCCGAGGTGCTCTCAGATGATAAATTCTTCGATAATTTCCCCCCTATTTTCTTCCCACTTAGTATCATTTTAATTGCATCTCAATGCTTCACAGATATTGATTAATACATGTATTAAAGGGGACGCCACGGCTCGTTCATGTATATTCATATCTTCTCGTTCCAAGCACCACTTGTGTGTCTCGAGGGAGAACCTCAATGCAAGAGACAACATTATACCCGTAATTGAGTCTAATGATTTCTTTTCTTGATCCCTCCACTTCCACACACACACAAAAAAATAATAATAATAATATAGAAATAGAAATAAATCTGTAAAAAAAACATGCACCGTATCTCAGTGTCTCTGTAGCGTTCATAGAGGGGCAGGCACTTTTCTTTTGACAAAGTAATTCCACAGAGTCTCCTGCAAATCAATGACAAATGAATGCATTATAAAGCTTTATCTGCTTTCATTTCAAAATGAGAGGTGATAAAATGAGTGCGAGAGAGCGGTCTTTGTCGCTATCGCTATAATTATGTTAACACCGGTAGATCCTCCGTCCTGCAAGTCACTCACTCATTCATTCATAATTAATTAATAGCTCATAAAACCCAGGAGAAGGAACAATGGTTGTCCCACATTTGTTCCTTTCTTTCTCTCTTTCTCCCCCTCTCGGATCTTCTCTTCCCTCTCTTTGAAAGCAAAACAGAAATATTGGTGACTAACGTTATGAGGGAGGCCTCATTTCCATAGCCGTGCGGAGCATTTCTGCCACCTTTGCCTGCAGGCTTCAATAATAATGACTGTTTTTTAGTGGATGGGGGCTGGGCGAAGCGTGCGGGCTTTATATACCTAGAGGGAAAGATTTGGGGCATAATATGTACGTGTGTGTGTGAGAGAGAGAGAGAATACAGTGCGAATAAAGGAGGCATAAAAAAACTACCATCCGAGAGATCGGGTTCATCAAAACAACTACATACCCACATTTAACCACGTTATTCAATCTAACAGACAGATAATGCTCAAATAATGCTGCAGTTCAGGTGCATCAAAGTCTACGTCCTTGTTTGGGATCCCTGCGCACTAACGTTCACCCCAGGCGGTCCTCTCTGATACACTCCTATCGTCATGCTCGTTTCAACACACTCATATCAAATGCTCTCATGGCAGGGCGTCCCAATCAAGCCAGACAAATAATTACGAGCTGACAGAATGCCACGGCGCAGTAGGGGGGCGAACACCCACACACACACACACACACACACGACGCGTTCTGGTGCACATTTATAGGTGCATTAAACAAATGTTCCAGTTCAATACAAGTTAAGCCTCGTCGCCAGCATTTGTGTCACAGAAAAGCATTTGTGTTTACAGAAAAGTACTTACAATGGGAGAGCATGGAGCCAGGCAGAAAAATGATTAGTTCAACTTTAATGTCATCAGTGGTGGAGGAAGTGCTGAATCTCAGTACTTAAGTAAAAGTACATATATCCAGATAAATATTTACTTTAGTAAAAGTAGAAGTAACACAATGACAACCATACTTAAGTAAAAAGTACCTAATTTTAAAGGTGGAATACCTAAGATTTTTGCATTAAACAGTCCTTCCAGAAAAACGCGGAGTTTTTTTGTGATTGTTGCGGGCAAAAATCCTTGATTACGCGGCCCGTTTTCTTTAAAAATGCGATGGAATATGCAGGATATTTATGCAATTTTATGCGATAAAATTGCGGGAACTCGCAAAAATTGCGGGTACTTGCAAAAATTGCGGGAACTTGCAAAAACTGCGGTTTGATGAAAAAGAGAAAAAAAGTGATTCCCCCAACACACTGTTCTCACTAGGCTACTACCTTAATGTAAAGAGTCATTTCTTATTACTTCCTTTGATAAGCAAGCATTCTACATTATAGAAAGTGCTGGGAATATTTAATTTCTCATCTTGTTTTATTTCGGACTGTAACGAGTGTAAATAAGGTGTGGCCCCTTTAAGAGCTGCGCGCTCCCTGTTGAACTGTGTGCGCCTCAAACACCCCATGTGTGCGGGTAAATTCTGTTTGATGCTACTTCCTTTATCTTATTTTGTGTATTAAGTAACGATGTGACGGTAGAACAGACAGACAGTTATACGAGTTCGATTTGTGAGATGTCAATCCCCTACGTGAGTCTGTCTGGCCTCTGCAATAACTTCAGCTGTGAGCTATCCCGTCGCGTAATTGCGTCACTTCATAACGTTCCCATGGAAACAGGGGGAAATGGCTGCTCTTGTGTGAAGCAAACGCAACATTTTTCAACTTTCTGCTAAGATATATGTGGCTTTTTTGCAACGAAAATGCGAGGATTATAAAATCAGGAAAACCCCGCATATTTTGCACGGAAATCGGCAATTTATGCGGCGAAAGTGCGGCATATTTGAAAAAATGCGGCCCCCGCATAAATATGCGGACTTTGGCTGATTTTGCGTTGAATTCAGCGATCGCATAATCGCGTTTTTCTGGAGGGACTGATTAAAATATACCAAAATCACAAGGCCAGTGTTATATATTTAGTTAAGATGATAACTTACAATATTCCAAATGTTTCAAACAATGTTTAAATCGCGATAAAATTGAGATTTTAACCAAGGAAACTTTGAGAAGGCGAATGAGAAGGGGTGAGCTGGGAGTCGCCAGTCAATCGCGTCATATCCGCTTACCTCGGTTTCCGCTCGTACTGCGTGTAGTCCTGGACAAATGCGGTAGTTGTGCGTTAGCGCCTATCAAGCAACAAACGTCAGCTTGTTTCGCGCATTTGTTACGGAATGGAGCACAATTGTTCTTCTCATTTATTCTCGGAATGTGAACTGTTGGCTGTAAAGGGGGTCGCACTTTCTCATCAGTGTATGGCCAGCAATATTGTTATGTTTAATGACATGAAATGAAGATAATGTCTGTTCTATGTTATGATTGTACTGTACAATTAAATACAATCGTTGCTGAGTCTGCAGTCTGAAAACTTTACCTCAGAGCATCCGTTCACTGAATGAATTGAGAATCTCACCTGAAAAATCTAATAACATCAGCAATTGTCATTCAAGCAGCTGATTTCTGTAAATTACTGCAAAACTAAATGCATATTGAAGCATAGGGCGAAGTCAGGGTCCATTAGCAACGATTTGAGACAAAAATAATTAAAATTTTATACTATGTAAATGGCGCTCTGTGGCGCAGCAGGATCCTGAGACGTTGCTGGGAGCCGTGGACAGACGGCAGACGCCGAATGGCGCCGCTGGTATGTGTACACTTATAGATAATAATGTGTTCGAATTTGAAATATGTGGCGCGACGCGGCGCTGACCTTCTCGTCCGGTGTGCGACCCCCTTAACGTTAATTTTGTGAAAGTTAGCTGTGGTTGAATACTTACACGACATGAAAAGATGTGTCAAATGTACCTGATTTTTTATTTTTATAAAGTTACCAAAAAGGAGGACCAGCCACATCAACTCCTTGCAAGAGACCTGCCCCTTCAAACCCTCTCCACCATAGCTTCGTCCAGTGACTCGTACAGTAACATCTGTGATAACTAATTTACTTTTAAACCTGACTTCTCTTGCGGTTACTTCAGTTTAAGGAAAAACAAGCATGTCATTAAATGCAACATTTATAGAAATCGAACTTTACCTCATCCATGACAACTACTTTTCGATTCCCGTCTGACTGATTTATCCACGGTGGAGTTGAAAACAACAGTTCCCATCATTCCGCGTTCCTCCACGTCGTCATCAAGCAAAGCCGTTGTTGTTGTTTTGAATGTAGCGCCCTCTAGCGGCATCTAAATCTTAGGTATTGCAGCTTTAAATGTACTTTAAGTATTAAAAGTAAAAGTATTTTGGAATATTTGGTAATTTATTCTCTTAATGTCTATTTTGTAATGATTAATGAAACGCTCATTCAACCTAATACTCCTATAATGAGGTTCAATAATGATGGAAAAAAAATGTTGTCACCACTTCTGAAACAAGCTTGCAATTAGGCAATATACACATCATGCTTATCCTTACTATATGTTAATAACTATTTTTTGGCATTAAACGCGATTCATTTATGGTGTAATTGTGAACCTCTTGGCTTGCCATAATCCTAACCAAATGTATATTACACACGGTGCGTTTCCTATGCACGTAAAAACAATTTTTTGGATATAAATTGTACGATAAACACACTGCGTGCGAGACGCATTTAGTGTGACTGGGTTGATCTATCTATGGCAACCAAACGTCACTGGGGAGACAAACGTGCAACGAACGGACGGTCAGATTACGTTTTGGCAGGGGAAAAACTGATCAGGAAATGTAACGAAAATGTAACAGAAGTTGTAGAAATGTAGTGGAGTAGAAAGTAAAAAGTTTACATTATTTATTTAATTGTACCTAATTACAATTAAATGACATTTTTAACCAAAAAAGTGGTTATATTGTGAATATAGACTTACTTTAACATTTACAATTTTAATAAATATTTTGTAATATCTAAGAAAAAAGTATTGTTCCTTAAATTCATGTCTGTGATGTTACATCAATGGATGTCGCCCCTTGAAGAAAAGGGGGAAATTCTCCACAGACAATATACCAGAAATGTTGTATTTTAATTTATAGACAGCGCAGAGATGCAGGCCCAGTTCGAAGAGCAGAGTTCCTTCAAAAGAAACAGCAGACCCATTTAAAAAACATTCAGTGCAAAACCAGACTGAGAATAGGAGATCTCCCAGACAGGGGAAAGAGAGCAGCAAGGAAGAACTGGACAATATAGAAGCAAGAAGCAGAGAGATTTATTCACTGAAGATGTTTCCTATTATTATTATTATCAATATTAATATTATTTCTATGTTTTGTATTAAATAAGTTTGTGGATACATTATTTACTGTAGATGTTCTGATTTTTTTTATTTTATTTTTTTTTTATTAATGTTTTGTGTTAAATAGGTCTTTGGATAAATTTTTTATTCACTAATGATTTTCAATTTTTTTTTTAATCTTTATTGAAAACAAATTCAAACATTGTGATTGCAACACAATCCATTGTGCAGACAATTTTTGAGAAAGTGAGAAACAGGTTGCAGGTTGTTTTAATTCAATTTGTTAATTCAGTTTTTGTCTAAATGTTCTTTTATCAGAGCAATTACTTCTTGTAATCCTACTCATGATGAATTTCATTAATTTGCTCAAACTTTTAATCGTTAAACCTTTAATGCAATATTACATCTGTGGTGTTATAATTAGGGTTGGGTATCGAGAATCGAGTATCGTTTGGAACCGAGACTAACTTTTCGTTTTTCCCGGAATCGTTCAAAAGTTAAAATTTCGATTCCTAGTTTCGATATTCACAGTCCGCCGAGCGGAAGAAGAAACCGCTGAACAACACCAACGAAGAAGCGTCTACCGGAAGTGTTGGCATGACCGCGTGAGTCGAACATGAGTAGCTTACGTCGGCGGTCCAAAGTGTGGCTTCACTTTTCTAAAAATGATTAAATCTCGGCAAAATGCTAAATTTGTGACAAAAGGAGTATTTTTACAGAAGGAGTATTTCCTTCATAAAGAATTATTTCCTTCAGAAAGAGCGTTGGTTAGCAAGGTTAGCTAAACTTTTTTGACCCTGCGTCTTAAAAGAATTGGAATCGAGAATCGTTAGGAACCGGAATTGAAACAAGGAATCGGAATCAGAATCGTTCAAATTCAAACGATACCCAACCCTAGTTATATTACGTCTGGGGTGTTACTTCAAAACGTATCGCCATTTAATCTTATAATTTAAAGTTTTTAGAGTGTAAAGTGGTTTTAATATTTTAGAATAAAGACTATAATGGTTGTACAGACTATTTTTACTTTTTACATTTCCTTAAAAAAAAAAAAAAAACAATTCTTGTTGTCCAAGATAAAAAGTGTTGAATAGTATAATGATGATATCAGCACTATACACATATAAGGATGAAATGAAGATTCGTTAGGTTTTATACGAATTATAATGAATATAATCCACATCTGGACATCTTATAGTAGGCTAATAACATGATTGTGAATTTTTATTGGTTACTTTTGATGTGGGAAAATAGTTAGGACAAATTGATAAGTATTGTGCAAATTTGTCTTATCTGTCACACAATCTCTGAATTTAAATATTAACAATAAAAATGTTGTCACACCGGTGGACAATATGTGGGACTACCACACAGAAAAAGTTAATAAAATGCTAAATAAATAAGGAATTCAAACAGGACACATTCAGTTTTGAGTTTTTCACATATTAAGCAATCCACTTTGTGTTTGAGTTCACGTCGACCACCCATATACACTTTCTTTTCTTAAAAATGGCATAAAAACGCTCAAAACCAAGAGATCATTCTTTTTCTTTATTGTGAACATTCGATATTCAAATTCTGGAGACACAAATCAACTGTTTTTGTGGTAATCGACATTATGACACAAATGCTTCATGTCTCTCTCTCAGCCTCTCAAAACTGACAGTGAGGAATGAAAATAGAGCTGAATGTACTGTAAACTACACTGTGTAGAGGATAAAAGATCGTCTTATGGCCACCTGGAATATCCAGAATCAGTGGAAGCACATACAAATCACATTACGGCTGTTTTCACAGGCTGACACATACAGTATTTGTCCAAAATGAGCTTATGTTTCTGTAGGGTTTGGAAGCTGAGTGTGCTGGAACACACACCTGCAGGGCAGCATTCAGCACCTGGTCAAACACACACACACACACACACACGTTTACTTAAATCTAAATAGCGACATTCCATAGGCGTAATGTTTTTTATCCTGTAAAAACTGTATATTCTCTCCTCCTACACTAACCTTACCCATCACACACACTAACCCGACCCTAAACCTACCCATCACACAAAACTTTCTGTATTTTTACTTAAAAAAACCAAAACTTTAATTACTTTATATTTATACCAGATTTACAAATGAGGGCGTCCCTAAAGGGAGGTTTTGGTCACTTCTGGGTATATATTTTGTCGCCAAATTATACTTACGTACGTAAGTACACACACACACGTTGTGCTTTCACATTTTATGGGGACTCTCCACAACTGTATTCTTTCCTCTAACATTAACCCAAACCTACCCATCACCTACCCAGTATATTTTCAAAAATACTTTTGAATACTTTTTCCTCATGGGGACCAAAAAATGTTTGTCCCCCAAACATTTTGTCCCCATTATGTAGGGTTTCCTAGGCCACACACACACCTGCTGGACTGCAGTACACTCCAGGGGAGTCATAGCATGGGAGATCCCTGCTAATTTACCATTGGCAACTGACTAATTAGCATCAGAGAGGAGGAGGAGGAAGAGGAGGCATGCAGCAATTTAGCCATTGGAGGCTGCCCATTGGATTTCCATCCGTTTTATTGAAGAAGTTAACCACAACCAATTGAGATGTGAGATCATTCAGCTGAGGTTTACCATTACTTATTACTATTTCTCACAAATATAACATTTGTCTGGCAAATGTTTGCAGAAAACACTGACAATTCAGTGGAGAAAGATCATGTTAAGCACTCAATGCCATTACAAAAATGGATCAATGGGTCAGGATGCTTCAGCAGTTGAGCTCCCTCTGGTAGATGCTCAATTTACTCTTTGGTAACAACATATGAATCACAATTAAAGACCAAATATTCTAGCTAGTCTGCAAGTCTCTCCATGTCAAACCGTCATGCTTAAGGCGGGTGTACACGGTACGAATTCTGATGGTCGGAAAATCGTATGTCCAGGCACACTTTACGAGTGAGTTTATCCGAAAATCGTACGGAGGCAGTGATATACGACACGATGTTGTCATGGTCATGTGACCTACCATTGTCATTTGCGTCAATGGAAGCTTTAGCGTTAAGTTCTGCTAGGAAGACTCAATTACTACGTCACTTATTACCTTTTCATCTATCCAATTGTGTCTAATACTTGCGGTATAAAAGACCGGTACTTACACATGTTAGAGTTCACAGATGCTAACGCTTTCATTTACCTCCATCCTCCCCACCACCACCACCACCACCACCACCAGGATGGTCCCTTCCTTTCCATACTCCCCAACACCACCAGGATGGTTCCTTCCCCTTCATCCTCCCCACCATCTCCAAGATGGTCCCTTCCCATCCATCCTCCCTACCACCACCAGGATGGTTCCTTCCCCTCCATCCTCCCCACCATCACCAGGATGGTCCCCAACACCACCAGGATGGTCCCTTCCCTTCCATCCTCTCCACCACCACCAGGATGGTCCCCAACACCACCAGGATGGTCCCTTCCCTTCCATCCTCCCCACCATCACCAGGATGGTCCCTTCCTTTCCATACTCCCCAACACCACCAGGATGGTCCCTTCCCTTCCATCCTCTCCACCACCACCAGGATGGTTCCTTCCCCTTCATCCTCCCCACCATCTCCAAGATGGTCCCTTCCTTTCCATCCTCCCCAACACCTACAGGGTGGTCCCTTCCTTTCCATCCTCCCCACCACCGCCAGGATGGTTCCTTCCCCTCCATCCTCCTCACCACCTCCAGAATGGTCTCTACACTTCCATCCTCCCCAACACCACCAGGATGGTCCCTTCCTTTCTATCCTCCCCACCACCACCAGAATGGTCCCTTCCCTTCCATCCTCCCCACCACCACCAGGATGGTCCCTACACTTCCATCCTCCCAACCACCTCCAGGATGGTCCCTTCCTTTCCATCCTCCCCAACACCACCAGGATGGTCCCTTCCTTTCTATCCTCCCCACCACCACCAGAATGGTCCCTTCCCTTCGATCCTCCCCACCACCACCAGGATGGTTCCTTCCCCTCCATCCTCCACACCATCTCCAGGATGGTCCCTTTCTTTCCATCCTCCCCAACACCACCAGGATGGTCCCTTCCCTTCCATCCTCCCCACCACCACCAGGATGGTCCCTACACTTCCATCCTCCCAACCACCTCCAGGATGGTCCCTTCCTTTCCATCCTCCCCAACACCACCAGGATGGTCCCTTCCTTTCTATCCTCCCCACCACCACCAGAATGGTCCCTTCCCTTCCATCCTCCCCACCACCACCAGGATGGTTCCTTCCCCTCCATCCTCCACACCATCTCCAGGATGGTCCCTTTCTTTCCATCCTCCCCAACACCACCAGGATGGTCCCTTCCTTTCTATCCTCCCCACCACCACCAGAATGGTCCCTTCCCTTCCATCCTCTCCACCACCACCAGGATGGTTCCTTCCCCTTCATCCTCCCCACCATCTCCAAGATGGTCCCTTCCTTTCCATCCTCCCCAACACCTACAGGGTGGTCCCTTCCTTTCCATCCTCCCCACCACCGCCAGGATGGTTCCTTTCCCTCCATCCTCCTCACCACCTCCAGGATGGTCCCTACACATCCATCCTCCCCAACACCATCAGGATGGTCCCTTCTCCTCCATCCTCCACACCATCTCCAGGATGGTCCCTTCCTTTCCATCCTCCCCAACACCACCAGGATGGTCCCTTCCTTTCTATCCTCCCCACCACCACCAGAATGGTCCCTTCCCTTCCATCCTCCCCACCACCACCAGGATGGTTCCTTCCCCTCCATCCTCCACACCATCTCCAGGATGGTCCCTTCCTTTCCATCCTCCCCAACACCACCAGGATGGTCCCTTCCTTTCTATCCTCCCCACCACCACCAGAATGGTCCCTTCCCTTCCATCCTCCCCACCACCACCAGGATGGTTCCTTCCCCTCCATCCTCCCCACCACCACCAGGATGGTTCCTTCCCCTCCATCCTCCCCACCACCACCAGGATGGTCCCTTCCTTTCCATCCTCCCCAACACCACCAGGATGGTCCCTTCCTTTCTATCCTCCCCACCACCACCAGAATGGTCCCTTCCCTTCCATCCTCCCCACCACCATCAGGATGGTCCCTTCTCCTCCATCCTCCACACCATCTCCAGGATGGTCCCTTCCTTTCCATCCTCCCCAACACCACCAGGATGGTCCCTTCCTTTCTATCCTCCCCACCACCACCAGAATGGTCCCTTCCCTTCCATCCTCCCCACCACCACCAGGATGGTTCCTTCCCCTCCATCCTCCCCACCACCACCAGGATGGTTCCTTCCCCTCCATCCTCCCCAACACCACCAGGATGGTCCCTTCCCTTCCATCCTCTCCACCACCACCAGGATGGTTCCTTCCCCTTCATCCTCCCCACCATCCCCAAGATGGTCCCTTCCTTTCCATCCTCCCCAACACCTACAGGGTGGTCCCTTCCTTTCCATCCTCCCCACCACCGCCAGGATGGTTCCTTCCCCTCCATCCTCCTCACCACCTCCAGGATGGTCCCTACACTTCCATCCTCCCCAACACCACCAGGACGGTCCCTTCTCCTCCATCCTCCACACCATCTCCAGGATGGTCCCTTCCTTTCCATCCTCCCCAACACCACCAGGATGGTCCCTTCCTTTCTATCCTCCCCACCACCACCAGGATGGTTCCTTCCCCTCCATCCTCCCCACCACCACCAGGATGGTTCCTTCCCCTCCATCCTCCCCACCACCACCAGGATGGTCCCTACACTTCCATCCTCCCAACCACCTCCAGGATGGTCCCTTCCTTTCCATCCTCCCCACCATCTCCAGGAGGATGGTCCCTTCCCCTCCATCCTCCCCACCACCACTAGGATGGTCCTATACTTCCCAGGGGGTCGTCTCCACCCCGCCCCTGCCTTCGTCTTCAGGCAGGAAATGTAGAGTCCGGACCCTCTGATTGGGAGCTATGGATGGGGCCTATGCCAAAGAACTTTATTGCTTGCTGGGCTATCAATAAATGTATTTATTGTTATAGCATTTATTCTCCCAAGTCTTTCAGGTAGAACTTCACTGCCATTCACAAATCCTCTTCCATGGCCTGTTGGTTTTAGTAAAGTGTCTACTGGATTTGCACTTCAGAATCTCTGTGTAAGGGCTTTTGCTTACAGTTTTTGAATACTGTGAATTCAGGCCTTGTATATAGTCCACACCATAGAAAAATGCATAATCGGATATAGTGATTAATTCACAAAAGTGAGCAAAGATGGCAGCCTCAAAGTTGGGCTGAGGGAAACTCGTTTGGTTACCTTGGCTTTTTCACTAGGTGACTCAGGTAATGTGTCACAATCAAAATCTTTTAGAACTGTAAACTGCTTGTAATGTTGAGTATAAAATATTCCACAAGTTGTGATCATAATGACTACAGTATATAGAAAATGTGTCAGTGGTGCAAGCTGATTGAGAGTTGGCGTCATCTGTGGTGCACATGTGTTGGGGATACAAAATGATGATGTGGGTTTAGGGTTGGGGAGATTGAGGTCCTCAAGAATGTGAAAACCTGTTTGGAAACATTATTTTTGCCATTTGCTGCCCCTTTTATTGCAGGAATTACACATATAGCCGCTTTAAAAGTGAAACTAAATGATACTAATAGCAAGCCCAGCACAAATCCGATTGAGGTTTGTGGGAAAAGTGGAGTATGAAGGGATGAAGGGGAGAGACGGTGGGCAGACGCAGGGCTGCTGGGCTGTGAAACAGCATGCAGCAGCGGGATACCTCATTACACACAGCAGGCCTGCGACTGAACGCTATTCATTCTGCTCAGATGAACACACACGGGCAGAAGAAACCGGGATTGTGCGCAATCAGGACATGTCATTTAACTATTTAACATTATCACCTCTCTAACTGTGCCACGCACATCTTCAATTACGGACGCAGAGAGAAAACGCACTAGCTATACGGTATGACATAATCGCTAATACAAATAAAGTATACTTCTGGCTATAAATTTCAATTCTGAATATGTCAAATTTCTGATACATATGCACACCGGTGACTGCATATTAGAATTCATCGTAAAAATTTGTTTTAATTGTAACTTCTTTTTAAAGTGTGTTTTTTGAAACTGTGTTGTACTAATTGAACTGTTGAAGGGCTCTGCTACACATCTCGCCTCACAACTGCACTAAACCAGCATAAAATCATTGTATTTGCGCTTATATTCGTCAAAATCTAGCCCTCAAAATAGACCCATTGATTCAGACACAATGAGAGTTTCCAGTTCTTAAACCATAAGACTGTGTGGTTGCTCCTTCATATAAATTTGTATGATAAATGAATTTTTTTTTTCCTTATCTATAAGCCCCTTGAACAACATCACAACAAGTACATACACACACACATACAAACACAACCACACACAAACAAACGCAAATATAATCGCAATGAGTCCATTCAGTGCCACAAATCCAGAGAGGTAAATCTGCCAGGGCTGGCAGGAAAATGAGAGAGAGTGAGATCAGAAGAAAAAAAAAAAAGAATTAAATAAAAATGCAATAAAGCCGCCTGTGTGAAATCAATCTGCTTAGAGTTTTGCTTAATAAAAATTCATGAAGAGCTGCTAGCCCAGAGTTCATAAGAAATATTGTTGTTGATATAGAGGCAGAGCCGGACAGTAAGTGTCTTATCTTATAAGTGTGTGTGTGTGTGTGTGTGTGTGAGAGAGAGAGACAACTGTAGGAAATGTGCCTAGTTTGTGTGTCTGTCCCAGCATTAGAATAACATTCAGATTATGTACAAGATGGAGTATTGGTGTTCAGAAACGTACAAAGTAAATTATCTTGAAAGATTTCTCATGAATGAAACTTCAGTTTGCTTCAGAATGATATTTACTTTCTGTTAACATTTGGTGAGTGTGTTGCTTATCTAGCACATTAGGCATTATAGCACTTGGTGTTTTAAATGCACAGTAAAGGGGGGGGGGGGGGGGGGCATTTCTCACAACAGCTTCTGTCTTCCACAAAAAACAGTACCAGCAACAACAAAAAAAGAGCACGTCTATTGAGCCAGTTCCCATCTCTCTTCAAGGTCTCGGTTTTGAGGAATTACGGAAAATGCTTCCACCATCTAAATCTTTATCTCTGACAGGAGCCCTTTTACGAGCTCAACATCTTCAAAAAACCATTAACATTAGTCACACAACCCCAACACACACCACATCCATATCACGCAGGTCTGAGTAAGTCAATACACACTCAAAATACACTCTGACCCACTGACAAAACACCCTGAGGCACTTCTGGACAAATTACCACAAATAAGCTACATAGGCGTTTTTCTGTTGTGTAGTTTTCAAGTCATGTTAAATGAAGTCAAGTCCATTGTCATTTTCATTACAGGGTAAACAACTGAGAAAAATACATGAATAAAATCATTCGGACCCACAGAGGAATGTGATAAACATGGAACAGAGAAAGAGAGATTGAGCATGTGACTTGGATTTAAAATGGCTCCCTTCAGGTGACACCAATCAAGACTCCTACCCTTAAAATGCTCCTGTAGGACAAACTAATGCAACACCAACATTGTACAGGAAACTTTAAACAAGGGCAGACACAACATCAGGCATCTGCCAACACATCCTTTCCACGAATGTGACAAACTTTAAGATCATACCCCTGCAAAAACAAACTCCGCCATATTAAACGCTGGCTGGAATCTCTCATGCTGTGGAGAACAACTGAAGGATTATGATCAGGGTACACAATAAGTGGAACACTGGATGAAATGTGCACATTGAATGATTTAGAGCAAGAATAAGGGCCAAAGCTTCCTTTTCAATTGTGGAATAGTGGATTTCACTTTTCTTTGAGAAATGGCACACAGGATGCTCAGAAACTACTGAATCATGTTGAAGTACAAGCACCCACACCAAAATGACACGCATCTACAGCTAGCTGTTGAAAAGGGTCTGTTGATCCCGGACGAGCCCCCATTAGGGACGCAAAGATCAACGTCTGCCAATCAAAAGTAAAGTTTATGAAATGATAAAAGGTTAAGGAAACTGAAGAGAAGACCAGAGAGAAAGAGAATGATGTGTCCTGGATTTAAAATGACCAATTAACTGCAGGTTACCAGACGTTTACAACTACAACCCCAGACAGCAAACTGACATTGAATCAACGTGGAAACGACGTCTCTCATGACATTGAAACAACGTTGATTTTGCTCATCAAATTAACGTTGAACCAACATCAGACGCGGCATTCTTCAAAGCTAAATGAAAATCGAAAATTGGTTTGCTTTCATAACGTTGAAACAACGCCTTGATTTCAAGTTGATTTTCCGTTAGTTTTGAAAGAATGACGCGTCTGACGTTGGTTCAACGTTAATTCGATGAGCAAAACAATGTTAGATCAACGTTGTTTCGATGTCATATTTCCACGTTGATTCAATGTCAGTTTGCTATCTGGGACAACACTTCCCACATAACACACATCAAGGATGTCTCATTTCAGAAAAGTAACCATTATCGTTATTCTTATCGTTATTCATTGCAAAGCGTTTAAATTGTTGTAATTTCTTTATGACTTTGGAATGCAATGGTTACGGCGTTAATGACGTATGCAGATGACAAATGCGACCTCCTGTGCTAATCTCAATGCTACACTCTAAAACATCTTAGATTATTTTTCAGTGTTTGGGTAGTTTTGTGTAACCCAGCTCCTGGGTCAGAAGTAACAACCCAATGTTTGGGTAGTTTTTGGGTAACGCAAATCCTGGGACAGACATAACAACACATTGTTTGGGTGTTACACAGCTCCCGGGTCAGACGTAAAAACCCAATGTTTGGGTAGTTTTTGGGTAACCCAGCTCCCTGGTCAGACGTAACAACCCAACGTTTGGGTAGTTTTGTGTAACCCAGCTCCTGGGTCAGAAGTAACAACCCAATGTTTGGGTAGTTTTTTGTAACCCAAATTCTGGGAGAGACATAACAACCCAGTGTTTGGGTCTTACACAGCTCCTGGGAAAGAAAGTAACAATTCAATCTTTGGGTAGTTTTGTGTAACCCAGCTCCTGGGTCAGACGTAACAACCGAATGTTTGGGTAGTTTTTTTGTAACCCAAATCCTGGGACAGACATAACAACACATTGTTTGGGTGTTACACAGCTCCTGGGTCAGAAGTAACAACTATGTGCTTGGGTAGTTTTTGTGTTACCCAGCTCCCTGGTCAGACGTAACAACCCAACGCTTGGGTAGTTTTGTGCAACCCAGCTCCTGGGTCAGAAGTAACAACCCAATGTTTGGGTAGTTTTGTGTAACTCAAATCCTGGGACAAACATAACAACCCAGTGTTTGGGTGTTACACAGGTCCTGGGTCAGAAGTAACAATTCAATCTTTGGGTAGTTTTGTGTAACCCAGCACCCGGGTCAGGTGTAACAACCCAATGTTTGGGTAGTTTTTGTATAACCCAAATCCTGGGACAGACATAACAACCCAGTGTTTGGGTGTTACACAGGTCCCAGTTCAGAAGTAACAACCCAATGTTTGGGTAGTTTTTGTGTAACCCAAATCCTGGGACAGACATAACAACACATTGTTTGGGTGTTACACAGCTCCTGGGACAGAAGTAACAATTCAATCTTTGAGTAGTTTTGTGTAACCCAGCTCCTGGGTCAGACGTAACAACCCAATGTTTGGGTAGTTTTGTGTAACCCAGCTCCTGGGACAGAAGTAACAATTCAATCTTTGGGTAGTTTTGTGTAACCCAGCTCCTGGGTCAGGCATAACAACCCAATGTTTGGGTAGTTTTGTGTAACCCAGCTCCTGGGTCAGACTTAACAACCGAATGTTTGGGTAGTTTTTGTGTAACCCAAATCCTGGGACAGACATAACAACACATTGTTTGGGTGTTACACAGCTCCTGGCTCAGAAGTAATAACTATGTGTTTGGGTAGTTTTTGTGTTACCCAGCTCCCTGGTCAGACATAACAACCCAACGTTTGGGTAGTTTTGTGCAACCCAGCTCCTGGGTCAGAAGTAACAACCCAATGTTTGGGTAGTTTTGTGTAACTCAAATCCTGGGACAGACATAACAACCCAGTGTTTGGGTGTTACACAGGTCCTGGGTCAGAAGTAACAATTCAATCTTTGGGTAGTTTTGTGTAACCCAGCACCCGGGTCAGGTGTAACAACCCAATGTTTGGGTAGTTTTTGTATAACCCAAATCCTGGGACAGACATAACAACCCAGTGTTTGGGTGTTACACAGGTCCCAGGTCAGAAGTAACAACCCAATGTTTGGGTAGTTTTTGTGTAACCCAAATCCCGGGACAGACATAACAACACATTGTTTGGGTGTTACACAGCTCCTGGGTCAGAAGTAACAACCCAATTTTTGGGTAGTTTTTTTGTAACCCAAATCCTGGAACAGACATAACAACCCAGTGTTTGGGTGTTACACAGGTCTTGGGTCAGACGTAACAACCCAATGTTTGAGTAGTTTTGTCAAACCCAGCTCCCGGGTCAGACGTAACAACCCAATGTTTGGGTAGTTTTGTCTAATCTAGCTCCTGGGTCAGACGTAACAACCCAGTGTTTGGGTACATTTGTGTAACCCAGCTACTCGGTCACATGTAACAAACACAGTGTTTAGGTAGTTTTTTGTGTTACTCACATCCTGGGTCAGACGTAACAACCCAGTGTTTGGGTAGTTTTTGTGTTACCCAGATCCTGGTTCAGACGTAACAACACAATGTTTGGGTAGTTTTTGTGTTACCCAGATCCTGGGTCAGACGTAACAACACAATAGCTGTGTCCCAATGTGAAGGCTGCGCACTTCGAAGGCTGTAGACTTCGACGGATGCAGCCTATTTGGCCTTCGAAGGACGCTTCATGTAACCTTCGTGGGATTTCCTAATTGCGCAACCAGGTGTTCCCTATTACTGCTCCTGGCGCCAAGCAACGGAGCGAGAGTACAGCTGCCACCCTGATCATTCATTTAATGAAACTGAGTAAACAGCTATGGAGACAGGCTATTGTCATTTTGTTGTTTTATATTTTACTGGAAATTTTATGTTTTATATTTTCCTGTCTTTAAATGAGGGGCAATAGGCCTATATATAAAATCACATAATTTCAATTCACATAACCACTAAGAAAATATTTCGAGTCATGTATTTTCGGCTCAAGAGTTGGCCAGAGCTGGTTTAATGCTAGAGGCTGCGTCCTGAATAGCCAGATTACACTGTAAACTGTTCAAATATTGGGTGTTAACCTACGTAAATATTGTAATGAAATAGCCTAAAAAATAATAATGATAAAACATAGGCACATATATAGCCTATATTCAAATGTTAATCGTACCTTGATGCGATTTTGTATGGTTTTCTTTTATATATATATATATATATATATATTATATATATATATATATATATATTTATACAGGCTGTCAATCCTATTTGAATATTTTAAACCAGTTGGATATAAAAAGTCCAGTGCAAACGTCGTTACTCCCGCTCGTCGTCGTCAGCTGTCAGTCACAGTTGCTAGGCGACAAGAACAATCCTCCGCAGGCTAGACCGGTCCGAGCGCTTCAGGTGCGCACTTTGATATGGGACGAAGTTGAAGTTAGTAACAATTTGTTAATATTGTGACAATGGACCAACAATTTGTTACTTTAATTTTTAAAATAACCAGTGGGAGTCTGGGAAAACACTACACATTTTACATTAAACGACACAAAACAAAAGTATATTATAGTTTAAATGTATCAACCTTGCAAACACTCAGAGACCCTTACAAAAATAAACAAATATCCAGAGCGATCTTTTGTGTACACATTTAAAGTTGCATAAAATAATGAAATAATGAATAATAAAGAAATACAATGTACAAGAAATACAATACAAGGCTATAAAAGCCGTTTTCGCATTTCCACTTGACAAAACCATGCAATGCTGACGAATAAGGTAAGATAAATAAGAAAGAAAAAAAAAGAAAAAAAAAACAACTTTTGGCTCTTAACACTGGTTTCTCTGGCTATTTGAGTAAATAAACACATAATACTTTTACATTTAAATGTGAATTTGCCGTCCACCACTGAACTCTCGGACACCCTTTTTTTAAATAAAAATGCTGTCGTCACCCGCGCAATGATTTATGGGGTAGGATCGGGTAGGATAGTCCGCGAAGTGTCCATTTATGTATCGTTCCTTTCACAGGGAAACGAAGGGTGCATTTGGCGTCGCTTTTAAAACAGGTAAGCCTTCGTCGCGCTGCAATGACGCAACCGGCCTTCGAATACGGCCTTCGGAGGATGCATAACTGAATTGGGACAGCCTTCATCCCACCGCGATGACGCAATCGGCCTTTAAATGCGGCCTTCGCGGATGCAGCCTTTGAATTGGGACGTACTTCGTCGAGCGGCTGTGACGCAATCGGCCTTCAAATACGGCGAAGCGTCCTTCAAATACGGACTTCGGAGGATGCAGCCTTCACATTGGGACACAGCTAATGTTTGGGTAGTTTTTGTGTTACCCAGATCCTGGGTCAGACGTAACAACACAATGTTTGGGTAGTTTTTGTGTTACCCATATCCTGGGTCAGATATAACTACCCAGTGTTTGGGTAGTTTTGTTTAACCTAGATCCTGGGTCAGACGCAACAACCCAGTGTTTGGGTAGTTTTTGTGTTACCCAGATCCTGGGTCAGAAATACCTACCCAGGGGTTAAGTTATGATTCACAGGCTTGTCGTGACCTCTTCAGGAGAGAGAACTGCACCTCCGTCAAATCGGTGTCTTTGGTAAAAATACAGGTTTGTCAGTCACAGCATATTTCGGCTATGAGTGAAACACAGGGCGTTTGAGGCGTCTGAAGTCAGAAGTTCCCCCGTTGAACATGACACAAGCTTCGGCACGAGATCCAGCGCCGTTACAGTGGAAACAGGACAACAGAGACTGGTCCACTACACTTTAATACTACTTTTAATATTTTTTAAGCAAGCTTAAATGTATGCAATATGTATTCAAAACTATATGAAATGTGCTATACTGTAAAATATGATAAAAACTTAAGGAATTATCATGCAAACCAGTGGTTGAGTGAAGTAAGTTTAGAGGATTCAAAAAAAAATGTCATGTGTGAAGTAAAAAAGAAAAAGCTAGTACTATAGTAAAAATGAATCAACCCAGTATGATGGGTTACATAAACAACCCAATTTGCTGGGTAAAATTAACCCGACATGTTTTAGGTCCTATATTTACTCAGCCCTTTGTTTTTTGTTTTTTTGTTTTTTGGAGAGCATGCTGTTATGGGTAGTTCCATGAGATCAGTTATTTTGCATGAGAGCAAAATGCATGTACTTTAGTAAGCCAACTACAATCAAAACCTTTTTACCGTCAACATCCAAAAAATGAGAGAAAGCAAAGTCTGCAAATTAGCACTTTGAGGAGTTGCATAAAGCAACCCGGACCGAATCACTTCTGATCCGCTGCTACACAAGAACGTTGAATTGCTGTTAAGGGAACAGTCCAGCGTGTCCAAATGGGCTGTCCTCGCTGTCTTCGCGTAACTATAACAGAACACAGTTCTCGGGAACAAACACAAGCTGGCGTATCGAACAAAAGAGGAATGCCTCTGGTTCCACTCCATTTGTCAGACAGACAATAACCCGACTGGTGTTTACCAGCTCGCACAGCAGGCTCAATCGCAGGGGTTTTAATTGTGCGAGAGGTTTAATTGCTCGCGGAGATCACCTCTGTCTGCTGTAATGCTAGCACTGTCACAGGAGGTCATTACACTTAATGCGTGTAGTGCTCGTCATGTCTCTGGGTTTTTGTTGCGCTTGATCTTTTAATCAAGAGATGCATTAGAGTTGTGAAACATTATGATAAAACACAAAGGTTCATGCAATCAAACACAGGAACTGAAATGAATAGGTTTGATACAGAGTGCTGAAGGGATGATATTTGTGTAGGCATTTTAGCAATTTCGTTTCCGTCGTCCTGAAGTCAATAGGTTTTTTGAATGGGTTAAATGACTGAAATGAACACAGATTACATGTAAGCTTTAGAGTTCATAGAAAACGCTGATGTCATCATCCAGTTCGGTTCAGTTCTCATATAATTGTGTCAGGCAGATCAATATTATTGTTGAATATTAAATTTAATGTCCCCAACTAAGCAAGCCAAAAGCAAAAGGTGAAAAAGGCAACAGAGGAACCAAAACTCCATCAGGTGGCAGAACGCAGAAGAAAAAATGATTCATTAAATAATAACTGTAACTCTATAGAAACATGTAGTTAAAAGAGTAGTTCACTTTTAAAAAAAAACTTTTGCTGATAATTTACTCACCCCCATGTCATCCAAGATGTCCATGTCTTTCTTTCTTCAGTCGAAAAGAAATTAAGGTTTTTGATGAAAACATTCCAGCATGTTTCTCCATATAATGGACTTCAATGGGAACCAAACAGTTCAAGGTCCAAAAGACACTTTCAGTGCAAACTGTTCAAAGGGCTTTAAACGATTCCAGGCGATGAATAAGGGTCTTATCAAGCGAAACGATCGCTCATTTAATAAATAAATAAATACATAAATAACAAAAATGCAAGTTCGTCGTGACTCTCCTGTTCAAACACGTTTATCAAAATGAACAAATCTTTTCCAGAATCAACTCATTTTGATGAACGAGTTTGAACAGGAGTCACGAACATGCATTTTTGTTATTTATTTATTAAAAGAGTGATCGTTACGCTTGATAAGACCTTTATTCATCGTCGGGAATCGTTTAAAGCCCTTTGAACAGTTTGCACTGAAACTGTCTTTTGGACCTTGAACCGTTTGGTTCCCAATGAAGTCCATTATATGGAGAAAAATGCTGGAATGTTTTCATCAAAAACCTTAATTTCTTTTCGACTGAAGAAAGAAAGACATGGACATCTTGGATGACATGGGGGTGAGTAAATTATCAGCAAAAGTTTTTTTTTAAAAGTGAACTACTCCTTTAATTAATATCACTCAGTATTTGAGGAAGTACAATGTAACTATGTTAAATTAACATCAACTAAAATTAATAAATGCTTACCGGTAGTTCATTTTAACTAAAACATTTAGTTAATGCAAAAAATGGAATCTTATTTTAAACTGTTGGTGTTTTAATAAATAACAGAAATTATAATGTATGTTTTATCGTTTTGTGTGTGCGTGTGTGTGTGTCGATACAGTATCGGGCTGGGCTTTCACTGCTGTACAGTTAGTGAGGAAGTGTAACTCGTCCTTCACCCAGATGTGTGTCTTCCTCTCAGGAACGACTGCGGCTTCTGGTTCAGGCAGAGGCTCCGCGAGCTGGGACGTGCTCAGTGTCCGAGTGCAGGGATTCCCCATCCAGGCCTAACAATGGGACGGGAAGGAAAGAGCGCCAGTCTCTGTGCCTGCCTGTCCTTTATGAGAGGCCTGGGACAGAGACAAAGACAGATCAAATACAGAACCAGGAGGTCAGCCAGTTCTAACACACACTCAGACACACACACACACACACACACGCACACATTTCTATTGGTGCCAAAACTCATCCTAAATTACAAAAAAGAATGGTATAATCAGAGTTATAAGTATAATCAAAAAAAAAAAAAACGTTTTGTTAAGATAAATTTATTTGACTTAATTTATACAAATGTAAATAATTTATATAAAGTGATCATGAAAACATTTGCAGGGCTTTTTCAGATTTATTTCTTTATAGAGCTGTGCATTTATCAAAATGTGTATTCAGATTAGTTACACGGTTTCCTAATTAATTCATTTAAAATGTATTACTACACTATATTCAAAAGTCTGGAAACTAGATCAAAAAGATCAGCAAGGGCATGTTAAATTGATGTCGTCACAAAAAAAAAATGTGTTTCAAATAAATCTTGTTCCTAAAACTTTCTGTTCGTCAAAAAAATCCTTAATAAAAGTATCACAGTTTTCACAAAAATCTGAAGCAGCACAACGGTTTTCAACAAAGATAATATTTAGAAATGTTTCTTGCGAAGCAAATCAGCAAAATCCAAAATCAAAAAAGTGCATTTGTAAAGGGAAAATAATAATGTTTCATGCATTTGTTCTAAAAAGTCATCATAAGTGGTGTTTCGTCGTCGGATCTGTCGCTTTGTTGATCTTTCGTGGAAAAATTCCAGTAGTCAGCTTTAATTTCCCCCATGATCCGTCCTCAAGGTCGTTGAAGTGTCCTGATCTCCATCCCCTCATGACTCTGTTTTCACCAGCGTCCTGATAAGCATCGCTCCCGAACCGAGGAGTACGGCTGAGATAAGAGGATGATTTACACAGGAACATGTGACGGGGTGAGGGGTGGGGGTGTGAGGACTGAGCTCAGGGCTCCTGCTGAGACAGCAGATGGTGACTGGACGTCTATCAGGACAAGAGCTCAGCTCAAGTTCACTCCATCCAGCTCCGCTTGAAACAAAAGCGTCTCCAAGTTTACAAAACTTTCAACGTTTCATTTTCCTTTTAAAAATGTTTGCTGATAATTTACTCACCCCCATGTCATCCAAGATGTCCACGTCTTTCTTTCTTCAGTCGAAAAGAAATTAAGGTTTTTGATGAAAACATTCCAGGATTTTTCTCCATATAATGGACTTCAATGGGAACCAAACGGTTCAAATGAGAGTTTCAGTGCAGCTTCAGAGGGCTTGATTTAAGTCTCTTCGTTTAAATCATTTAAAGGCCTTTGAACAGTTTGCAGTTTGCACTGAAAGTGTCTTTTGGACCTTGAACCGTTTGGTTCCCATTGAAGTCCATTATGTGGAGAAAATCCTGGAATGTTTTCATCAAAAACCTTAATTTCTTTTCAACTGAAGAAAGAAAGTCATGGACATCTTGGATGACATGGGGGTGAGTAAATTATCAGCAAAAGTTTTTTTCAAAAGTGAACTACTTCTTTAAGAATTGTTGGTTTACAATAAGGTTCATTAATATTAGTTAATGTCTTAACTAACATGAATTAACAATGAGCAATACATTTGTTACAGTATTTATTAATCTGTGTTGATGTTAGTTAATAAAAAATAAGTTGTTATTCACTGAAATTCTTCAAGTTGACATTTGGTCACATGACAGCCAATTCTATGACGGAAATTCGTATTTTTGAATTAACTATCCTTTAAATTGTTCTGTTTAAGTTGTTTAGATATATCTGTGATTCTACAATCTACTTCTTGAAATCATGTTCTCTGAACTACCTATTGTGCCATGATCTCTGCTCCATTAATACATATCAGAACACAGGAATTTCCTGTAATTATCTGGTAGCACATAGATATCACAATCTGTCCCCTTCACTGAGCTGATGTCAAGTACATTAGCTAAAATTGGCTTGTCAACTATTCTCAAAAGTTTCAATATTCCCTCACCTCTGACCCTAGTGACCTATAACCTTTGGCTCTTATATAACACTATTCCAGCAAGCGGAGAGCACAGGATGAGAGGGCCAGATCACAGGTGGATCCTGGATGTGCACACATGTGTGGACTAGATACCATGCCATTTTCTCTCACACACACACACACACTTACACTCACACATGTTTTGTTTAATGTTTTATGAGGACTCTCCTTAGACATACAGTAATGGTTTTATACTGTACAAACTGTATTCTCTCTCCTTGCACTAACTCTACCCTTAAACCCATCACACAAAACTTTCTGTATTTGTACATTTTCAAACAACATCACTTAGTGTTTTTTTTTTTTTTAATGGGGACCAAAAAAATTACCCACAAGGATAAGGATTTCAAATGTTGTCAACTTTATGCTCTCTGAGCAGTACTGGATGTGTAAATAGGGTATGTCTGATTGTAGCCAGAAGCGCAGACTGATGACAGGGGTGCAGGGAGGCCACAGGAAGTCCCAGCCTACACATCCTGTGTCCATAGTGAAACCAAGGCATGGCTGCCAACACACACACACACACACACACATACATCTTAATAACTGTTATGAAATACAAAGCAGTAGAAAAGAGATGGGCCTTGTGCCCACTTTTTTAACATAAGGCTTTTGAACATAACTATTCTTTAGAAAGTCTGAGGTTCCATATTAGTTTGCAATACAAATCAAATAAATGTCTTAATCAGTCATTTTGTTTGTTTCCGCTGGTGCCACTCACCTCCTCGGCTCTGCACTCTCCGCTGGCTCCTTCTAGCTTTCGGGTTTCGCAATCTCAAGGTTGACCCTGTGATGTGTATTCCCCCGCTGCACCTCAGGCCTTCAGGCCTATGACTTCACCTCGACTTTTCGGCTCCACCTCTGCTCCACGCTCCCTCGAATCTACCATGGTCCGTAATCCCTCAGGCTTTACGCTCCCTCAACTCCACCATGGTCTGTCATTCCTCAGGCTCCATGCTCCCTCGAATCTATCATGGTCCGTCTTCCCTCAGGCTCCACGCTCCTTCAACTCCATCATGGTCCGTCATCCCTCTGGCTCGATGCTCCTTCAGCTCAACCATGGTTATTCATCCCTCAGGCTCCATGCTCCATCAACTCCACCATGGTCCGTCATTCCTCGGGCTCCACACTCCCTCGACTTCACCATGGTCCGTCTTCCCTCAGGCTCCATGCTCCCTCAACCCATCATCCCTCAGGCTCCACACTCCCTCGATTTCACCATGGTCCGTCATCCCTCTAGCTCCACACTCCCTCGACTTCACCATGGTCCGTCTTCCCTCAGGCTCCACGCTCCTTCAACTCCATCATGGTCCGTCTTCCCTCAGGCTCCACGCTCCCTCAACTCCATCATGGTCCGTCTTCCCTCAGGCTCCACGCTCCTTCAACTCCATCATGGTCCGTCTTCCCTCAGGCTCCACGCTCCCTCGACTTCACCATGGTCCGTCTTCCCTCAGGCTCCACGCTCCTTCAACTCCATCATGGTCCGTCTTCCCTCAGGCTCCACGCTCCCTCAACTCCATCATGGTCCGTCTTCCCTCAGGCTCCACGCTCCCTCAACCCATCATCCCTCAGGCTCCACACTCCCTCGATTTCACCATGGTCCGTCATCCCTCTAGCTCCACACTCCCTCGACTTCACCATGGTCCGTCTTCCCTCAGGCTCCACGCTCCTTCAACTCCATCATGGTCCGTCTTCCCTCAGGCTCCACGCTCCCTCAACTCCATCATGGTCCGTCTTCCCTCAGGCTCCACGCTCCTTCAACTCCATCATGGTCCGTCTTCCCTCAGGCTCCACGCTCCCTCAACTCCATCATGGTCCGTCATCCCTCTAGCTCCAAGCTCCCTCAACTCCATCATGGTCCGTCATCCCTCAGGCTCCACACTCCCTCGACTTCACCATGGTCCGTCTTCCCTCAGGCTCCACGCTCCTTCAACTCCATCATGGTCCGTCTTCCCTCAGGCTCCCAGCTCCTTCAACCCATCATCCCTCAGGCTCCACACTCCCTCGACTTCACCATGGTCCGTTTTCCCTCAGGCTCCAAGCTCCCTCAACTCCATCATGGTCCGTCTTTCCTCAGGCTCCATTCCCCCTCAACCCATCATCCCTCAGGCTCCACACTCCCTCGACTTCACCATGGTCTGTCTTCCCTCAGGCTCCACGCTCCCTCAACTCCACCATGGTCCGTCTTCCCTCTGGCTCCATGCTCCCTCAACTCCACCATGGTCCGTCTTCCCTCAGGCTCCACACTCCCTCAACTCCACCATGGTCCGTCTTCCCTCAGGCTCCACGCTCCCTCAACTCCACCATGGTCCGTCTTCCCTCAGGCTCCACGCTCCCTCAACTCCACCATGGTCCGTCTTCCCTCTGGCTCCATGCTCCCTCAACTCCATCATGGTCCGTCATCCCTCTGGCTCCACGCTCCTTCAACCCATCATCCCTCAGGCTCCACACTCCCTCGACTCCACCATGGTCCATCTTCCCTCAGGCTCCACACTCCCTCAACTCCATCATGGTCCATCTTCCCTCAGGCTCCACGCTCCTTCAACTCCACCATGGTCCGTCGTACCTCAGGCTCCAGGCTCCTGTTTAGAGCATAAGGCCGTGTGTCCACCAAAGCGTTTTTCCACGCGCATGTCATATGTTTTCAATTGTTTTCAATGGGAGCGCCGCGTTTTTTAAACACCATGAGTGTACCGAGGCGCTGAGGGTTTTTTCTCACGCTGAAGTGCCGAGCGCCCAGCGTTTTTACTGGTCGCTGGGAATTGAAAAATGTTCAACTTTGGATAAAACACAGCGCTCATCACTGTCACTTTTTACCCAGCCGTCCAATCACAGTGGAGGAGAGGCGGGACTAATACCACACCGACCAACTGTCACAACATTCAAACTGCTGCGGATATTCTGTATCATATCAAACGTCTCAACTGAAAAAATGCTGCGCTGCCAAAACACTCTCAAGCGCCCAAAGCACAGCATCTTCAGCAGAGCGTCTAGCGTTTTCAGCTGGCTAAAAACGCTTTGGTGGACACACGGCCTAAAATGTATTAAATATGATCTATTATTTTGTGTCAGATTAATGCTTAAAACAGGATGTGGGGGGAGGGGGGGGAATTTATGAGTAAAAGTGTTTTAATATATACTGCAATTTTGTAAGTAAATGTTTCATTAAGAACAGGGTTTTTTTTTTTAAACAAGACAAAAATAATGATGAATAAAGTTTATTTTCTTTATGAAATTTATGCTGATAATATCAAAGCATTAAATGGTATTGCTGTACAACAGTTATTTTGAGTCATTTTAAACAATCTAACCAAATAGATTAAATCACTTACCGCTTACTAAATAGAATCATATTTACATTACTACATTATTGTTCTTTCATTACACTGGTGATACATTCATACAGCTCCAGCTGGTTTAGCTCCAACATGTTTGTAAATCTGGAAGCTAATTAAAATCTTGTGAAATTAAAACCTTAATGAATCGACTTTGAGAAACAGCTGGTTAAAATGCTTCTCCCCTCCCTTTACTAAAGACGATCTGAGTTGTCCTTTTTCTGATTTCATGATGAAAGCATCTGTGAACTCCCAGCTAACAACAAAAAAGACAAAAACTAACAGCTAACAACAACAACAACAAAAAAGCTTGCCATAATGTCCCCTGAATGGACACTGTGTGGTTAATTGGTTAAAAGGAGGTTCAAGGGGATGTTCACAGGACTTTCAGCAGATATTTAGCATTACATTCAAGTTCCTTAAATGAACGACACCGCAATACATGACAGGTCCAAAATCAAGAACTTTTTTAATATACAAGAACATTATAGCTCAACTAAAAAGCATTATACAAAAGATGTCTTGAATTATTGAGAGGAGGTTTGCTGTGAGAGCGGGGCAGGTTCCTCATGGGCAGTGGCCAGTACAGAGCTTGTGTTGAGAGCTTTCTGAAAGAGATAAAAATGCCGACATTAGCCCCTTTCACTCTAGCCTGGGAATACCCAGACAACTTCCGGCAAATTTAGATTTGCTCTGAAAGTTAGTCTGGCAAAGAGCTCATTCAAACCCATTTCCAGTCCACGGAAATTGCGGCACCAATCAGAAACGTTGGGGCGGGCTTTACACGATGACGACAGCGCTGGGATTTTGAAGCAGATTTTGTAGCCTACATTACAAAGATGGACGCCGCCGTCGAACATCACTCGCTCGAATCAGCTATCGCGTCTGTTTTTAAGCGATTTGAACGTTTCCTTTTTGCTAAAAAACGTGGAAAGAACAACACTCACTAGATGTTTCTCCGCGGGCCGCCGCTCTGCAAACGTCATCTGCTTCATCGCTCTGATTGGTTTTAGTTCTACCCGCGACATCCGCTAGTGACGCCCCTCTGGAAATGATTTGTCTATAATGCTTTTCTCAGTTTTAACTGAGATATGGTCTGGTTTTAACCAGGCTACTTTCACACTTCAATCCCAGTAAATTACCGTAAAATTGCCAGAAAGAGTTTACCGGTAAATTCAAAAATGTGCTGTTCACACAAGCAACAGCGTTCTGGCTTTTTACTGGTAGCAGACCATTCACACATCAGCTCCAAAATACCAGCAGCCTCTGTGATGTCATTTACCAGTCTGTTACCAGTAACAGTAAACTCCAAAATACCAGTAAACTCTGTGATGATGTCATTAAACGGAAGTTCCTGAAGAAGGCCAGTTATTTTATCATATCAAATCTCTTCATCTGCCCGGACGAGGAGAAGGGCTTTAGTTTCGGACGTTTGTAAACAGTTCTGAATAAACACGTCATCTGCGTCATAATTTAATGAATGGCTTCTGATTTGGCCTAATAACTTCTTACGCAAGAGTGTTCTGACCTCGTACGTTCAAAATACCGGTAATCTTCATTCAGCGTTCACACAGCGCGTATACCGGTAATTTAGTTACACCAACGATGATGCTGGTAAATTGCCAGAACCAACTTACCGGTATATTTAAAAAGGTCCTGTTCACACATGATCTGTTACTGGTAATTTACCAGTTAAGTATGTGTGAAAGGGGCTATTGAAAATAAAGCTGCACACAAAGTTTTGCTCTTAGAGTAAATCTCTGAAAGAGGTGGGAGGGCGGGGCAACCTGTCACTCACATGAGCAAAACACAACCATCCAATCAATTCTCCAAGGACAAAATCAAGTCCCGCCCTACATTTGTTTTTCATTTCAGAATTAATTTCAATCAGATATACTGTACGTCACAATAGACTTGCGCAACTTCTGTCAGTGTCAGTTAAGACAAATATGCATAATTGTATGTCCAAGTAAATGTATCTCATTTTAACCCTCAGGTGCTCTTCAGTCATTATTTGACTTTTTTCGGAATAGTACGAAACTAGTACGAAGGTTTTGTCACTTGCTATGTGAAAAAAAAAAAAAATCAAAAATCATGAACATGATTTGAACAGATTAAATGGTCCTGCAAAAATTCGTCACATTGTGCACCTGGCGGTCAAAAATTACCACATTGGAAATGAATGCGATACGAATTTCATCTAGTGGAAACTTTTGGCACTGCGGCCAAACAAAATGTGACTGAAATTTTTAGCACAACTTTTTTAGATTTATTAATTCGATTTATTTCGATTTTATAATTGAAAATAGTATTTTTGCACATTTTTCATAACAATGAACGTAACTTTTTTAAAGTTCACTTTTTAAAACTTTTTTCACTTCAACAATAATCTGCCAAGTGTCAGTCAAACTTACTGTAAGTCTGTTCTATAAAGCATTATTCAGGTCAATGCTCAAAAAGTGAATAAATGGATTGTAAATACAGTGTAAATATAGTTTAGCAAAAAAAAAAAAAACATTGTCAAATTAAAAAAAAACATTGAAAAAAAAAATTGATATAGCGCATTGTTCTCGCTGTGGACAGGCCTGTCTTACCGGCAGGCGTCCTGTGAGCTGAAGTGTGTGAACGGCAGCGTTTGGAGCTGTCAGCAGCAGCACAAACAGCCTGTACAAGCAGAGACAAGAGCAGGATGATGGAGTGAAAGGGGTGAGAGGAGGACAACGGATCAGAAAGCGGTGCGCTGAAGACTGCTGTACGTTTGGGGGAGGTGATTCATGAGAGAGGAGCTGATGAAGGGAAGGGAGCATAAACAGAAGCTCAGCTCAGTGTGCTGGAACTTGTAGTATCTCAGCACGTTTGGCTTTTGTCACATTCTTCATTAACTTCATTAACAGATGAGCAGCGGTGATTAGGAGCCGCTTCCCGCTGATTCAGCTCCTGCGCGCGCGCGCACACACACACACCTCGCCGCTCATGTCACACATGGGGGCTGTTGAGCCAGATGACACACTGTATCACATAACCGCATGAGTGAACTCTCTCACTCACACACACACACACACACACACACACACAAAGCACCATTGAAATGTTTGCACATGCTTTGCAGTACAAATCTTGGCTTTGTCTGTATTGATCAACTTGGTTAATTCACACTTAATTAGTCTCTTCAACCTGAACCGTTCCTAGATTACTAACGTCATGCCCATCACAGATGACCTTTGACCCGTGGAGGATTTGTATTTGTGAGTGTGTGAGAGAGAGTTGATTTATCTGGACAACCCGGAAATATAACGGAATTGATATTTCCAGACTTTGAAAAAAAAAGATGGAAATGAACATGATTTTAAAAAGTCAAAACTTAGGAAAAATCATTATAAAATGTAATGTATGCCTGTGATCAAAGCTGAATTTATATATGTATATATATATATATATATATTTAGATAAATAAACTGTTTCAATCTATCTTCTCCTCAACAGTGATAATAACACTAGCTTAGCAAACACCATAATTATTTAAAGGAATAGTATCACTTTAAAATGATTTTTTGGTATGTTTTAGCTTACCTCAAGGGCATCCAAGATGTAGGTGTCTTTGTTTCCACAGTATTTTCAATTTTGATATTTTTAGGTCAAACCGTTCTTGTCTGTCAGTCATATAATGGAGGTCTATGGTCACCACCTCAAAGAGCATGCACAGAGAAGTCCAAATTAAACATGATTTAATGACTCGTAAATGTAAGCACACATTGATGGCCTAAGACACGAAACGAGCGGTTTGTGTGAGAAAACGAACAGTATTTATATCGTTTTTACCTCTTGTAAACACAGACACGTCCAAGTGATCTCTCGCGCGGTTGCGGAAACAATTCACCGTTGTCTTTTGATATATCGAAATCCTCTTCCATTGCGATTTCCTGTATATCTAAATATGTTTAGATCTTCACAGTGAAAGGCTAACACTTCCGAAATCTGTGTGTAAACAATGAGTGACGTACACACGCGAAAGAGATCACTTCCGGCGCTTTCGCGTGCCTTCAGATCACTTGGACGTGGCTGTGTTTACAAGAGGTAAAAACGATATAAATACTGTTTGTTTTTTCACACAAACCGCTCGTTTCATGTCTTAGGCCATCAATGTGTACTTACATTTATGAGTCATTAAATCATGTTTGATTTGGACTTCTCTGTGCATGCTCTTTGAGGTGGTGACCATAGACCTCCATTATATGACTGAAAGACAAGAACGGTTTGACCTAAAAATATCAAAATTGAAAATACTGTGGAAACATCTTGGATGAAAAAATCATGGATGTCCTTGGGGTAAACTAAAACATACCAAAAATTAATTTCAAAGTGAACTATCCCTTTAAAGTAATCCTTTTTTATCACACTTACTGTACATTTTCTGTCATCCATCCATCAAGTGTTCAGTTTGAAGCTGCTGTTCTGGGCCGATCCATGAGAGCTTCAGACTTTGATGTGATGCTCTCATCACTGCTGCCGTCTAATGGGGACAACCAAAATAAAGGTATTAAATATGTAAGGTGTCTTCTGGGCATCACTGTCTCTCTCTCTCTCCTGCCCATGTTTTGTTTTTGTTGTGTTGTTTCCAGACACATCTGTAGACTGATGCCCTGTCAGCTGCAGGTATCCAGACGTTCAGCCATAAACGAGTGCGCATGGCACCCTCATCATCCAATAAAGTTCTCGTAAACAAAAATCATCTTTTAGTTTGCATTTTCCTTCCAGACAGCACACACACACACACACCAAAGGCTTTTTTGTCACTTGTCTGTACTCGCGCGTTTACTGCAATGTCTGCCGTTCCTCTAATCTACGGTATACACGCAAATGCAAATTTCCCTCTGTTCTGACAAATTAATTTTACCTCTTTCATCCCCCCCTCTCTCACTCCTTCTCAATCATCCTCTTGGGCTGAAGAGGAGCAGGACTTGACCATCTGGAGCTGTCGGAACGATATTGTTTAATTTGTCACATGATTAAGTGGTTGTTTCTCAGAGAGCATGAGGTCTCTCCAAGAAAATAAAGACAAAAAATGAGCAATTAAAGTAAAGGAAAAACTGCTTAAGCAGAAGATGCCTTCGTGTCTTTTGACACTTAAACTCATTTACACTTTCTCTGATGTTCTGGCATGGCATCAGTCATAATGACGTGTCTTATAACTACATGGGGTGAGAGTTGAGGTTTTGCTGAACTCTTGGCGCCCGCGAATTACAAGCAATTAACACACCGAAATAAAATGGAGCTACAACTTTACTTCTAGAAGTTAGTTTTTTTAACCTAGGAATGTTATAAAAGACAATGTTTTAACCCCTTAGCTGTCACCCCCCTTTTTGAGAATGGGGGTTAAAATGCACTATTCAAACTTAAATGGTTGTAATTTAAGAATGCTTTGGAATATATACCCAAGTTTGGTCTTGTTTTAAAGAAAACACTCAGCAGAATATTGCTGAAGTGAAAACACTTAAAGTTATGGAAGTTTAAATTTACAGTAAATTAAATATACTTTACTATATATTTTTTATTTTATATAAAATATATATTTTATAAAATATTTTTTACTCTAAAATTTCTATAAAATCAAAGCCATACATCTTATCAAGGTCTGTTCCAAATTTGAAGTTGATATCACAAAAATTGAAGTTCCCATGGGATTTTGTTTAGGCGTAGTACCCAAAATAGCCACCGGGTGCTATTGATTTCCATTGAATTTAGTTGTATACATTCTGCCTTAACAAATTAAATATTTGTTATACGGCATTAAACATATTTGCCAATGACATTAACATGTAATAAAAAAGTAAAGTATGCATAATTACAACAAAACCCTAACCATAACTCTATAAGTACATGTTGTTCATTGAAACTATGTCACCATAAAATATTCATTTATTTGGGTCTGGATCACACAACAAGAATGTTTTGTCAAGGTGCAACACATTCTGAGATTGTAACAGAAACAATAACTAACTAAAAAATATCAAATGTGATGTTTTGTGTATTACTGTAGGTAATATCATTCCAGATTGCCAAATGTTCCAACTCTTATTCTATTAAAGGAGTAGTTCACTTTTCAAAAAACTTTTGCTGATAATTTACTCACCCCCATGTCATCCAAGATGTCCATGTCTTTCTTTCTTCAGTCGAAAAGAAATTAAGGTTTTTGATGAAAACATTCCAGGATTTTTCTCCATATAATGGACTTCAATGGGAACCAAACGGTTCAAAGTCCAAATGAGAGTTTCAGAGCAGCTTCAAAGGGCTTTAAACTACACCAGACGATGAATAAGGGTCTTATCAAGCGAAACGATCGCTCATTTAATGAATAAATGACAAAGTTTAAATTTTATAAGCTCAAATGCTTGCATCAAAATTGCATCAAAATGAACGAATCAGTTGAACAGTTTGCACTGAAACTGTCTTTTGGACCTTGAGCCGTTTGGTTCCCATTGAAGTGCATTATATGGAGAAAAATGCTGGAATTAATTTAACTTAATTTCTTTTCGACTGAAGAAAGAATGACATGGACATCTTGGATGACATGGGGGTGAGTAAATTATTAGCAAAATTTGTTTTTTGAAAGTGAACTACTCCTTTAATATACATTACTTGTCATATGTTTGGGGTCAGCAAGGTTTTTTTTTTCACTCTCAAAAGTGACAATAAAGACATTTATAATCTTACAAAATATTTCGGTAACACTTTACTTGAAGGGGTGTGCATAAGACTGGCATGACACCTTCGTAACCATGGCATGACATATGTGTTGAAAATGAAGGAGGGTTTATGCATGTTTATGGCAACTGTCATTAAGTGTCTTTCGCTAAATAATGACATTTTTAATGCAAATATGACATTGAGATGTCTAACATTAAATGAAGTTAAACTGTGATGGTTGGCTTTGACATTGGCTGTCATGAGGCATTATAACTGTCATGAATATTTTTCGTGAATATTTAATGACATTTGTCATTAAAAAAAATAGAATGGCTTCATGACGGCCAATGTTGAAACCAACCACCTGACAGTTTAAAGTGGTGTTAACCAATAAAGCTAGGTCCTTTCTTAAATTTGATCATTAATCTGCTGTGTCATGTTTATGACTGGTTGTGTTGTCTTAGTAATGTCAAGATGTCATGACAAAGACTGACAGGTTATGATGTATTGATTTATAACAAACACATCTCAAACAATGCCATATTTGCGTAAATAAACTGAGCGAATGACACTTAATGGTCGTTGTCATAAACATGCATAAAACTTCCATATTCATAACATGTCCTGATTATGAAGGTGTCATGTCAGTCTTACGCACACCGCTTCAAGTAAAGTGTTAACAATATGTCTATTTCAAATAAATAGGCCTACTGTTTCTTTTGTAGTTTCTATTTATAAGAGAATCCTGAAATCTGGATCACGGTTTCCACAAAAATATGAAGCAGAAACTGATAATAATCCGAAATGTTTCTTGAGCATCAAATCTTCGAATTAGAGTGATTTCTGAAGGATCATGTGACACTGAAGACTGCTAAAAAAAAAAAACAGCTTTGTTCACAGCAATACTTCACAATACTACCGTTTTTACTTTATTTTGGAAATAAATAGTCTTTGTGTAAAAAATCATACTTTTGAATGGTTCTGTATACCAATAATTCCTCATTGAAACCTGGTGATGAATATACTGGGATTCTGATCCTAAAGATTAAAAATAATGCATAAATGCAAATGAAATCCATGTGTTGAATTAATCTAATCGGAGTGCTTCAGAAGCGCAGGCTTGAGTAAAAGAGAAACTATTTATCTCTGTGTGTATATCCATCTTCATGAATGACAGGCTGTGCTAAACACAGAACATAATTTGTACTTTTAATAGCACTGCCTTCTATTTCTCTGACGTGCCTTAATCAATAACCAGAGCTGTCCCTGGCCACGCTTGGCGACCGTTTTTATTAATTTTACAAGTCTCACTAACTAGGTGTCTGATATGGAGATGCATCTCACACCAGATAATAGACAGGCTGGATTGATAGGTTCATTCTGAAGCCTCTCTCTCTCTCTCTCTCTCTCTCTCTCTCTCTCTCTCTGTCATCACATGATTTAAGACGGAGTGAGACACGTTCTGTCTCTCTGTCCAGAGCACGTGCAGCTTGAAAAATACAGATGCAAATAAAGGAGCAAAGTAAATAAATAAACATTTTACAATACGATAAAGGGGTTTGTTAGTAAACATGCAGAACTGTGATTCTGATTTAGATTTCCCTCTCCCTAATTACCACATAACAAGTGACCTGGGGTCAGTTGCAGAAACATACCCATTATGTTAAAGGAGTAGTTCACTTTTAAAAAAACTTTTGCTGTTAATTTACTCACCCCCATGTCATCCAAGATGTCCATGTCTTTCTTTCTTCAGTCGAAAAGAAATTAAGGTTTTTGATGAAAACATTCCAGGTTTTTTTTCTCCATATAATGGACTTCAATGGGAACCAAACGGTTCAAGGTCCGATTGAGAGTTTCAGTGCAAACTGTTCAAAGGGCATTAAACGATTCCAGACGATGAATAAGGGTCTTATCAAGCGGAACGATCTCTCATTTAATAAATAAATAACAAAGTTTAAGTTTTATAAGCTCAAATGCTCGCCTTGCTCTGTTCTGTGATGTGCATTCGTGACTCTCCTGTTCGAACTCATTCATCAAAATGAACAAATCTTTTCAACTCGTTCATTTTGTTTGTTGGTGGTTCCCACGTATTTCTTTCCAGTCTTTCTTTCTTCAGTCGAACAGAAATTAAGATTTTTGATGAAAACATTCCAGCATTTTTCTCCATATAATGGACTTCATTGGGAACCAAACGGTTCAAGGTACAAATGAGAGTTTCAGTGCAGCTTCAAAGGGCTTTAAACGATTCCAGACGATGAATAAGGGTCTTATCTAGGACCCTTCAAGTCATAACTTGAAAAAAGATTTGTTCATTTTGATTAACGAGTTTGAGCAAGGCAAGCATTTGTGCTTATAAAACTTAAACTTTGTTATTTATTTTTTAAATGAGAGATCGTTTCGCTTGATAAGACCCTTATTCATCGTCTGGTGTCGTTTAAAGCTCTTTGAACAGTTTGCACTGAAACTCTCATTTGGACCTTGAACCGTTTGGTTCCCATTGAAGTCCATTATATGGAGAAAAATCCTGGAATGTTTTCATCCAAAACCTTAATTTCTTTTCGACTGGAGAAAGAAAGACATGGACATCTTGGATGACATAGAGGTGAGTAAATTATCAGCAAAAGTTTTTTCAAAGTGAACTACTCCTTTAAGTTCAGATGCATTACAAATGAGAAATGTAAACGTGAACTAGTTGAGTGTACTCAAAGTGTACTATTGTTACACTTACTGTTATGTGGATGACGGATGAAACCAATAGCAGACAGCAAATAACTCAAACACGGTTTATTAACGACAAAAACGGAAAACAAAACCCACAATGAGGCAAAACGAGGCAGGAAAAACACTTCTTTCAAGACAAGACTTTCAACGGGTTACTCACAGCTTGTTTCACACAAAGTATGACAAGGTATTATACACAATAAACCGACACAGGACAGAAAACACCAGGGGATTGAGTAGGGAGAAACTAATGAGGGGAACAGGTGATACAGACTACGACAACACAAGCACATGGCCCAAACAACAGGCCATGCGCTCGTACACAAAACATGGGTCTGCCACAAGATCAGGGAAAATCAAGGACATGATGGCAGATTCATGACATTTATTGCACACTTTAACGTATACTTTATATACTCAAAAGTGGACTAAATGTACATCTAGTACATTGATATTAGTGTACTTACTACATGAAGTATTCCTAAAAATATACTTGAACAGTACTTATAGGCTACTTAATAAAATACACATTTTTTGTAAGGGTGCCTATATGTACAGTATTTAAAACAATCTAAAGGAGTTGTTAATGAATTTTAGGATTAAAAATTTTACTCACTTAGATGAAAAAAAGATTTGTTCATTTTGAAGAACGAGTTCGAACAGGAGAGTCACGAACGCTCATCACAGAACAGAGCAAGGCGAGCATTTGTGCTTATAAAACTTAAACTTTTTTATTTATTTTTTAAATGGCCGATCATTTCGCTTGATAAGACCCTTATTCATCGTCTTCAAGTCCTTTGAAGCTGCACTGAAACTCCAATTTGGACCTTGAACCGTTTGGTTCCCATTGAAGTGCATTATATGGAGAAAAATTCTGTAATGTTTTCATCAAAAACCTTAATTTCAATGTGTTATCTTGTTTAGATGTTATCTGATGAAACACTCACCTTTTCTGTTTGGCGATAGCACCAGATTGCTGAAGAAGCCTATTAACCTCAGTTTCTGCCACAACACGACTTTAACAGAAAACAATGCATCCCTATGGAGCATTTCACACTGAGTGTAAAGCTGGTCTGCAAGGAACAAAAATAGCTACAGCAGCAACTAAAAAGTCAACTAAAAATGTTTTCAGGTATGCAAAGCGATTGCAGATTCAAAATGCTTTTCGTTTCAAAGCTCCACTGCTTGCTGTGAGCAATTGTACAGTACGTCATCCGCTGGCATAGTATGATAACTTGATGACAGAGTGGCAATGTGTAAATGAAGAAGGACATTCGCTAATCTGCAGAAGAGAAGAAGAGAAGGGTTTGCCTGAGTTCCTGTTGTGTCTGTGCCGGATGAGAACTGAGTGGACTCACTTGTGCAACATTTCCTTGTCTTGCCCCATCGTAAAAGTGAAGCTGGACTTGGATTGTCCAGCAGTGTACCTTAATGAGAACATTAACTTAATTATTAAGAGAGGCACTGCAACTTCCTCGTGTTAATGTGAAGTTTAGTCAATTGCTCTATCGCCAAACGAGGCACTTTGAGTGCAAGCAATCGAAATGGCCTAACATTTCAAAATATCACAATAAATACGATGCCAGATTCAGTTGGAGTACTCCTTGCCTGGCCTCATGTGGCATATTAGAGGTCTGATAGCTTATAGGTCAGCGATCTCTTCAACTGAGGGAAGGCATGTTTGCTGACAAAGAACATTTGTGTATTGAGGAAGTATGTTCTCGGAGTTTCTGTGGCACCTTTCATGACAGTGATTACGCAATCTGTCTAATAAGCAGAAATAACTCATTTACACTGAACCCCTCCAACCCCTCGGCTGCCTGTGTTGTGTGATGACTAATTACTGCGTTTCAACAAAATGAGCAGATTGTGAAATTCTGTGCCATAGCTAAATTAAGCAGAATTTTGGTATGTAAGTCCAACAAAGTCACAAATGATTTGGTCTCAGATTCCAAGGAAAGTGAGGAAACCTTAGGCGTAACACGAAGTTCGCAATATGTGAGCAGCAATTGGGCCTTGGGTAAGTTGTGTCAAAAGGGAGGCCCACTGTCTTAGACTTTGAAAACCCTTGGTCTAAACAAAGCAGACGACCAGAATGTAATTAGCAATTAGCAATATGTATGGACTTAGTGTTAAAGGAGTAGTTCACTTTTAAAAAAAACGTTTGCTGATAATTTACTCACCCCCATGTCATCCAAGATGTCCACGTCTTTCTTTCTTCAGTCGAAAAGAAATTAAAGTTTTTGATGAAAACATTCCAGGATTTTTCTCCACATAATGGACTTCAGTGGGAACCAACCGGTTCAAGGTCCAATAGACAATTTCAGTGCAAACTGTTCAAATGGCTTTAAACGATTCCAGACGATGAATAAGGGTCTTATCAAGTGAAACGATCTCTCATTAAAAAAAAATAAAATAAAAAAATGGGTTTTATAAGCTCAAATCCTCGCCTTGCTCTCCTGTTCAAACTCGTTCATCAAAATGAACGTATCTTTTCCCGAGTCAACTCGTTCATTTGAATTCGTTGAATGAACCAAATGACATGAAAAAAGATTCGTTCCTTTTAATGAACGAGTTTGAACAGGAGAGTCACGAACGCGCGTCATTGAACAGAGCGAGACGACCATTTGAGCTTATAAAACTTAAACTTTGTTATTTATTTATTAAATGAGCGATCGTTTCGCTTGATAAGATCCTTATTCATCGTCTGGAGTCGTTTAAAGCCCTTTCAACAGTTTGCACTGGAACTGTCTTTTGGACCTTGAACTGCTTGGTTCCCATTGAAGTCCATTATATGGAGAAAAATCCTGAAATGTTTTCATCAAAAACCTTAATTTTCGACTGAAGAAAGAAAGACATCTTGGATGACATGGGGGTGAGTAAATTATCAGCAAAAGTTTTTTTGAAAGTGAACTACTCCTTCAAAGGAATTGTTCATCACTGACGTACTCCCCTCTTGTCCTGCTAAACCTATATGTCGTTATTTTTGCTAAGGAAAATATAAGGAGAGGCTTGGAAACAGCTTCAGGCAGCTCTTTTCAATTGAATGGTACATGGGTGTCCGACTCTAATCCTTCTGAGTTTAGCTCCAACCTGTCCCAACACCCTTGCTTGGGGCTGCAGTACATCTAGGCCCTGGGTTTTGGTTGAACGGATCACAAGTGCATGACTCTAGTACAGGTGTCAAAGGGATCTTAAACTTTTTGAACTTGTCCTCTTTCGACCACTTCCAGAGATAGTCGGAAACGCATTTGACGGATTGCTTTTGCTCATGTGGTCAACCGGTGGTCAAAGACTGCCTATTCTCCGCCTTCTGTCCTAACCTTATGGGACGTGGACTAGACAGACAGGATTTAAACTTTGTCAGCTAAACACCCAAGTTTGGTTTAAAGATGAAAAACTTACCACAAGCTCAATGTTCTCTCACCATTCCTGATTTCTAACACACACTCAGCGTTCGGCTGGTCTTGTGTCTGTCCGAGCAGAAACTAAAGCTGATTTGTGTTTTCCGTGTCTCCGGTCGCTTTCATATGTGAATTGTGTGAGCTTATTTTGTCCACTAGATTAAAAGATCCTAAAAAAACATCCAATTACCCACCCATAGCCTCTACCCTCGAAGAAATCAGGACAGAAGTGTTTGAAAGTGGACAAAAGAGACGGATTAAAACACCAGGTGTAAATGGCAATCTATCTCCCTCGTCTACTTGTGATCCAATAGACCATAACTCATCCTAATACCAGATGTGAACAGGGCCCTACATTAACCTGGACCATTCACTAACCATCTCTTTGTTTAATATTCATAATATATTTCTGCAATGATGACACGAAATGGACCCAAAATTGTGTTTTTAGACCATACATGGACCTGGACGCACCAGTAAGTTGTGAGATATTTTGCTAATTAAATGGTTGTGGAGAATAATAGCGTGAGAACTTTAATGTCTTGGCCTCTCGGTATCATCTCAGCGAGCTCTTACTATGTTTTAAAACATTCATAGTAAGATGATTTTAGCATGTTCTGCGAAACTTTTGGAAAACACTTGAAAATGTGGATGGAGAGAATTTTCAGATGTATCCAGATTAATATGTAGACATGGAGTGGAAGTTACTAGTTATCACGAAGACCAAGATTGGCTGTGTGTGTTTAATTAGGTTTGATGATAGTGGCCCTCGATGGGTGGGATTGGGGTCACCATGAATTTGTCAAGTAAGACGTGTTCCTGGATCATCATTCCTGTCAGAAAATGTAGTCCTAACCCAATCCCTACTCCTAAACCTAACCCTACCCTAAAATCAGAGTGAAATGAGAGTGAATAGCTGGGTTTCAGTCACGTGATTATGATGACACGCCAAATTCAGATGGAGGGCAGGGAGTGAAGAGCGCAATGGACGAGATGGAGGAAAGTCCGTACTGTACTACTTTACACGCTATTACAAGAGAAAGATATAAACAAAAAATCAAACATATGTTGGACATGACCCTTATTTTATTTTTCAGAGGAGCGATTTTTCAACTGAATTGAGATTTTCCTGCCATCGAGTGACTTGACTTTACAAAGTTTGGAAACTGGTACGTTACACTAACATAGCCACTTAAGTTGTATTAACTCACCTTTGAAGAGGTGATCACTGCACACATAGGCATTTTCCCATTCGGCTCCCCCCGACCGCAGACGTAGGTTTGCAAGCCGTTTTCCCTGAGTTTTTCAGACAATTTCTTGCATTTTCCCCAACTCTTGGTACACGATTAAAAAGTGGTTTGATTGTTATAGTGCTTTCTAAATACAGCAAATCACTTCCTGCCCTCCATTTGCATTTCACGCCATGGCAACGCAGTGGCGTGACATCATATGAAACCCAGCTATAACACTGATGTAGAAGCACCTAAAACTGGTTGTTAGCCTATAGACATCAACTGTATGAACATGAACTTCACTGTCTGCATTGCCATTGGTAGTCATCACATAACTTACTGTGCTGTACTTACGTTGACTCATGTGGCAACTGAAAATGAATGACTCTAGTTGATTTGTTGTTGCAACAAATGTGAACACTCCTTTCTTCAGTTTCACAAGATGAACAGTTAAAAGATGCTCAAAAATATGCATGCTGAATACACAGGTTCAAATCCGTCCATTCCATTTCCAAACTCCTTGTCCTATGTAGAGTTGTCGGGATGCTGGGGCTATCCTCAGCATCTTGGGTCACCTGTCCTACAAGTCTTGTGGGAGAAACCCACTCTAACATGGATATAACATCCATGAATTCTCCTTAACTGCTTTATAAATCATCTGCAGGGTCGTGGGGATGTTGGAGTCTATCCTAGCCTCTCAGGCCATTGGTGGAGGACAGCCTGGATAGATCTACAGACAATTTAGTATATCTAATTCACATGTTGCATGTTTTGTTTCGTTTTTTGGATTGTGAGGGAAACCAGAGCACCAAGAGGAATCCCATGGTGAGAACATGCAAACCCTTTGAAGAAAGGTCTACTGACTCCGCCGAACTCAAACCAGGGACCTTCTTGTTGGGAGACGGCCATCCAGCTTTAAGACCCGCCATCCAGCTGTCTCCAAACCAGACTTTCTCCCCCATAAAAGTCCTGTTCAACCTCTGCTTTCACTGTCAAACTAAGCCAAAAACAAAAAATGAAACAACAGCAGAGCAAAATCCCTGGAAGTCACGCATTTCCAAAGACTAGACAGCCCGAAGGGATGCCTGTTACGTTCTCTTAACCAACCATTACTGGTGTGTAGTACCAGTGGCCCCTGATGAGATCACAGAGCAGAGGCTTCTACCAAAGCCCATTTGAGCTGGAGAAAGACAGTCAATCAATACTAAGGCCTGTGCAGATACTACCTGTCAACAGGCTTGAGGAAAATGGATGCCTGAGAAAGCCATAACTATGATAAATCTACTCCCCCGGTTTGGCAACTGGCCCCCTCTCTCTTTTTCTCGCTCCCTCTCCTGCCTTTTCCTTCCTTTCTGCCGTCTGTCTTTGACTAATGTATGCGGTAAAGCTCCCTCCAACCACTCCACACACCGGCGTGCCATCGTCCTGATTGGCCAATCAATCTCTGCGTCGATGCGGAAGGTGCATTAAAATAAATTTGTCACTGTAAGTTTATGAAATATTGATACCTGAGATAAGAGGGAAAGGTGTTGTGGGGATCTGGCTTGGGTAGGGTTAGGCTAGGAGACTGAAAGTTACGAATATGATTAGGTCTTGAAGGGTGTATAATGAGATGCATTCAAATGTGAGGACTGGTACAAGTTAAGGTTGAGAATAACAGTTGGACTTGACATCTTAAAGAGATCTACAGTCCTCCATATGACTCGGACATGCTGGCCAGTTTGCTATAGCACTGCAAAAGATGTGAATGGGAAATGCTGAATGAATGTGCATATATCATATATTAATGATATCATATATCAGCAGAGCCATTTGGTCTGGTTAGGGAGCTCAATCAATGTGAAATTCCAAGTTGAAAGTTTTGCTGTCAGTCTTTGTCAGCAGTAGGGAATATTTCTGTAGACTGCACACAGATATATTTCACAGGTTCACCTATGGGGTGAAGGAGAACAGTCATCAGGGTAAAGATAAAACATAGTTGGCTAGCTATCCAAAAAGAATATGAGTTCAATGAGAACTGTACTTTTTTCAGTGATGCCCTGTACTTTCCCCCCACCTGGACTGTAGTAAGATGGAGTTTGGGTGGAGGAAGGATGACAGGAACAATGAGCGGTAAGCTGCGCCTGTAAGCTATCAAGTTAGCAGGCTTCTCCCAAATCCATTTGCAAGTACATTTTTATGTCAGCCAGTGTCTCCATGATTTTTTTTACTAGTCCAATAGAAAGGCAACAAAGGCAATATATATATATATATATATATACATCACTGAGACGTCTATTTGATCTATTTTTTAGTGTTTGCTCATTTGCAATATATTTCCAAGACGTTTCCTGTCAAATGTTAAAGTAAAACTGCTTTTTCTAACACCATGTCTACATCAAACACGAGATTGTCACATTGTGACAAAACAAATTGCAATAGAGCCATTATAATCAGTGTTGTCTACTACACTGGATGCGGTGTGACACGACAAATCCTCGACAGTAAACGAATGCCTCATTCTACTTGATACTTCACATAGGAAGGACAATGGATTTGCAACTGTCGCTTTATGGCTTGCAGTGTAGTCAGCTTCTAGCCATTGTGCTGCCGCGCAATGCAACGTGTCAGCGGTGGCGTCCGGTGTAGACTTGTTGTAAGATGTTTTTTAGATGGATTTGCATAACACATGTTTTCCAGATTAAGCATTTTGGGGTTATGGATGGTCTTATCATTGGGAGATCTGTGAGTCCGTGGCTCTACCATTGGAGACAGTGTAACAGCTAACTTGGATCCCGTGTGCCTCGATAACCAATCACATTACAGCCTTGATGTCATTGAATTTCGTTCAGAGTTGTGTGACAGTCAATCACTGTTTGCGGATACCATAGAATTGAATGAGAAGGGCAGAATCATACCTGTCGTGCAATTGTCTGTGACTTCTCTTATAAAATAGCATTTTTTTTGGTGTAAACTGAAAAAAAAAGTTCAATTCAATGCCAACATTTAAGAGCAAACATGTTGAAGATTAGCCGATGGGCTGTCGATTCATTAAATGATAAGCTATTCCTCACAGAAGCGAATTATTAAGCGTAGTGAAGGATCTCCTCTATTGACATCCATTCAAAAACAGCCTCTTGTCTTCTTCCCAAGTCCCACCCCCCACCCAATGGCTTGGGTGTTATTTTCATAATAAACGATTATATAAAGGTTCTTTTCATAATAAAAGATCATTTATAGCCTACAACCGCCAAGGGGCGTTTAAAACACATATAAATGCCGGAACACACCAAGCCGTCGGACAGTTTTTGTGCATCCGCCAACTAAAGCCCGCCGACGCTGACGAACTAGCGTTGATGAAAGTCGACTGTGTTGTCGCATTTCGTCCCCTCTCGTCGAGGTAAAAAGCTGCACTTGAACACACCGAGAGAACTACAGGCGACTGTCAGCTATAATGTGCGTTCTGCGCCTGCGTGTAATGAGCCAACTGTCTATTTCTGCAGATATATTAGTCTATATTCGTCATTGTGACGAATTGTGCAGATACACACCGCAAACCAAGCAGCGCGTGCTGTTTTGAATATACGCGAGCATCCCCTTGTCAACATGTCGAATCGGGCGAAACAAAGCCGACGAGGACTATTTTCAGCCGACGGCACGGAACCGTGTGGAACACACCGAGGAAACTAAAGCGCTAAAACCAGCTGTCAGATGTTTTCGCGGCACTCCCGGTTGCTGAGCAACACGCCTGAGTTTGACAGACAGCTGCCTGTCAGAGTGACTCGATTATACAATCTCGATTATACTATACTAGATTATACAATCGTCTTTAGGATTGTATAGTCTAGTAAAAAAAATGGACAAATACAAGCAGTGTGTGGACAATGCACAGTAAAAGTGTACAGCGTGTGCGCAGCTTTCATAATAGTGTTGGGTCAGAGTCCACCTTTGTCGAGTCCAAGTCCTTAACAATCGAGTCCGAGTCGAGTCGGACTTGAGTCCAAGTCCTTAACATCCGAGTCCGAGTCGAGTCCGGCCGAGTCCACAAAGATTTAAATTATTTGAAATTGACCTTTCACAAAGACCCGCCCCTCTCAGTTACTGTTGCTACGTCCGTCAAGCCATTCCGCTCTCCCTCCACATGTTCTCAAACGGTGAAAAATATATTGAGGAGCAAATAGAGAAAAAGGTGTTTGCAAGGTAATGCTCAAGAATGCAACACGATGCATTAAGAGCCAGGGGTACACTTTTGAGCAAGATGATGGTGATGTTTAAATTTTTATTATTTTATGTTATATGCTAATCTTTTTAATTAATTAATTTTTTAACAATTTACACCAATTTACATCCAGTTACATCCTTAACGGATGCTTCCTTCTTGAACATCACTAAATATTTGCAGGGTTTGTAATGATTGTGTATGAGTTTTGCGCCCCGTCCAGCAGATGGCACCCCAGGCGGCCACCAGTTTTTAATTTATTGGTATTTTTTAATGATTTTTTTATTGATTTCATGACTTACAATACAACGAAGAAAGTATGGCGTCTGACAGGACAGGAACGGTTTTATTTTGTAATAAGTTAAATAACGATGACAATGACATATAGCCTGACAACATGTCATCTGACCATAGATACTGAATCAGAACAAGTTTTTCTCAGGCACTCTTTTTACCTTTATCTTTGTTGCTATTGTTGTTAGAAACACTCCACTACCCACCCAAAACACTCAGACCACCAATTGACAAACACTGGTCCAACACATTTAATTGACTATAGAAAACGTCTCGGTTATGTATGTAACCCTCATTCCTTGAGGGAACAGAGACATTACGTCAGATGACGACAAATGGGGATTCACTTCGAAAGCCTATCAACTTGGAGTATTACAAAACGGGCCAATGGCAAAGAAATTGTTATGTGGACGGATAGAGAACCCAGGCGCAGACAGCAGATGATGAACAAAGGATTTATTTAAGGACAAAAACAGAAAGCAAAACCCAGGATGGGGCAAAACAAGACAGGGTAGAACACACTAAGACTATAAACTAACAACTTAGACAGGAACAAACTCTTCTAGTAGACAAGACTCTCAACAGGTTACTCACGGATTGATACATGTCAAACAATGAACCGACACAGGACAGCAAACACACGGGGATTAAATGGGGAACACTAATGACGAGGACAGGTGACACTGACTAGACAATAATGACAAGACGAGGACAACAAGAGGGCGGGGTTATGTAACGAGACAACACAAGCACATGGCCCACACAGGCCATGCGCTTGTACACAAAACATGGGTCTGTCATGATCCTGCCACAAGACCAGGAAAAATCTAAGACATGATGGCAGAATCATGACAGAAATGCCATGGGTCTGCAGAATTTGCATAGGGCAACTCTGCCCAACCTCGTGGGTATCAAAGGAAGATGCCGGCAACATGCAGATGTATTTTCTTTGAGGAGCCAAGAATGAGCTCAGGCGTTCCCTGCGGTACAACTTGGAGAATCTGGTGAATGTGTTGGGTGTTGCCCAGCCTGCAGCGCAACAGATGTCTGTTAGCGAGGTTCCATGTGCTAGAGCCCAAGAGGACGCCAATGCTCCGGATGGAGTGGGCAGTCACACCAAGGGGGCATGGTCGACCTTACTGCTGGTATACCAAAGCAATGACGTCCAATATCCAGTTAGACAGCCTTAGCTTGGAGAGAGCCTTATCCTTCAGCTTCCACAGACCAAGAGCTGTTCTGAGGCAACACTGTGTTCTGTCTACATAAGCACAGATGGCGCATACTCGACAGAGCAGTGCTGAGGCTGGGTCTGCCTCCTCCAGGGGCAGCGCTTGCACCACTTGGTCCCGGAAGGGAGTGATGGGAACCTTGGGCACATATCCAGGTCGGGGTCTCAGGATTACGTGAGAGTAAGCCGGCCCGAATTACAGGCACGCTTCGTCAACGGAGAATGTGTGCAGGTCCCTTACCCTCTTGATGGAGGCCAGTGCAACCAGGAGCGCAGTCTTCATTGACAGGAACTTAATCTCCACTGATTGCAAAGGCTCAAAGGGAGCACTCAGCAGGGCAGTTAAAACCACTGAGAGGTCCCAAGAGGGAACGAGAGGGAGGCGAGGAGGATTCAGTCTCCTCGCTCCTCTCAGGAACCTGATGATCAGGTCAGGTTCCTTACGGACTTACCTTCCACTGTATCATGATGGATACTTTGAGGGTGGAGGGAGACAGCATTCACTCCAACACATTTGAAGAAAGGAAAGCAAGACACCGATCAAACATCTCAGAGGGTATTCTCTGCGAGTTGACAAAGTGGTTCCACTTCAACACATAGGGGTGGCTCATGGATAACGCTCTAACGGAAGTGACGGTAGCCACCCCTGCTGAGGGCAGGGTACTCAAAACTGCCTCGACCCGATCTTTGGAACTTCCACGTGTGGCTACCCTACCATCCCGGTAGGGTGGCTACCCTACCCGACTACCCTTGAATACCCTACCATCAGCGTGTCATAGGGTACCCCGTGCCTGAGAAAGGAGGTACTTCCTCAGAGGAATTGGTCAGGGAGGTGCTGTTGCAAGGAGTAAGAGTTTGAAGAACCAGGTGCAGGTGGGCCAGTGTGGTGTGACCAGAACGACCTGCTCCTAGCCCTCCCTGACCTTTTGCAGCATCTGCACAAGTAGGCTCACTTGGGGAAATGCATACTTGCGGCCCCGTGGCCAGCTGTGTGGCAGTTCATCCATGCCGAGCATGCCCTCGGTTTGGGAATAATATAGGGCGCAATGGGTAGAGTCGTGAGAAGCAAACAGATTTATCTGTGCGTCCCTGAACTGGTCCCAAATCAGCTGAACCTAATGGGGATGAAGCATCACGGACGAGGCATCTTTAACATGACATGCTCTTTTGTGAGAGGAAACTCAGTGTTGAAGCGCCCAGGGATAAACACACTCATTGGGAGATCGCCATCACACCAACACTGGAGAATCTTGCTCGTCTGTAAAAGCTGACAGTTCAGAGATGGCTTGTGGAGTGAAGAATAAACTTGGCTCAGAAGTGAAAACATACGTGTATCTGCATGTTGCCGGCGTCCTCCTTTTATACCCACGAGGTTGAGCGGAGTGCGATTCAGATTCCGCAGACCCATGGCATTTCTTCGCCATTGGCTCGTTTTGTAATACTCGAAGTTGATAGGCTTTCTAAGTGAAACCCTATTCGTCGTCATCCGACGTAACCCAGAGTGACTACGAAAGGGAACTATTTATGCTGATGGCATCCAAAGCATGGGTCCCGTCCACCATTTAACTTACTGTGCAGGTGTGCTGGTAAAATTGTATGAATGATTGCATGAATACATCAGCAGATTCTGGTGCAGTTTATCAATCATGAAATTACTCACACGTCTCATTTTATCAACTGGTGTTTCCAGTATTTTTCACATTTCGGGGATGAAATGCAGAAAGAAATTATGGCAGAATAAATGACACAGCTGCCATATAACCGTAAACTGAGAGACCATAGAAAGTCGTATTGCAGCATTTTATTCTGATTGAAAAGCCAAAGACAAACCCTAACTTGAATCAATAAGTGTAAGATTCTTAACAGCATTTTTAAACAATTAAGCATGTCACATCAATAAGTATTCATCACACAACATAAAAATAAGACTACTTATTCATTTATTTAGCAAACTATACAGTATCTAGCTAGTAAATGGTACAAAAACGTATTTTTGACATTGCTAGCAACAATTACAAAGATTTTGCTAATGCTACCTCTAGAAAGGTTGCGTAAGGACACAGTAAACTCAATCACAGCAATGTTAACTTATCTATTTTATTATTATTAATAATACCAAGGTAAAATGCAGTAAAAAAAAACTCTGTGAAAAGGGTCCAACGGCAACAAGAAGTTCACATTTTAGATAGAGTTTGACATATAATCCTCAATAATTGTTACTTATTTTATTTAATACTTTTGTTTCCATGTATTGTACATTCAGAGACATTTACACTTTTCAGAGATTCACATATCTCAAGATACAAGTTAGATTTAAACTTCACAGCGTCACGGCAGGCTCTGTGAATGGCTGCCGTACTCCATTGGAGTGTAAGATGAACTAATTTAGATAATAAGCACCTTTCTAGCAGAACAAGAGAGTGAGATAGATGGAGGGAGAGAGAACGAGTGCATGGAGGTTAATGACAGTCTATTCACCACCTCCTCTCTCTTTCCTAAGTGCCAATCTCAGTCTTATTGTTCTCAATCTCTCTTTAACGTATAGACTAATGTGAAACATTGTGCTCTATTCAGCATCAGACAAATGCAGCCAGTTCATTTCCAAACTCTTCGTTTAGCCTCAATTGATTCATATCTTGGAGTGTGAGAGTTTGTGCCGCACCCCTAGGAGATACTGAATTGGTTGTAAAGAGGAAGATGGTTTTCCCTGGATTGTTTGGATTTTTTTTGGACTTTTTACCTTCGAAAGACCTTCAGAGTTTTGTTCCCCATTCTCAGCGTGTCACTGAGGCCTTAATTGCCAAACTACATAATTGAAGATGGCGTGATGGGTATTGGCCAAGTGTTTAAAGCAGGAGTTTGGTAATGTAAATATCAGAGATGTGATCATAGCTGGAGTGTATCCTGCCAGACTGACTGGAGTCCCCCATCACCACAGTGCACTTAAGGGGCTTTCCATGCAGTTTTAGTGACGGATAGTCACTTTGCCTGGAATAAGGGGATCTAGGTAGAACAATTAAAAAAAATACAGAAGTTTTTCGTATAAAAGTTAGATGAAATGCTTCAATTAATAATAACAAGGATCGAAAACATTTTCTAAAAGATAAAATGTAAAAATCCTTCTATTTTGCACTTTTCTCTTGGTTTTTTTTTTTTTAATATATATATTTTGAAAATGAACTCATTTAGATGAGTATGGGTCTTTTTGCTCACTGTTAGACAGAGAATCTAAAGAAAATTATACATCTACAGAAATATAATACAAATATAATTTCACAAACCTATCATCACTTGAAGCAAACATCCATCCCTTCTAAATGACCGCGCCAGCACGCGCGTTGGGCCGTTTAGTGAAACTGACGCACATATAGCCTATAATCTAACGGCAGATGAAGTAAAACCGTAAATCTTCATTATGAGTCCAAATCATAAATAGAGTGCATGTTCTCAACAATAGTTTAAATAAATAAAAGAATGATTTAAACTATGTTTTATAAATATATAAACATTTAGATATGCCATTCTCATTAATGGAGTTAAACATTTAAACTACATGAAATCATTACTGAGAAGTTACAAAAAAATTATATTCAATAAATAGAAATAGACCTATTTGTTGTGGATGCAATGCTTTTGCACACTTTTCTTCTGGCATGCTGTGTTTTAATGTTTTAACTGATAGCTAATAGCAGATTGTCTGAGAAAATTGTTTCGTGCAAATAATGCACAACCATGTCTATCTGTTTCCATTAAAATATAAATCAATTAAAAATACTATTTGGCCAGTGGAAAAGATTGAGAAAAACTTTCTCTGAAATGTATTTAACACTATTTGATTTATTCATTCAAAAACAAGGCAAGGATAGGCTACTAAAAAAAATTGACGACAATGTGACGACACATCCGCATTTCATATTTTCCTAACGTCTTGTACCGTTAAACTTGGTATCACGTGGATGAATAATCATGCAAATGATATGCAGATGAGGATATGCATAGTAAAACTAGGCGTTGTAATCTCCATATATGGTTATTTCGGGGAGGAGACGCACATGCGCACAATCTCCCGCTGACTGGGATTTATAAAGTGAATTCTGCGCAGGTTCTGGCCCCTGGTTTTATAAATTTGAAAATTTTTGAAAAAAATTCTGCCTTACGGTATGTGTGTACGCACACTTTAATTATGAAATCTACGCAAAGTTTTATACATGAGGCCCCAGGTTTCCAATGATGATGGGAGGAGCCAGGGCAGGTGAAAAGAGAAGCAGGATTATCCAGATGGTGACCTAAAATCCAGCCAGGATGATGCCCCATGACGAGAGTCGAGGAATGGAGAACTCTGTAGTTTTCCTCAACAATGCCATGCCCATGGGGAACACGTATGGAGACAGAACCGGTGGAGAGGGAGCCCAGAGCGCAGATGAAGGGCAGGTGGAACTTTATATCACGCCCTTCTGACTTTATATCATGCAATTCTGACTTTATATCTTGCGCTTGACTTTATTTCTCATAATTCTGACTTTATATCTCGCAATTCTGACTTTATATCTCGCGATTGACTTTATATCTCATAATTCTGACTTTAAATCTCATAATTCTGACTTTATATCTCACAATTCTGACTTTATATCTCGTGATTGACTTTATATCTCATAATTCTGACTTTATATCTCGCAGTTCTGACTTTATATCTCGCGATTGACTTTATATCTCATAATTCTGACTTTATATCTCACAATTCTGACTTTATATCTCACGATTGACTTTATATCTCATAATTCTGACTTTATATCACGCAATTCTGACTTTATATCTTGCGATTGACTTTATATCTCATAATTCTGACTTTATATCTCGCAATTCTGACTTTATATCTCGCGATTGACTTTATATCACGCAATTCTGATTTTATATCTCGCGATTGACTTTATATCTCATAATTCTGACTTTATATCTCACAATTCTGACTTTATATCTCGCGATTGACTTTACATCTCATAATTCTGACTTTATATCTCGCAATTCTGACTTTATATCTCACGATTGACTTTATCACGCAATTCTGACTTTATAAGACGCAATTGCGACTTTATATCTCACAATTCTGACTTTATATCATGCAATTCTGACTATATATCTCGCGATTGACTTTATATTTCACAATTCTGACTTTATATCTCGCGATTGACTTTATATCTCACAATTCTGACTTTATATCATGCAATTCTGACTTTATATCTCGCGATTGACTTTATATCTCACAATTCTGACTTTATATATCGCGATTGACTTTATATCACCCAATTCTGACTTTATATCTCGCAATTACGACTTTATATCATGCAACTCTGACTTCATATCTCGCAATTCTGACTTTATATCTCACAATTCTGACTTTATATCTCGCAATTCTGACTTTATATCTCACAATTCTGACTTTATATCTCGCAATTCTGACTTTATATCTCACAATTCTGACTTTATATCTCGCAATTCTGACTTTATATCTCACAATTCTGACTTTATATCTCGCAATTCTGACTTTATATCTCACAATTCTGTCGAATTCGATTAAATTAAATCAAGGTAGTCTAATACCCTAATGAAAACCGCTACTTGCCTAATAATGAAAAACGACACTTGCATTAAAACTTGCTTGATTAATTGACATCCTATTAGCCTAAATAGTCTACTTAAAGCAAGGAAATGTTGCTCCTATTGAAGTAATGTAATAGTTGAATGATGGTGGATCATGAACTCGCCAAAATCTACACTAGTTTTAGCAATAGTTCTTTCGTTATACAACATGCTTGTTGTAATCAGTTTTGTTGCCGCTAGCCTGAGGCTTTGTTTACACAGAAACGATCTGAAGAGAAAATACAAAAGTTGCATTGCATTATCACTTTTTATTCTGCATTTCAACATGACATCATGATTGCTGTGTAAACATACACGCCACTTTCAAGTCAAGTGGCGTGTTATCTATACACATTTTGAGCTGTCCGCGTGTATGCGTGTATGTCTACAGTACACCGTTAAATATCCGAGTGATTCCGCGATTGCGTGTCTGTACACGCCGTTAAATGTCCGAGCAAAACGAAGCAAAATGTAGATCTACATCTGGGGAGCGATATTTTTTTCCTCGGATGGTAGGGGAAGACTCATCAATGGTACTAACCCCAGTGACGGGTAGGTTTAGTGACAGGGTTGGGGTAGGTCATTTATTTATATATACAGTAATAACGTTAAGTCAACGGCGTTCATAAACACGCTGAAAAGCGATTATGCGTGTTGATAGCACGCCAAAAATGGAAATCCGAATTGGCGTGTCATACATACGCCATTTCATGAGATCAGTCTGTGCGTTTAGACGAGCGTTATGGGTGGGAAATCCGTGTGCAAATGGTGACGCAAAAGTGTGTGAAATTTGATGTAGTATGCACTCCAGGTGGCTAGGTGGCGATGTGAAGCTAAGCTTCCCCCATACAATAGATCCCATACAATTGGTAAATTGGCTACAGCAACATGCTTGTTGCTATGTATCCTTGCTTGCTCCAGCTGGTGGTGATGCTTCCCCATAAGATTTGATCTATAGTGCTCAACATGCCGCTAACATCAGGATGCATTAACCATTCTATCGGCCATTATCGTGTTGGGGGTAGTGTATTAAAAAGTGCTTTCTTGGTTTCTACAGAAGTAAATTACAACCAAGTATAACAAGGTTATGACATCATTGACTGTTGCAGTTTTTGCAAACCTACATATTTGTGCCCAAATATATCTAAGTATCAGATTCAAGCTTGTTGCATTAAGCCATCCAGCTGTATTAATGGCATGTGTTGCTGTGTATAATGGCATAAATATGTTCAAAACAATATAAAAGTAAATTTTGCTTAATGGGTTCCCTTTAAATCATCTCTTCTTTTGTGAAACTACAGTACATTTCAGTCTCTTCTTCTTAGAGTAAAGAATAATATCTGCCTGATTGTACAAATAAACACTTCCACTAGAGATGAGAAACAGTTTACAAACAGTTAGCATGGATTGATTCTTCTGGGTGTGAGAGATAGAGAGGGGGGGGGGGGGGGCATTAATTAGGACACAAGGCAAGCGAGAGTATGCTCACAGGATTACCAACACACAACTAAGCATATGACAGGCTAAAAAAACCTCAGGACACACAAACAGCTGAGTATGCAGCGCCCTCTATTGACCACCAGGAGAAGGTCATCATTATTCCAACCTTATTTTGGTCTGCCTGTAATTGCATTAAAGATCACCGGCATAAATACTGACCTAAAGGCCTGAGAGTGGCATAAGCAAATGTAGTAGAAAAGTGTAAACTATCAGAATGTGATTAATTCAGATGATGATTTTTTTTATTTATTTTTTTTGCTGAGATAAAAATTTGTGCTAAATGCAAATAATAACAGAAAGCTAAACATGTACATTTGCAATAATTAGAAAAGCAACATAAATAAGCCAGTTTCTGAAAAGGATTAAATGCTTTGGCATTAATAACAAAACTTTTTTTTAATTTTTTTTTTTTTAACAAGAGTTGTTCTGTTTAAGTCAGTGTCATGTTCATAATTTATTGGACCTAAGCACAGTTTACAGTAATATCACTATTAAAAATTGTACAATTAAGATTAAAAATTTTGTACAATTAAAAAAAAAAACTTTGCTTTACTTGATGTCTAATGTAAAAAAAAAAAAAAAAAAAACAGTGGGTCCTAAAGCGAACCCAATAGCTGTAGATCTGCGCCGGATGATGATGCTATGTCAGGAATTGATGAGAGAGAGAGATTAGAGAGAGAGAGAGAGAGAGAGAGAGAGAGAGAGAGAGAGAGAGAGAGAGAGAGAGAGCTACCACACTTCCTGGCCAGATTGCTTGCTCCCCTCACACCTTTGTTTGTGCTGATGGGAGGACTGAGGCCGACGGGTGTGAAAGTCACACACACTCGCACATGCACTCTCCCCGAGAAGCCGTACTGTTTTGTTTGTTTCTACTTATCAGTGGAACAGATTGAGCATCGAGGCGTCGTCTCACGTTTGACGTTCGTTTTGAGAAAATCACACCCCCGAGAGCCACGGACCAGACCCGTTGACAGTGCAACTTTGATTTGTGTGTATACGCGCGTGTTTGTCACAAGCCCTCGTCTCGAGCTCACCCCCGGCTCCGTCTTACACACACACCCTTAACACCTCCGAGTTGGTCAACATATGTCAGAAAGCAAACGGAAATAGGAAGAGGGTTGAGGACACCAAGTGAGAATGATGATGTTGTCGTGTATTACACACTCAAACGCTGATTTTCATCGTACACAACATTCAGGGTGCAAATTACTGCTTCTGACATCGGCCCCTCCTTACAAGTCAAAACTAAAGTTTGGGCATTTTCAGTTCAGAGTAAATATTCTAGACTTCATATTTTGTAAGGAATGCTCATATATATATATATATATATATATATATATATATATATATATAAAACCACAAAAAGTTAGATTACTGGTAGAAAATACATGCTTAGATGAATAAAACAAAATGACTGTCATCGCTTAATTTATTTATGGATTAGGGGTCCAAATCCTTAGATATCATCATGTGCATTGAAGCAACAGAAATGTGCATGTCACAAAATGTTTTATTCAATTCTCACTAAAACAAAACAAAGTAAAAGAAAAAAAATGGCAAAAATGGAAGAAAACTGTAATTTTCAAACAAACCTAAAACAAACACTGATCACCATAATGGTGACTTAAATTTACGTTTTTGAGTGTGTTTTTTTAAGGAATTAATTTGATTAATTATTACTCAATTCTAATTTGTTAATTTTAATTAATAATATTGCTTGTAATCTGTTGCCACAATTTTTTTGATTAGATAAAGCATATTCATTTTTACTGTGTGTGTGTGTGTGTGTGTGTGCGTGCTTGTGTTAAAAGGTCAGAAATGTAATTAAATCGGATCGAGAGATTCGAAGAATTAAAGAAACATTATTTATAAAATATCTATGTATTTGATAGTTTGTTTATAGTTTGCTTTTACTCTCTGTTATAATTAACCTGTATTTAACTTGACTTAAATACTTACAATATTTGACTTTATTGAAAGGATAGCCCCTAAGGGCCGAGATATTTAAATAAATCAAAATGTATAAATACTACGCAAATCAAAAAGATAGGAACGACAACGACACGTACCAAACCTCATACAACAAAATTTGGTATTCAATTATAAGCATATGGTTATGAAACCATTTTCGAACCAAGTTAAGATCAGATTGTAAAAGTGTTGTTACAAATCAGATTTAGTGTTGTAAATGACAGCACTACTATAAAGATGCACAGAATAATTTGAGAACATTTGAGGTAAATCATTAGTGAAGAAAGATGTAACGGTCCCAGAGTCGAACCTTGAGGAACACCTTTCAAATCAGACTAAAAAAACACTGACGACAGTTACGAAGATAAGCATCAAACCAAAGAAGAGGATTTCTAGTTTATCAAGAAGAAGATAATGATTGACCATGTCAAAACCTTAAAAATAGCAATAACAACGGCACCAGAAGAACAGATGTAGTAGAAACATCAGATCTGAAATGGAGAAACTAGAATAATTAATTAATGCTTTGATAGTTGATTAAAAATTAGTTTCTCAAAAATGTTTGCAGAAATTGGATGATAGCAATTCACATCATACGAGCCTCCGCCTTTGAACAAAGGAGTAACTCTTGCACATTTCCCAACACTATCTCACGACCAATTCGTACGAATTGGACGCATGATTAAAAAGTGTCTAATTCGTACGACCTCACTCGTACTAATTCGTACGATTTGTCCAAACCCACGTGATGGTTAAGTTTAGGGGCGGGGTAAGGGGTAGGTCATTCGTACGAATTCATACGAATTGGCCAATTCGTAAAATATGTACGATTTAGCAAAATCGTATTAATTCGTACGAGTGAGGTCGTATGAATTGTTACGAATTAGCCACTTTTTAATCATTCATCGAATTCGTACGACTTGGTCGTGAGATCGGGTTGACATTTCCACATAAAGGGGACAGAACAAGTAGACAATGACTAATTAAATGAAGCAGCAGATTTAACGAATGCAGATCCAAACCATCAGGACCAGCAGTCTGCTTTTAGATCATAGCACCGTCATCGTCATCGACGGGCATCATTCGCTTTCAGGGAAATGAACCATTTGAGGCATTGGGATTTAAAGAACCAGGAAGCCTGAGTTGAGGACACATGCGTAAAAGCTTGAAAAATAAGTAAAGGATCAGAAATACTTTCATTATTCAAATTTATATTTTGTATTAAGCTTGCATTGGGTTTATTTGAAAGAAAAAATGTTGAACTGATTCCAAAACTGTTTAGTGAAATAATGAATGAGAGTATCAATCTTTATAATAATTGGCTTTTGCATACTTGCATAAATTCCTCAAATATCTGTAGTTTTCTCATTCCTGCGTTTGGCCAAAGCTTTATCCCTTTGCTTGGAAAGTTCAATAAGATTAGAACTATGATCCAAGGTAAATTTTCATATGAGCATGTTTATAATTACATTTATAACCTCAGAATTAAAAAAAAACTCAATATCTCCTCAACAAAAGGAATTGACTGAAACCTATCCCACTTTATAATTGCGAAGTAATTGAACATTAAACACAATTAAGTCTTCCCCTTTTCTCATTTTCTCAAAAACATATAAAATAACACTTAATTTCATTTATTCTCTCTCATTCATGTAATCCAACACAAACTGATTAAGTAAACTTACATTTTACATATTTAAGTTGATTAAACACAATCAAATTAAGTTTGGACAAAATGTATAGCAATTGTGTTACTTAAGCTCATTTTAAGTAATTTCGACAAGCAGCAATAATCTTTTTTTTTTTTTTTTTTTGAGTGTATCATTAGGTCTTAAATCAAACCATCAGTCTTTGTTTTATATATTTAGGAAGAGAATTTGGTGCTTCAATTTTCCAGACTTAATATTTAACCAAGTGATCACTTAAACAATCTGACATTACACCAGATTTAATTATCCTACTAGGACCAGTAACAAGTATCCAATCAACAAAGATGAAGAACGATAGTCAACTCTGGTAGGGTCATTGATTACAGTAACTGAATAAGATTTACACTACCGGATAAATCATTGACAGGGGAACGATCCAAACAATTACTATTAAAATCACCCAAAGTAATCAATTCATTGTGCAAATAATATAGTTGACAGAACATACATCGAAGAATCAGACGGAGTTACAGTAAAGTTCTGATATCTGTGTGTGAGAGTGTGTGTGTGTCTGAGTGTCTGTGAGTGTGTGTAAGTGAGTGTCTGTGAGTGTGTTTGTGTGTCTGTGAGTGTGTGTAAGGAAGTGTGTGTGTGTGTAGCTGCAGGAGGGTGTATTCCAGATTTGTGTCTCCACAGCACTACAGTGTTTTCCAGCTCAGCAGCCGAGAAAGTGCCAATTGCACAGTTTAAAAGCCCCCACTGGTGCGGACATGATAGATAGTTTAAAAATGAGGACATGTGTTTAAAAAAAGGAGAGACGAAAGAAAGGAAGCAAAGAAAAAATTACACAGCACAGCAGAGATGCCAAGAGAGTGTGATGAAATGTGTGTGTGCGTATGTGTGTGTGAAGCAGAACAAAAACACACGCTAAATTAATTAATTAATTAATAACGTTAACTGGATTTTTACACGTTGAAAATAGAGAATGTGATGAGCGTGAAGAAAGGCTGCCTTCAGGCTCCATCGTCCTGGCTCGCCGCAAAAGTGTTCTCTAACACACTGCTGACGGTTGCCAGGATGTTTCTTGGTGGTTGCTAGGTGGATCCCTCAAATCTGAGGAATATCCTGACCCCCAGATGTGCCTCTGTCAGTCTGTGGGATTTCCTTCGCATGTTTATTGTTCTCCAGGTGAAAATCGAGAATTCATACCGATGCCCTCCATCATTCCAACAAGCCATTTCATAATAATTTGATTAACAGAAAAAAAGGACATGTTTAACTGTAGATAATGTATATTATTTAAAAGTGGCAAATTATTTAAACACTGCATTCACACCACATTTGACCACTATAACATGAGGGTAAAATGGATTTAATATGAGGGATATTTATTAAAGCAACACTAAGCAACTTTTCCTCTGTGGTCGCCCTACTGGTTGGAAGCGGAATTGTCCATTACCGCTGTCGTAAATAATTTAGCCTACCGCATCCTACTGTCACACGCGCAAACTCGCTATTTATCCAGCACCGGCTTTGGAATCAACAATGGCCACAGAAAATTTGAGCAAGTCGAAGCAGACGAATTTTGTAGTTCTTTTTGTGCTCCGGTTACTACCCGAAACCCCGAAGTTACATAGTGCAAGAAATGCCTGGTTCAGATTACACGATTTTTTTGACTGTTGCGATAGTCGCTGTGTCAGATTACTCGATTTTTACTCCTAAAGTCTTGTCGTGTCGTGGACAAGACACATGGCAGACTACACGTTGCTTCCTGACCAGTCATCGCGTGCTATCTTTAACAGTGCGCGTGATGTCATCGAGAAGGCGAAACTAGTAGCAAGTGATTTCCAGAAACGAACGTATACAAACAACGGATGAAGCGGTGAGTGTTGTATTGGCTAATTGTATTTTATTTCTTTTAAAAAAAAGAAAGAAAACCCAATAAATCACATAATAAAATAAACGTTTTTCTCCAAAACACGTTGGCCACAATTATTCATACCCCTAGAATTTTTTATGAATAAAATATCTATGAATTATATTCCAATTAATATTGACCTTTTTTGAAATATTCGTATTTATTTTTACTTTTAGTTTTAACGTTAGCACCATCGTCTCTCTTTCGTTTCGCCATTTTTGAAAGTTGTGTACGGAAAAGCTTCCGTGCTCCTATTGGTCAACCTCATACATGTGACGAAACCGTCGTGGACAACCGTTAAAAAAATTAAACATGCTAGTCTTTTTGTCGTGATGTCGTGAGGCGTTACAGATGCGACGTAGGTTGTCGCCAACTATGACACGCTATACGAGATGATACGATCGAATCTTGCGTCCCAACGCCCGTTGTCGTTTACGAATACCTATGACACCCTACGTCAAATGAATCATGCCAAAATCGGGCTAAAATCGTGTAATCTGAACCAGGCATTTAAAGCGATACAGACCGCGTCAGGCTCTGGCAGACGTGTCATTTAACCTGTTGTAAGTTGATATCACAAGGGTCTTGGAAATACTTGGTTGAAAAACTACATAGTGTTACTTTAATTAAGTTTTTTGTTTGTTTGTTTGGATCAGGAATAATGGCATTCTATATTATATATACTTTTACTTTTCTCCACTCTCATGCCATTGCTTATGTTAACAAATAAGTTGTGGATAAAGGGTGGATAAAGTTATGAAAAAATAAGGAAAAAAATAATTATTTTTGCAATAAGGTTCATTAGTTAATATTAGTTAATGTATTAACTAACATGAATTAACAATGAGCAATACATTTGCTACAGTATTTATGAATCTGTGTTAATGTTAGTTAAAAATACAGCTGATCAGGTTAGTTCACAGTGCATTAACTAACGTAAACAAATATAACGTTTGATTTTATTAATGTATTAGTAAATGTTGAAATTATTATTAACAAAGATTAATAATTTCTGTAGACATGCATTCATTATTAGATCAGGTTAACTAATGAACCTTATTGTAAAGTTTTGCAGTTATTCTTTAATCAAGCAATAAGAGACATTTATTAGGAGAAGGGATTCCTGGTGGAACTAAATCTACACACACACACACACACAGTCTCCCTCTCACACACACACATACACACATACTTTGATCCTGCTTTAGAGCAGGTACTGCACACGAGAGCGTCTCAGAGTGTTTCTGTACAGCAGGTTGTCCTGCATGTAATGCGTCAGTGAGCGCGTGTAAAGCCGAGCTGATCACAGATGTAAGTATCACGGCCCCGGTACCTGCATGGCTGCTGATGAGAGCTGCTGTATTAATCTTCCCACCGTCTCTCCCAGGCGGGGGCCGTTGTTGGTCCGATGCAGGGCCCCTGGGGGCCCGGGCCGAGTGATGCGTCTGCAGGCTGTCAGTGATGAATGGAGAGGTGCGGGAAATCTTTTTAATAACCTATGAGAAAAGAGTCCAGAGAGCACATATACATACCTGCAAATGGAGGACTCTCGCCAGAGAGTGTATTACAGTCCGCTTGACTGCATTTTCAGAGCCAAAAGAGTGGGAGGAATTATTAGAGAGAGAGAGAGAGAGAGAGAGAGAGAGAGAGAGAGAGAGAGAGAGATGCAACGGTTTAAACTCAACAGGTAAATCTGGTTCAAAACAAGCACAAAAAGACGTGCTTGACGATTGACGATTAAAAAAATGCATTAAAAAATGACGATTAAAAAATGCATTTTGTCAATGATGACTATTATTTTAATTATTTATTTATCTTAAGCTATCTAGTTTGCATACATTCTACTTTTTTTAGTGATGGTGTTGGATATATCAATATATTTGGCTTTTCTGAAATGTTCAAAGCTGGTCGATAACTAGTCATTTCCAAAGTCTACAAACAGTCTTGATTCTGGCTTCTGTTCACAGTGTTTTATTGCACAAGATCCACTGAGACGTGTTTGTACTGCAATGTGACAGCATGTAAAATTACATGTATGGAATGTCCATATTTCATGTCCTAGATGGGTAAACACAAGAGTAGTTCATCACATTCACTATGAACATATTTCACTACCTTTTCATCTTTATTTAGATGTAATATGTTGATTTTATAATGTGAAAGCTTACAAAGGTCTGTAATATTTAATGACTTTAAGTATGACTTCAGACGTCAAAATGTTTTATGTAATATTTAAAGGATTAGTTCACTTTTGAAAAAACTTTTGCTGATAATTTACTCACCCCCATGTCATCCAAGATGTCCATGTCTTTCTTTCCTCAGTCGAAAAGAAATTACGGTTTTTGATGAAAACATTCCAGGATTTTTCTCCATATAATGGACTTCCATGGGAACCGGATGGTTCAAGGTCCAAAAGACAGTTAATAACTGTTTCAGATGCAGCTTCAAATGTCTTTAAACGATATCAGACGATGAATAAGGGTCTTATCATGCGAAACGATCGGTTATTTCAAAGCTTATTCCAAAAATGTAACTTTTCTAAGGACAAATGCTAGCCTAGCTCTATTCTGTGAGGCGCGTTTGTAACGTCACGTAATACGTAATTACGTTCAAAAGGTCACGGGCGACGTAGCCGGAAGTACAGAATCAAAATCGTCCGACATCGTTGTTTTACCTTTTAATTCCTTTTTTGTAAACGGCGTTTGAGTTAGTTTTCACGTTCAACCTATGCGTTCAACTTGTAAACACTCTGACTCTGTACTTCTGGCTACGTCGCCCGTGACCTTTTGAACGTAATTACGTATTACGTGACGTTGCAAACGCGCCTCACAGAATATAGCAAGACATATGACATATATATGACATGGGGGTGAGTAAATTATCAGCAAAAGTTTTTTCAAAAAGTGAACTAATCCTTTAAGTATTTTTCGCTCAACATACCGATTAAAAAAGAAAGATTCAAAGTCTAAAGGAAATGGTGACATTTGCACTTCCAATTAAATGAAAATGTATTTAAATTAGTTTTAAATGCAATCAGCTGAAGACATAAGTACATCTTTATATGTAATTTCATAATTACGTCTTTGAAATATGGTTCAAGTGAACTGCTGATTGTACTGACAAGCATTTATGGTTGGCTAAAATAAACTTAAATGTCATTTCTTGTGAAACTTGTATGTCCATCCATCCATCCCATCTTCAACCGCTTATCCAGGGTCGGGTCGCGGGGGGCAGCATTTCTTCCCGAGCCACATTAACAAGCTCTGACTGGGGCATCCCAAGGCATTCCCAGGCCAGTATTGAGATATAATCTCTCCACCTAGTCTTCGGTTTTCCCAGAGGCCTCCTCACCAGCTGGACGTGCCTGGAACACCTCCCTAGGGAGGCGCCCACGAACCACCTCAACTGGCTTCAGTCAACGCAAAGAAGCAGCGGCCCTACTCCGAATTCCTCACGAATGGCCGAAATTCTCACCCTATCTCTAAGGGAGAAGCCCTCCTAGTGGAAAACCGCTTCGAACTGGTTCTTTTGGTCATGACCCAGCATTCATGACCATAGGTGAGTTGAGGAACGAAAATTGACCCGTAGATCGAGAGTTTTGTCTTCCAGTTATCGGTGAGGTAAAGCGACTGGAGTAGCGCCCCATGCTTCTCAGACTCTCTATCCAATTTCCCTCTCCATTGTCCACACCCGCCGCCGCCTCACACCTTGGCCAATGAGGTGAGAGGTATTTGTATGTCGTGTATTCAAATATACTTTAATACGGTAACACTTTATTTTACAACCCGCAAACAACTGCTAAGTAAACCGAAATGATGGTGTACGTTTCTGTAATTATAGTGTACCTCAGTGTAGGTATATGGGAACAATATGTTAAGTTTTGGGTTACCTTTAATGCATATTTTAATATATATTTCCAATTTGTACTGATGAAATGCAATTTAGTACATTTAAACTACAGTAGTCAACATTTGAAGTGGATCAAAACCTTCCATCAAAGTTATACATGAATACTCGTTCTTGTCTTAGGACAACTTTGATGAACTTTTTGGATCCACTTCAAATGTTGACTGCTGTATATTAGCTTTAAAGAGGCCCTATCATAGCATTTGAAATGTTCCTATTTTTGTTTTAGGAGTTCCCAAAAACAGTTTAACATGCATGCACGGATAAAAAACACTTTATTTGTCTTATAATATGCATTTATTTTTAACTGATTTGCTCACCGACCATCCCAAATGATTCGTACAACGACTCATTTTTCCAAATCACTCCTTTGCGTGACGCGAATCGGCGGTGATTGGTCAGCTGACCCAGTCAGTTATTGTTTGTTAGCATAACGCATAAACATATTGATAAAGCACCGCAGTACTACAAGACGCTCTATTCTTTATGACAACGCCAATAACAGCGACAAACATTTCACATATTTAAAAATTTGACATTGGAGACCTAGAAGCTGCGCTGAGCTTAACTTACACACACACACACGTGCACACACATACTTATTGCGCCTTTCCTCCTCGCACCCGTACACTACAAAACCGTTCAAAACCCATAAAAGCAACTATTATTAATAATACTTACAGGTTGTGATTCGAAGGAGGAAGCTGATCCATATACACTGGGTAAGTAAGTTACTGAGCCCTCCTTCAGGAACAACCGCTTGCGAATCCTCATTTGAATTCATTTATGTTTTTGAACGATTCTTAATTAAAATGATGAGAACACAATCGGCTATACTGTTGAGGTATCGTTGCAAATATGAACTCTAACCACCGATTCTTCACATGCTCGTCCCTGGTAAATGAAAACAAAGTGACTGAACTATCTTTGCATTGTAGAACACAGCGTCTTCTCGACATGATGCTATGATGAAGTATTTGAATGTGTAGACTTCAAGTTTACACTTCCGTCGGTGCGCGCAGTAACTGGGCGCGGCCAATGACCTCTCTACGTCACGATGTAACAGCTAATGACTCGTTTCAAAAACAATTCATTTCATAGACTCAGAGTCGACTCTCACTTTTGAAAGACAATAACTTTATATACGGTGCACTTTCAGATATAAATCTTTGCAGGATGTTTTCATTCCCTTAGAGCTATATTCCACACCACATGAACAGTCATTTTCAAAAATCCATGATAGGGGCTCTTTAAAAGTAAGATCGAATAACACACCACAGCTAAAAACCCATTGAAACAACATCTTTAAAACACACCAAATTAAAGTAAATCTTAGAATTTTACATTACAATTGTTTTATAAAAAGTACAGTGTGTAAAGAAACAATCAAAAAAAGTGTGCTCTCTTTAATTTCTTTAATATCACATTATCTTCATGTATAATTTTGTATGCACTACAAGTAGACATTCAATACATTTAAGGGTGTCACTTTATTTTGATGGTCCCTTGCACACATTCTGTTGACTAAAAGAAACGTTGCACCTACATCTACTCACTAGAGTGTTGGAGAGTATTTGTAGACTGGTAGGGTTTAGGGTTAGAATAAGTTGACTTTTGGGGAGCATCAAAATAAAGAGTTAGCAGATATTAAGCACTGTCTATTTATACTCTAATGAGAGTTCATTGACATTAAATGAGTGTATGAATGGGTGAGTTGAGGCAAAATGTAAAGCGCTTTGGTGGCCATTGGGTCTATGTAACACAGTCTCATCCCAAAAAGTCATATAACTGACGTTTTGGGACGTATTTTGACCATACGTCAATATTCGCCTTTTTAGGGCCCCTTTAAACGTCGGTAGATGACGATCCCGGGCCGTCATACAACTGATGCTTTACCTTTAACGTCAGTTAGGTGACGGGTTAGGTTTAGGGTTAGGTTTAGGTCTGGGGTAGAGTTAGGATCCCATAACCTCATCTACCGACGTTTAAGGGGGCCCTAAAAAGGCGAATATTGACGTATGGTCAAAAGACGTCCCAAAACGTCAGTTATATGACGTCTTGGGATGAGACCGGGTTGGTCTATGAAAGCCTATATTATAGCAATTTTCTGATTGCCTATAATATGTTGAAGCATGTTCAAAGGTTGACCTCGCAGTAATCCCACAAACAAACTTACGGTTTGGTGTAAAAGTGTTTAACATGCGTTTGACTGCTCTTCTCACATGCACTCGCTCAGGGTGAGAGGCAACCTGTCAGAGTGTCATAATTACCCATGAGCACTCACAGAGGGGCTTGTTTGACAGCCGTGGCTTCTCTGACAACCTGCTGAGACACTTGTGAAAAAAGACACGCACTTCAGCAACACACAGCCACTTTAGCGGGAGATAAAAACACTTCACGGCGACAGTGTTCTGACATGACACTCACCCGCGCTTCCTTTATTACTGTCATCTTTCTTTTCCCTCAGTCTCTGTGGGCATCTCGCCGTCTGCTGCGGTTCGACCCGTGTGCCCGTGCACACACACACACACACACACACTGTGAAGCTGATGAAGGGAGTTTGGAAACACATTGGAGGCCTGTGAGAGGAATCTGATGACACTATTAGTGGGAAGGTGAGATTAAGCAAGACTGGCTAAAGTCTGTCTTTCACTTTAGTGAAAAGACTTTTCATGTTTTAAAGAAAGAGCATTAGAAATAGCATAATTAATGGCACCACTTACGCATGTTTACATATATATATATATATATATATATATATATATATATATATATATATATATATATACAGTTGTGCCCAGAATTAATCATACCCCTGGTAAATATGATAAAAAATGGCTGTAAAAAATAAATGCGTATTGTTTATCCTTTTGATCTTTCATTCAAAAAATTGGCAAAATCCTAACCTTTCGTTTAAGTAAAAGAATTGAAAGTGTGTGTGTGGGGGGGGTCACATTATAAAATAAATGTTTTTCTCCAAAACACGTTGGCCACAATTATTCATACCCCTAGAATTTTTTATGAATAAAATATCTATGAATTATATTCCTATAATACTTAAATTTTTTTTTTTCACACTAGGGTGACTAGGAACATGAAATTGTCCAGTCATGACTTCTTGTTTCACAGGAGTTTAAATATGAGGAAGCAAAAAGGCCAAATTCCCTGAATCATCCATCACAACGAATAAAACCAAAGAACATGGTTATATTACTGAATATTGTATTTTTTATCAAACAGTAAATTCATTAAACAGAAACTAAAAAAAACAAACAAAAAAAAACACTTAAGATACTATGACTTTCACAAAAAAAACATGAACATAAAAACGGGTAAAACCTGACGGGACATCATATATTATGTATCACTGTCATCATAAAACTACATTCATAAATATATAACAAAAACAACAAACATTCTTATACTTATTGATGGACCATCTGATTTTATAGTAACAATAAACGTGACACATGACTTCTGATAATGTAAGATCTAAAGTTTGTACCAGGGGCGTAGCCAGAATTTTATTTTTGGGGGGTCCCGTCTTTAAATGAGGGAGCAACATTATTTATATATACTGTAAATCAAGTTGATCTTTCCGTGCTTTTTTAAAAAAGTGTAATATTGTACTTTGAGTTTGAGCGCCTGCCATTGTCACGGCATATTAACTCTCACGCAAAGATTAAGATGACAGCGTACGTTACGCGCAACACGTTATATAAACAAATCAAGTTTGAAAATAAGCTGCATTTTACCGCGCAGCATTTTGATTGGTCAATATATCAATCCTAATAAAACAACTTTTTTTTTTTTTTTTTTAAGCAATCAGAAATCTGAGGGGACTGATTTCACTGGTTTGTACTGAGAAGAATTATTTAAATTAATAGCAAAAATCATGTTAACTTGAATAAAATAATGGTACAAATCATCTGGGGTCACCCAGCAGTTTGTCCCATATAGAAAAAAATGATCATTCTATCAATTTACGGGGCATTGTTCATCCGCTTTCTTTCACCCAAACTCCTCCCTTCTTTTCCATGAGAAAAACATGTTTTTTAAGAGGTCTTGTTTTTACGAAGCTTAAAAAGCTGAAAGTGTGTGTGTGTGATCATGTATGTGCATGTTTGGCAGGTAGAAGGCTGTGAGCGCAGGCTGTCGGAGAGCACTCCTGATTACACACTGCCATTCATCATAGTGTCATGCCGCTGACAGCTGCTAATAAATATACTACCACAGGACCCCCCCCTCCCTCCACCGAGCTCCTCACACCCCGCCTCTGACACCGCTGCTGAGGTCGACATCACCCGCGCAAAACTGCAAACCTCATTTGCTAATTGCTGCTTTCGCCATCAATCTGGCTCCTGTCACATGGCTTGTCAATAGGAAAAATGAAATAAATATGTGCACGTCCCGTGATGGCAGGAAAACATGTTTGGTGTGTATTGAAATATCCTGTCAAATACAAATCTGCGTTTATTTTGGTCTTTTCAATAGCTAACAGCATGCTACATACCACTTTTATCACTGTGATAATAAAAACAAGTACAGTTCACCCAAAGATGAAAACTCTGTCATCATTTTCTCTCCCTCGTGTCATTCCAAACCTGTAATACTTTACTGTTTGTTTATATAATGAAAATCAATGGAGTCTAACAGTTCCGAGCTCCAAAAAGGACATATAAGATAAGTCCTTAACATAACTTTGTATAATAAACAGAGTAAAATATAAAAGGTTAATCACTGTCATAGACATATACACTAGGGCTGCGTTCCAAACCGCATACTCAATGAGTAGGTACTTAATTTCAATAAGTACTTACTCATCGAGCGCTAAAAGAGTAGGTACTTTATAGCCAAATCTCGTTGAGTATGAATGCGAACCGGACATCTGCCATGTTGACGTTATCATGTGACCTACTACGCGTTATCACAAGCGCAACACCTTCATGCAATTAAAAAAAATATGAACGATACGTTTAATTAATCTACCTATAAATATCTTGATATTGATGAAACTTGCTCATTTTGTTGTGGTATTGTTGAAGAAACAGCTGCCTATTTATTTTGTGAATACCTTTAGGGTTGATTTAAGTTGTTATATTTTAAACCCTACTGACCAACAGTGTTATTCTAACGATACTTTTTTTTTATTAAGAAACCCCAAAATCATCATCTCTTGATTATGTTGTTAATTTCTTTATTTTATACCCAAAAAGTTTCTCCTTTAAGTTTTCCTCTTTTTCTTCATGAATTTACCTCGTTTCATCCCTCAGATATAACAACAACTTTTTTTATGTATTATGAAGAACTATAATGAAGATATTTAGCCTTTTTTATTGTTCTTATTTCCTGTGTATAAATATAATTTTATGTCATATTATGATGTACACAAACCAATGATCTTTATATTTTCTGTTTTGTCACTATGATTGTTACATAAACTATAGTATCTTTCCATGATCTTGCATATTAATAAGTTTAAATTATATGAGCGACAGGTGCTCTAACACTTCATAACATCAGTAACTTGACAGCACAACCTAGAACAGCGCTTGTAATGTCTGCACAAAGGAGACGGGCAGCTGCTTGAAGATCTCTTTTGGAGAAAACTGTTGATTTTATACTCCAAAAATGTAAGTATCACTGCTTAAAAATTAATATTACCTCAGAATGAATTTCATTGTTAGCCCACCCCAAAACTTAAACAAAATAATAATATTAAATGCTGACCAATACTTATATAACTTTTTATATACTAAAAATATAATTTAATAAAACAAGCAAAATGTCATTTGTTTTGTAATATGACAGTAATGCATGAATTCATTTATATTGCTAAATGCAGTGAAACATCTCAATTGTCAGTCAATCGATGAATTAATGCATAAATTAATTACATTTTATATACTGACAACAATAAGAAACATGAATAAATGAGTAAAAGAACAAATAAAAGTAAATAAAAGTAACCATCACAATAAACAAATGCATATACAAGTCAACACATGAAACAGCTTTATTCAAACTACAAGCATGTATTTACAGGCACTGAACCCCAAACCCTACTGCCGACTCAACACAGCGGTTCCCATTCTTTGATGACAGCATTCAGCATCATGAGCCTCTCTCCACTGGATAAACACACGCGTGTTCTCCTGTCCCTGTAACATACAGACAAGATTCACATTACGAGCTCAACACTGCATTTACATGTTGAGGTTGATGTGTTAACTCACTTTTAATCCAACTTAAATGTTCCTCAATATATCAACACCAATAAGGGACAAATTAAATATATATCATGTTTAGTTACTTTATATATGTTTTTATTCACAGCACATAATTTGTCTAATGTAAGCAGTGTTGACAACAGTGAATTATCCTACATAATAGCACACACATGTATTTTTCATGTTGGGATGTGCTCACCTGCAATACTTATACAATATTTTCCTTCCTGATGTAAATAGACATTTTAAATAAGCGTTTTTAAGATGTATGGTTATGTAAATACACGTTGGAAACGTAACTTTACGGTTACTGGAGCTCCCCTGTTATCAATACATAATAAAACATGTGTTTACAGCAAAATCACAACTATACTATACTGTCTAACTCCTTTAGACGTTCAACAGTTAAAACGTTTACTCTATAGTAGTTTAACACATACGATTTAAACCGTATTTACTCACATTTGAAAACCCCCGCGTCGCTTATCTCCGCGATGTTGATATTGACGTATCCTCTCTTCTTCTTCTTCTTCTTCTTCTGTGATTTTTATTGGCAGTTTGCAAGCTATGTGCATTGACGTATCCTCTCGCGTGGCCTCCTGGGATAGATGAGTATCATGAGTAGCCGTGGAAAAGCACTCAAAAATCTGGGCGGAAGCAGTAAGCCATCCGGGAACTTCTCGCCTACTCTTTTTATGAAAACTGATGTTTGGAACGTACTGCTTCCTTCACGTACTGTTTTCGCCTACTATATAGTAGGAAAGTAGGCATATTGGAACGCACTTAAGTCCGAATCTCGCGACAATTGCTACGTCACCCAGGTAATTCTCGCCTACTCTTTTGGATTCATTCATACTTTTTTGCTCGCCTACTCTTTTTCCCATACTAAATAGTAGGGAAGTATGCGGTTTGGAACGCAGCCTAGACCTCACCTGGGGGTTCTAAGCATGCGTCAAAACCGCCGCCATCTTGGAACAGGGGTCTTGTCATAGGAAGTAGCTAGGTAACGCTGCCTTTACTTCGAATTCATTGATGGTGGCGGACTTTTGTGCAGCATATGAAGTTCACGGATGAAATCTGAACTAGGAAGAATGTTTAAAAAAAAATTTTCTTTCTTTCTGGAATCAATGATAAATACATGTCTGACCGTTGGAACAAACAAAAAACAAAAAAACAAGAAAAATCGCATTCATGATGATTTATGGTGATTTTATACCTGTGTCTACTACATTGACGCTGATGCATTAAAGTGGAGGGGCTCCCCTGTTTCAAGATGGCGGCTCTATTGACACATTCGTTCCAATGAACTGCCGTATCCAAGGTGAGGTCTAGTGTATATGTCTATGAATCACTGTTAAATCAAATCAAATAATTTGACGCATATATACAGAGCCCAAAAGGGAAATGGCAACACAACAGTAACATCAAACCTGATTGGTTCTTGCGTGTCACGTGACATTACATAAAGTCTCGTGCACCAATTAGGTTTGATGTTATTGACGTGAGCTCTTATATTTGAGGGAAAAAAGCAGCAGAAACATGTTTCAAAACATCTTCATTCTTCATTTACCAAATAGGAATATTAGAGAAAGGACAAAATTGGAAATGAAGGGAGGATTGAAATCAAACTTGTATCGTCTACATGAGCAACACAGCTCAAAGCATGGGCTAACTGCTGGGTGACAGTTTCAACACAGTCATTTCTATAAAAAAATTCTAACAAGAAATGGCATTCACAAATCAATTTACTAATCATACGGGGTATTTCCAAGTGAATCAGGATGAGGATTGTGCACTGATTAGGATCGGGTATAAAGAAAGTAAATAGGGGCCATTCTGATTTCATGTAGGCCTCAAACCTAGCTTTTCCAAGACTTTTCCATATCCAATAACCCACAGTGCATTGTAGCTTAGGCCAGGAGTGTCCAATCCTGCTCCTTATTAAGTGCCAATGTCCCGCAGAGCTCCAGGAAGTTCCTTGGCTGTATCTGAAATGCTCCCTTCTCTCATTCACTATTCCCTACATTGGTTTACCAATATTGTCACCTCGAAGGAGTGAATGAAAATAAGTGGACGGATTTCAGGCACCAAGTGTACCACAAGTACTGCTCATTCAGTGTTCCTCTCACAGTGTATGGGTAATCTCTAGCGTGGTTGTGCATTGTGTGATTAATAATGTCCAAAATGGTTTCGGAAACCACTACAAATACCTGTCCTTTATAAGGGTAGAGGAGCAATTTTGTGTGACGTCATGATTGACAGCTTCTCTAAACAAAGTTGCCATTGAGGCACCAACAGACTTTTGGGCGGATTTTCGGGAGGAGATTGGAGCTTCAACTTTAATTTCTACATGTCCGTAACTGTTTATTTCACGTCGATATAATGAGTTGTTCTGCAGGAAACTGTCATAACCATTGGCTCCCAGAATCAGGTCCCAAATCAGCAAGATGTGACCACCATATTGGGACATTGGCGGCTTCACTTTTCACCAATTTAAGAGAGTGAAGGTCTGTTGTCCTTTTTTTTTACAGTCTATTCTACAGTCTTGGGGCGGCAGTGGCTCAGTGGTTCATGTCTGCAAACCAGAAGGTTGGTGGTTCAATCCCCGGTTCCACCTGACCAATTGTGGAGGTGTCCATGAGCAAGACCCCTGCTGTTCCCGACGAGATGGATGGCGCCTTGCATGGCTGACATCACCGAGGGTGAATGTGAGGCAAATGTAAAGCACTTTGGTGGCCATTGGGTCTGTGAAAACGCTATGTAAATGCAGTCCATTTACCATTTAAACAGTCACAGTCCTGCAGAGTTTAGATGTGACCCTGCTCCAACATACCTGCTTTCACTTTCTGCCTGTGTCACTTGTGTTTCATTAGCCCTGCCGGACAGTGGCCTTCCAAGAGCAAGATTAGGCCCTGGAGGATTGGACAGCCCTGCTCTATGGACACTGCCACCCAAGCAGGGAATGTAGTGAATGTATATTGAACATCCATCAGAAACCAGATCCCACTTCAAGATATGGAGGAGAGCCGGCGTAAGGTTAAATGTGTCCACAGATCAGTAGGGGCCATCTGCACTGCCCAGCAGGTCCCTTGACCACTGTGTCAAGGTTAAATGTTCCTCAATGAGGCCAGGGCTGCAGAGCTGGTGGATGTAGAGGCACCTGAAGTGGTGGTCTATGAAGACGTTGGGTCAGCAACATCACTGACCTCCTATCCGCCCTCAACAACCTTCAAAAAAGAGAAAAAAAACGAAACACTAGTAAAACAGGGCTGTCTTTCTGGCAATTTCCGAGCTCTAGCCTGCCCAAAACAAACTTTCCTGTAGCTAAACTCTGCAGGATAGAAGCCGTCAAGGACCAGGACTGGACACCGGCGGGGTAAATAATGCGCTTAACCTCAGGAAAACTCAGAAAAGTGGGCAGAGTCACAGCCTGCTGTTTGAAAGGTCATCTCTGCTGATTTAGACTATTTTTCTGTTGGACTTCTCATGGAGTAGCGCAAGTTTGAGACTGACCTGTAAGTGTCCTCATACCCTACCCATCCCCTTTTCCCAAATCCCATCCATACCTTTTCTTACTTCTGTACTATGATCCATTTTGAGTTACGACTAAAACGATTTGACTTTGTAAAAACATGCATCAATGACTCATTTATTATGAGACCAGGAATGTGTATTAAGGGGAAATATAGTGTCAAGTTTGATTGCATGTTGATTTCAAGTCTTCTGTGTAAACTACTAAAGATAAGTTTATACATTGTAGATTCATTAACAGAAGAGTGTTCGCAGTCGTGTCTGTCTCTCTCTCTCTCCCTCTCTCTCTCTGTGTGTGCTTCTCCTGACAGGTGTGTGAGTCGGCTCCCCCTGTAGGGAGATGAATGAAGCGCGTGATGTTGCTGTGATGGTGGTCCGGTGGCTGAGGCGGAAGCTGGTTCGTTTGTGTGTGATTCTTGCCAGGCTGGTGACCATACTGTGCAACAGATGGTACTGAAGGTGGGATTCAAACGGGCAGGTTGAGGGGCACAGCAGCTGCTCTGGCGCTCAGCTCAGTAGCGCCCCCTACTGCCCGACACACCCACACATACACATCAGTACTTGAGCTCCACTGCTCAAATATTCGCCCAGGTGTCCTGTTCATTATGATCTGGATCCTATACTATAGCACAGGGGTTTATTAGATATTCGTAAAAATAGTACAGAAGCCAAGACTTTGGCCAAGTTTCTTGCGGAATAACATTATTCTGTAAATACATGAGTTGGGCTTCAGCGAGAACAAATACGATGGTTTGAAGCATACTGGTGTGGTTCCAGGTGATTAGAGATCAGAGTAAATGTCACTAAGGACATCAAGGCTACATTTACATGACAATGATGCACTAAAAACGGAAAAGTTTTTATTTCGCGTTTTTCGCATACAGACAACAACGTTGTCAAAATGATCCCTGTTCACACGGATCCACAAAAAAGACTAAAAATGCTGTATTGTTCATACCAGGCCATAGGTGGCGATGTCACCCGTGGTGTTTATAGAACATATGAACACGTGATACGCATCGTCACCATTTTCACAAATTTGGAGACGATAACGATGTTGTTTTAAAAAACTTGGAATGATAAAAGGAGGAGTGACGACAGTAAAAGACGAGAGTCGACAAGGCCTTGATTTTTATTTTTGTTGTTTCATTTTATTTTTTTGCAGGCAGTCGTCCATGAGGGGCTGCCGCTTTACTTTCATTTGGTTGTTTGTTTATTTTATGATTAAAGTTACATTGATTGTTTCCTATTTACTGCCTCTTTCCCTGAGCCTTTAACCTTGCTACAGGTGTTCTCTAACTGTATAGCGTACATCGGCTGTACACTCGTTATTGTGGTGTATCATGGGATTAAATGAGAGCACCTGATAACGTCCACAATGGCTTCAGACACAACTACAAATTACTGTGCCCTCAAATAGTGCCCCATTTAAGGGTATAAGGCCGTGTGTCCACCAAAGCGTTTTTAGCCAGCTGAAAACGCTAGACGCTCTGCTGAAGACGCCGTGTTTTGGGCGCTTGAGAGCGTTTTGGCAGCGCAGCGTTTTTTTCCGTTGAGACGTTTTGTTGCTATAATACAGAATATCCGCAGCAGTTGAATGTTGTGACAGTTGGTCGGTGTGGTATTAGTCCCGCCCCTCCTCCACTGTGATTGGACGGCTGGGTAAAAAGTAACAGTGATGAGCGCTGTGTTTTATCCAAAGTTGAACATTTTTCATCTCACAGCGACCAGTAAAAACACTGGGCGCTCGGTGCTTCAGAGTGATAAAATGCTCAGCGCCTCGGTACACTCATGGCGTTTAAAAAACGCGGCGCTCCCATTGAAAACAATTGAAAACATACGCCAGGCGCGTGAAAAACCCTTTGGTGGACACACGGCCTAAGGGTATACATTTTGGACATTCGGTGAATGGGGCAGAACTGCACACATAAATGTGCAAAAATAAAATTATTAGTGAATGAAGATTTGTTTTAGCACAGCGATTTTCTGGTTTTGCATCAGAATCCGTCATTATGGTTTTGGCATGCATCTGGCACACCTCCTCTCTCTATGCAGGTCTGAGAATCACACGTGGCATCTTAAAAAGCTAACTCGGCTCCTCCTGGTTCCACGCTCTGTTGTAATGTTATTGGAGGATCGCGCCTCTGGCGACGCTTCCGCATCAGATGGTCCCTCGAGCAGGACCAGCTGCGCTCTCAGAGGGCTGTGATGACCAGGGATGCCCGCGCTGTTAATTAGGATGGTGTGATTAATGGAGGAAAGGTTGAGGAAGCGCTGGGTTTGGAATAGGTACAGGGGGAGGGGGAACGATTGAGTTGGTGGTCGAACCAAACGCGCCAGCTTCTCCATCTCCCCCTCAGGCCTGAGTGTGAGAGTTTGAGAGATTGTGAGACAGACGGATGTGGCAGCCCGAGTCAGGTGGGTATATTGTGAAACTGAAAGGGTGGATCATCAATCTCACAGAGGTTGTTTCCTTTGATAATCACTGTCTTACATTTGATCTTATTCCTCTTATGAGTGAAAGAGGGATGTCAAGAGAGCATACAGAATGCATATTTACTAGTGGTTCTCAACTGGAGAGTCGCAACCAGAAGATTTTTTTGCAGGTCTGTTCTGACAGTGCTACAATGCTAAATTCATGCGTGAAAAGGGTTGATAAGGATTTTTGAATCGAATCAATTCAAGAAGTACCACCAAGAGTCCACAATCACCGCAGCCCTGTTGCAGTCAACATACTTTAATCAAAAGTAGCGAAAGTCTGATTGAAAAGTTGATACATTTTGACATATTCATGACATCATCGCGTCATATTTGCATAAATATTGAAATGCCAACTGGGAAGCATCATTTTGCAATGTTTATTATGTATTTTTGTAGGATGAACCGCCCGACATCAGGTACACGTGGATTCCACATGGCCCAGCTGCGGGCTGGATCTGGGCCGACATTATGGTCTGGAGATTTGTATTCATCATCTTATTGGTTGAATTCTTCAGGACTTCCGTGAAACGTGTGTGTCGCGTTCTTTAATGGTTCACCTGGGGGAAAAAACACTGTAAAGGTTTCTCTTTACTTCAAATATCGGTTTGCTGCTTAGCAGTGGGTTTAGCTGCCCTTTTAATACAATTAATATGTTTGACATAAACTTTCCTTAATAAGCCTTTATCTGTCCAAGTTCTTCTGTGCTCTAAATCATTCACAAATCTTTTGATAGTTTGATAATCTCCAGTAAACTAAAATAGTAGTTGTTTTAACCCCTTTAATTTGAAAGACATTGCACCATTTCATGCTTTTTATCGGCAGAAAGATTTTGTATTCCTCCACAAATTGCATGAGAACAATGACTCGCTTAACAATGTGGAACAACCTCTTTAAGTAGGGTTTCCATTTAAAGACCTCACAAACTATTAAACAAACCTGTCTGAGATCGATACCAGAGCTGGAGATAAATGTTGTGATGTTCTCTCCATCAAGAGGTGCATCAATTTTTGTTCAAGATTTTCAGAGATGTATAGTAACGAAGTAGAACTACTTAAGTACTAAAATTCTGTATCTGTACTCTACTAGAGTATTGTTTTTTTTCTCATACTTCTACTTTTACTTCAGTAGATATTTTCGATGGATTTAATACTTTTACTTCGATATTTTTTTAATGTTCTACTAGTTACTCGTTACAATTATAAAAAAAATGTACGAATCATTCGTTCCAAGTTGGCTTTCATGCTGCCTAAATCCCTTGCCAGTTTTATAGGGTAAAGGTTTTGATTGACAAACGCATTGACAACTAATTCAGGGGTTGTCCTGCAATGACATTTTTTTGTCAAATTTGTATCCCGCCAAAGCGGCCTTATTTGATTGCTAGTTCAAACTTTTGACTGCTTTCTTTAATAATTACATGACACAATACTTGCACTTTTACTTATAGTACTTAAGTAGTGAATTTTAAAATAAACTACTTGCAATACGCAAGTACAAAAAATGTTGAATACTTTAGTACTTCTACTTAAGTGTGGTGCTTAAAGAGCACTTCAACTTCTACTCAAGTCACTTTTTTTATAGAGCACTTGTACTTTTACCTGGTTTCTAGTACTTTATACATCTCTGAAGATTTTGTTTTGTCAATGCAAGAGTCCAACACTTTGTAAAGTCTCCTCCAGCACAACACAAAGACTTTAAGATCTGGACTCAAGATGTGTTAATTCATGTGTGAAAATTATTTTTCATGTTCCCTCCGAACCCAAACAGCAACATAATGTAGTGCCCAGATCCGGCCCACATCCGGTACGGGTGGAATCTACATTTACCAGAAGTTGCCGTTCTTTCCATTCTTTAATAATTTGAGCTTGATGAATTTCGACGGTGTCATCCTGGAATATGGCCATGATGTGTCTTCCTACATGGTTGTTCAAAAAATGAAAAGCTACTCACTCCATCAATTCGGGTTAGAAGAACTTTAGCCAAACAAATAACATGCTAGAAACACAATAACAGACTCTTAAGCATTTGCCTATTTAAATCCAAACTGCGACTTGTTTTTTGGCCGGACAGTGTAATTTGGAGCCGTGTATATGTGATCAACTGCATTATTAAACTTTTTATCAAAATTATAGGATCTTGAAGCAAAACCAACTGAAAAAAACCGATGTATACTACACATATAAATGCAATGTTACAAACTAAGTGTTTGTGTCACAGCACCATTCACACTGAAATCAGTGTAAGAGAGCCGTGAACTCTTGGGGATTGCTGTGAGAGAGAGGACTGTGGTGTGTGTGCCTGATTGTCCTGTTGGCATCGCCGTCTGTAGCGAGACTGTGTGTCTGCTTCTGCAGGGAGAGTGAGCCTGCGTGTCTTTGTCTATCCGAGGAGCCAGTGCATTATTGAAATGTAAGAAGTCGCATTGTGACAAACTTCCCTCGAGGGATGCAGTGTGTAAACACGAGTCATTTGGCAGATGCACGCCGAGCAAATTGGCAGCGCATTCCCTCGGTGAAGACACACACACTATTATCTGGATTGAGACTAATCGCATGTCGCATCCCATATGATGAGCAATTAATTTACACAGAATCAAATGCCGTGCCAGCAGAGGGGAGGAAACGCAGGACTGAGAGCAGGAAAATAAAGATTAACATACTAAAAAAGGAGATGAAGAAAACATGTAATATCTGCAAATTGTGCTGAGACACAGTGATGTATTACTCATATACTAGACAAGTAAAAGTTAAAAATGTGAATGTCTCTAGAAATCTTACCTTGGCCAGGATTAGTGAACAGAATCCGAAGCAATTTGAGGATCCTGGTTTTGAATCCAATCCCACTTCATGAATCCATTGTTTCAAAACGTTTTTGGAGAAGATCCTCCGCAGAATGGTTGCTCTTTACTAAGGTACGCTTCCAGGACAACTAAAAATGGAAAATGCGCAATTTTTTTCATGCAAAGAGGACAACGTTTTTCAAAATGATCCCGTTCACACGGATCGACCAAAACGACTAAAAACGCTGCATTATTCATGCCAGGCCAGTAGGTGGCGATGTCACTTTGTAAAGAAACACTACGAGCCTATTGACTGAACATGTAATAGGCATTACCGACATTACTGTTTTCACTAATTCACGTTTATACAGTTTATATGCCGACGATAACGGTAACGTTTTCGAAAACTTGCTATTTGACACCCATTTTAAAATGTTTGTGTTTTCAGGCCCCCAAAACGCCGTTGTCCCGTAAATGAACGACCAAAACACATCAAAGGTTTTCTGTTTTAGTTGAAAGTTGTCATGAAAAACGGCCTCTAAAAATTATTGTAGGTTTAATGGCAAGAGACTGTAATAACTGTAATAGGTCTAATGGGACATTGTAAATTTACAGTAAAGCACTATTAAATGTAAAAAACATTTAAAGACATATTTTAACTTACAGCGAAAAAACATAAATTGATTTTCTCTGCGCGACACTGCACATTTGATGGTGTTTGATTGCAATAACTGTTTCTTCTTACCTTTTATATATCATCTACAGTATGCACAAACCCCTTAAGGCCGACTGTCGCGAATTCGCATCAAACCCTTTCCATTCAGACTGCAGGCGAGATAGCGTGAGTATTCCCCCAATGCCGGTTTGTGCACATTCGATACAAACCTAGGAACCTTTTGCCCACACTGGTTTCTCGTAGGAGTGTTCGGAGTGGGAACTACATCCGGTTCACGGAAGCTAATATTTTGGTTGGCAAAATCTGCATATCAAGGCCACAAATGAGTTAAGTTGTGCTAAGATAAAAATATGTATCATCTTATTGATTGCTTCTATAGCTATGTTATTCGAATAGACCTCATATGAAGAATTTTTTTTACGTTCTTTATAGATTTTTGTTTGTAGCGAATTTGCGACATTCGTCCATAACGGCTAGATTTGACTATAATTAACACAGTCTCATCCCAAAAAGTCATATAACTGACGTCTTGGGACGTTTTTTGACCATACGTCAATATCCGCCTTTTTAGGGCCCCCTTAAACGTCGGTAGATGGCGATCCCGGGCCGTCATACAACTGACGCTTTACCTTTAACGTCAGTTAGGTGACGGGTTAGGTTTAGGGTTAAGTTTAGGTCTGGGGTAGAGTTAGGATCCCATAACCTCATCTACCGACGTTTAAGGGGGCCCTAAAAAGGCGAATATTGACGTATGGTCAAAAGACGTCCCAAAACGTCAGTTATATAACGTCTTGGGATGAGACCGGGTTGCTATAATAATGCTGTATTTAGATGGCTTTCAGCCAAAAAAAAAATGTAATTTTTTTTCACAAATAAAATAGCATGTTAGGATATAACACTATAAGAATATATCACTTGTGCACTGGAGAATCAAGGAAAGAGTTTAACAGAGTTAAACATAGAATGTATAAAAACTACAGTCAATGTTAGGGAGGAGCGTTTTGTTTTTTGCTTTTGTGAAGATTCGTTAATTTGTCAATTAAGTTTAGAAGTTCTAACAACTTTGTGACATGAATTAAATCTGTCTGTTTTATTAATAAAATGTGTTTTATTAATTTTACCATTTTGTAAAAAATTTACCATGAAATGCTGTTGTCGCTAATTTGCATCTATAAATCTATTCTGTATGCTATAGACAAATTAACAATCTCAACTTAATTTAGCATCAGCTCGGAGCCAGAAACACACATAATTTTTATATAATTGTAAATAAATACAGGCGTTTTGTTATACTGTATGTTGCTGATCACATTATATTTGCTTGTGATTAAATTTTGTACAGTATACCTTTATTGTACCATATAGTACAGTAAATTTATACTGAACAAAATTTCATGACATTGTGTGTGTATATATATCAATATACACAACTAGGCACGTTATGTTTTGCACGTTGAGATCAGATGCTGGTTTGCTTCATTATTAACCAGCTCCTTAGAGTCAATATTTTGTGAATCTGACTGTGTCGTTTCAACACATTCACAAGTAACACAGCATTTCTTTCACCTTATTTGGCACAGAAACCATTTTATTCAAGTATTTCAAGTATTCTGAATTTTTAATGGAATTGGTTCTGAATGAGAAGCAGTTCTTGCTTCCCAACTCTTTCCATGGATGATTGGAACAGTTCACAAATTAATCCTTTTTATGTTTTACAAATGTAATTTTTCACTCAAAATTTGAGAGATGAAAAGGCTCAATTTTAATTTGCACAGATAGAGGCACACGAGGAACAGCTATTACCAGGGCAAACTATCGCACCGGTGTCTGCGACTGCCAAATCAATCACACCATCTGATGACCTTTTAGATTAGATAAGCTACATTATAATAGATACAGTCATATAACACCAAAGAGAAACTGACAGTGAAGAGGGACCGGATTTTACCAGCTTCATTTTCCCCCCTCACAGAACAGCCTTGCGTTTTTAACCTTTTTCATCTAGTTATGAATCAAAATGACTTAATTCAAGTGTCTCAGTGGAAGGGAACGGGGAGCGAGAAGTGCAGCAACATTATAGCCTGTGATTGTGTCTCATTACCAGAGAATAATCAAACATTAACATTTGATTTCTGACACTAATTCAATTGACAGTTCAATAATTAATACTGAAGTACAATAAGTATTAGTATTAGCAAACATAAGCCATTTCCCCGTACAAATTGAAGCTTGTCAACTTCGGTGTCGATGCTAATCCATCCTTCATTTGAAGTCTTTATGGGTTTGGATTAGCCTTGCGTAAACCTACAAATTAATTACAGTGAATTGATGTTATAAATAAATAACAAATAAACAACATTAAATTAAGTAACGGGTGAATTGCCATGAATAAAAAAAAATCATGTAAAACTCACTCAAATAAGAATCTGGCTAATAAGACTAAGCGTATTACTTTCACATATCAAGCTTGATAGTCATTTACAGCAGGTTTATTATTGTAATAATTCATTATTGTAATGTAATCCCTGCTTGTTCTTTGTGTTTTCAGTGGAAATGTCCCAGACATCCAGATAGTGTCGGTTCATGTGGATTCAGCCCGTGCCGGATGTGGGCCGGATATGGGCCGACACTATCTGGCGGTCTGGGGTCTTTATTTTTCATGAATATTCGCACTTCAGAAATAGACTGCAGTAGCAGGTACTTTTATTTAAGGTAAGTTTTCATCAATTTACAGGTTATAAAGTTTACTGTAGCTCATGGACGCTCAATTTTTTTGGCCAACATAAGACGCACAGGCTATTTAAGAGAGTCGTCGCTATTACTCAATGACAATGCTAATCTAAACAAGGCCCATTCACACTAAAGACAATCATAATGTACTTGAAAAATCACTTATAGTCAGGAGAATGGACACATCCCAATAAAGATTTAGCCGATATTACGCAGTCTACTAATACTCTAATGAGAGATAGTTGACTTGTACAGTAGTTGCAAAGTTACTTATAGTTAGTAGAGTGTCTAAAGTGGGCTATCGAAATAAAGTTGCCAGATTTGATATAACTTTAGTCATTATTAGTGGGTTATAATGATATTTACTTTAGAACTATTCATGAATTCCTACACTCTAAAAAATGCTGGGTTGTTTTAACCCAATTTTGGGTAAAATATGGACAAACCCGAAATGTTGGGTTAAAAATGTAATGTAAAAATTTAACCCAACGGCTGGGTTAGTCCATATTTGACCCAAAGTTGGGTTAAAACAACCCAGCATTTTTTAGAGTGTACTAATTATGACACTGTATATAGTGGGTGGTATGAAAAAATACCTTTTGGTTAGCTAATAGTGAACAATAGTGATTTTAGCCTCACTCGCTTTGATTATTTGTTCCTGTAATGATGGACCAGTATCCTACGGTAGCCCTGAACCGCAACCTAAAAAAAAAAAAAAGTCAGTAAAAAAAAAAAAAAATCTGTAAAAAAAAAAAAATCTGTAAAAAAAAAAAAAAATCTAGCATTTCGAGATTAAAGTCGAAATGTTTCGAGATTAAAGTCGGAATGTTTCGAGATTAAAGTCGGAATGTTTCGAGATTAAAGTCGGAATGTTTCGAGATTAAAGTCGAAATGTTTCGAGATTAAAGTCGAAATGTTTCGAGATTAAAGTCGAAACATTGTGCATTCATAACAGTGTGCGTCCACTGGCTCAGAGCGCGCGCGCGCGTGTGTGTGTGTGTGAAGTCGAACTGCCATGGATAAACCCAAAATAGTAGCTTTTTACTTTTATCTGGGCTTTCAACAAAATTCTACACACGTCACACGTGCTAGTGGCAGTGTTTCTGAGGTGTTTTCGTGCTCGTCTAGTCAACACTACCTGGGTCGAGAACAGTAACTGTTCGGTCTCCCTCTTCAACGTAAATACGCTCTGGATACATTTTAAGTGCATCATTCTGTATCCAATCATTTGGCCGGATCCTGTGATTTCCTAAGATTTAATAACCACTTATGGTTGAGGAGAGATTCTCTGATATGATTGTAAAGCACTTTGAGTGTAGGCATATATGAAAGCGCTATATAAATGCCCTATTCATTCATTCATTCATTCATTCATTATTCATAAAGCTGGATTTCTCCATCCAGTCTGAAAAGTGTTTTCCGTGTTGGTTTTCCTATAGGCTAAAGTCTATTCCGGCGCATTATATTTTATAACGATAAAGTAAAATAAGTAATTCAGATAAAAGTAAAAAGCTACTATTTTGTGTTTATCCATGGCAGTTCGACTTCACACACACGCGCGCGCTCTGAGCCAGTGGACGCGCACTGTTATGAACGCACAATGTTTCGACTTTAATCTCGAAACATTTCGACTTTAATCTCGAAACATTTCGACTTTAATCTCGAAACATTTCGACTTTAATCTCGAAACATTTCGACTTTAATCTCGAAACATTTCGACTTTAATCTCGAAACATTTCGACTTTAATCTCGAAACATTTCGACTTTAATCTCGAAACATTTCGACTTTAATCTCGAAACATTTCGACTTTAATCTCGAAACATTCCGACTTTAATCTCGAAACATTTCGACTTTAATCTCGAAACATTTCGACTTTAATCTCGAAACATTCCGACTTTAATCTCGAAACATTTCGACTTTAATCTCGAAACATTTCGACTTTAATCTCGAAACATTTCGACTTTAATCTCGAAATGCTAGATTTTTTTATTTTTTTTTACAGATTTTTTTTTTTTTACTGACTTTTTTTTTTTTTTTTAGGTTGCGGTTCAGGGCTTCCGTAGTATCCTGTTCCCCTAACGAGCTGAGCACTGGTATCAGCTCACATTATAGACACGACAGATTATTTAGCAGTTCTTGGCCATATGTGAGAGCAGCTTGGCCTCTTGTTTTCTGCACTCTTCTACAACTTTGGCTGCTTTTTTTGCATAACGAGAAACAAACAGAGACAAATCGCTGCCGTCCCAGCCGAGTTCAAATGCGTCGGAACTCCACACATCAGCGCGATCGGACACACACACGCACGCACGCACCTCCCGCGGCTCAGGATCTGTCGACCCGTGCGCGGTTTCTGAAGCTCCGCGATGCGTCGATGCGTCAGACTCCTGCAGAGAAACATACCTGCCGTCTGTCGCGCTGCTTGGCGAGCGTCGCGAGCGTTTGGATGCGTGTTGATATGTCTTGTAAACAGCGTGTGTTTGTGTGTGTGTGTGTATGCGCGCTCCCGCGCGGGAGGCCATCACCCGTCCACTTAATTGTGACTACTGGGTTTTGTTCTGCATGCATCATTAGCTAATTTGCTGTGTTGGGTCTCATATGATGTCTACTTTACTGGCAACGAGAAATCTGACCGAAACCATCCAGATCACACACACACACAACATGTTTACTTAGGTAGCTTTCTAAAGGGGGACATTCCATAGATGTAGGCAGGCCTAATGGTTTTTATAGGATCGTTGTATAACCTGAACCCTGAACCTACCCATCACACACACTTTCTGCATTTTTACATTTTAAAAAAACTTTAGTTACTTTGTTTTTATGCCAGATTTACAATTAAGGACGTCCCTAAAGAGAGATTTTTGGAGATTTTGTCAGTTTGTTGGTCACTTCAGGGTACAAATTTGTCCCCAAAATATAGTTAAGTACGTACACATACACACACAAATACACAAACAAATATACAGACACACACTCAAAACACACACATACAAACACACAGAGAGAGAGAGAGACATAAATACACTCACAAATACACAGACACACACAGACTCACTCACTCTCACACACGCACTCAGTGCACACACTTACACACTCACACACACACACTCACACTGACCAAACCCATGCAGATCACTCACACATACAAACACACACACAGTGAGAGAGTGCTGAGTCCAGCTCTGTGTTTCTAGCAGACCTCTTTACATCTGGGCTGCTGTGACAAGCAAGATTAATACTTCACCCTCACAGCGCTACACACACACACACACACACTTAAACGCACTCATAACACTCCTCCAGCAGACTGAATATTTGAGAAAAGACGAGAAGAGAGAAAATGAGCCCAACATCACACACTCATCATCTCGTTCAATCTCACACACACACACACACGAACAGAATCTGGAGGAAAATCTCTTTCTGCTGATGTCTGACTTTTCCCTCTCTCTCTCTCCTCAAACCGCTCCTCTCTTTCCCATCATCAGATCCCGGTGTGAAGCGCAGTCGCTCCGAGGCTGGAGGACGTGTAAAGCTTCTCGGATCTGTCCTTGGAGAACCACTCTGTTCCCGATCACATCATATCTCACACACACCAAAGATTATATTGTATAAGCTCCAGAAACACATTTGAGACTCTTCGATTCATTATTTCACTACATATGCTTAGATATTTCAATTGTGAGAGAACTAAATGAGGCATTTTTTGTGGGAACTGACTGCGGGATAGAGCGGGAACATGATTGACATTCAGTCATATGGTTCATCGAGATCCTTCATTTATACCGAATCTTTCGCTTTCTGGCATTAAATGCATAAAAGCCCAAAAGTTCTGTATATTAAAATCTCTCTCTCAGGAGAAAACTGTACGAAAGTCTTCCATGAGAACATCGAAGAGGCGGACTATCATATAGTGGGAAGATGCACGAGTGTTTTTTTATTTATTTTATAATCTGTGTAAAAGTTTGGAGTTTTTTTTTTTTTACTTTTTATTCATCAAAAAAGCCTGAAAAATAAATGTATTAGCCTACAGTTCCCAGCAATCACATCTGTAATGTGCAAAATAAACACATTTGGTGTCATTGTTAGAGTGTAATTATATATTTAAGTACTGAGTAATATTTAGCAACTACATGTACTTACAATAAGATTTGTGGTTACACTTTATTTTACAGTGTACTTGTTAAATATGTACTTTAATAACAGTAAATTATGCATAATTACATGCAACTAACCCTCGACCACATCCTAATCCTACACTAACCCAATAGTGAGTACATGTGGTTTATTAATATTACTCAGTATATATTTACACTGTAAAATAAATGTATAATAATAATAATAACCTACTTTTTATATGAATGAGAACTTAAGCTCTCATATTTCAAATATGTATAATTACAATGTAAGTACACTGTGTTTAACACATTTATTGACATGTAAGGGTTGCAGTCGTTGTTTAAAAAAACTGTGTTATCCTATAAAAACTCATTAAATTAATTTGGATGTGTGTCTTATTTAAATTTGATTTTGTTTCGGCAAAGAGAGTGAAGAATTTTTTTTTTTTTCATAATTGTTGTCATAATGAATACACGGCCTCTCTCCATATTCAATTTCTAATTAGCTTTATTAGCATGATTGTGTAACACAATGTTGCCAAAGCATCATCAACATATTACATATATGTTTTATTTGTTTGTTTTATTATTTATATGTATAGATCATGTCATATGTAGCATTGTAAATAGGTAGATACCAGTACATTCAAATTATATTATTATAATGATAAATACTTTAAATTATATTAAAGGAGTAGTTCACTTTTAAAAAAAAACTTGTGCTGATAATTTACTCACCCCCCCATGTCATCCAAGATGTCCATGTCTTTCTTTCTTCAGTTGAAAAGAAATTAAGGTTTTTGATGAAAACATTTCAGGATTTTTCTCCATATAATGGACTTCAATGGGAACCAAACGGTTCAAGGTCCAAAAGACACTTTCAGTGCAAACTTCAAACTGTTCAAAGGGCTTTAAACGATTCCAGACGATGAATAAGGGTCTTATCAAGCAAAACGATCACTCATTTAATAAATAAATAACAAAGTTTAAGTTTTATAAGCACAAGTGCTCGCCTTGATCTGTTCTGTGACGCTCGTTCGTGACTCTCCTGTTTGAAATCGTTCATCAAAACGAACAAATCTTTTCCACAGTCAACTCATTCATTTCGTCCGTTGAATGAACCAAATGACACGAAAAAAGATTCGTTCATTTTGCTAAACGAGTTCGAACGGGGGAGTCACGAACGCACATCACAGAACAGATCAAGGCGAGCATTTGAGCTTATAAAACTTAAACTTTGTTATTTATTTTTTAAATGAGCGCTCGTTTCGCTTGATAAGACCCTTATTCATCGTCTGGTGTCGTTTAAAGCTTTTGAACAGTTTGCACTGAAACTCTCATTTGGACCTTGAACCGTTTGGTTCCCATTGAAGTCCATTATATGGAGACATATTACACACATATTACAGTAAACACAGGGCGTTAAAGGAATAAGATACGCAATGTGTGTATAGGCCAAACAATAAACACTCAAATGGCGAGAGTTTTCACAATATGATCCTAATGGGAAAGCCTGATGTTATTAAATTGGGGGAAAGGGTTTTGTTTTATATGAATATGATAATACTTGTATAAGAGTGGAGTATTGCAGGAAAAGAGGAGAAGAGAGTCTCTCGGTCCAGGAGCGTTCATGTTCACTGTGAGCCGGCGATGTTATTGAGGCGGTCGTGAATGAACTCTATTCATCCTACACCGGAAACCTTGCTGCTGATCAATAATTCATCCGCTCCTGCTCGAGTCCGTTCACGGTTTCACACCGCAGGAACACACGCGGCTCTCACGGATGAGTGTCTGCATGAACTGAAGATAGCCTTTCCATACATGTTACATGTTGGTGTGCATACATCAGAGTTGTGCTTGTTTTACAGTATTTCCAAGCTCCTTCTCTCGCTGCTTTCACACGGCAGGAATAGAGTTACGATGACATCTCGGAGAAGAGAGATCGACGACACAAATCTGACGCTTCGATTTTACAGAACAGGGATTAAAGCCGCACCGTGATCAGTTGACTCAACTTAAAAATCGTGAGGAAAACCTGTTGCCTCAAAATGATTAAGTTAACACACTTCATGCTTAATGGAAAAATTAAGTTATGTGGAAAAGTTGATTTTTTTTTTTCAATTACGCATGAAGAGTGTTTATTTTAAGGCAATGGGTTTCCTCACCTTTAAGTCAACTAATCACTGTTTACAGTGTGTGCAGAAAAGTACATTATTGGTCCCACTTTATATTAAGTGGCTTTAAGTACTATGTACTTACATTGAAATTAATACTTTGATACAATGGACTTATTGTGTACATACATGTTTTTACATTGTACTTATATTTTGAAAATACCTGCATGTAATTACAGCTGTAATTAATAAATGTAATTACATTTGTAATTACACAGTTGACCCTTCCCTTACACCTTAACCCACCCTTAAACCGACCTATACAACCACACCTAACCCTAACCTTACCCGTATCACACCTCAATAGCAACAAAAGTGTTTTACAATACAATCTGAACAAAATAAGTACATTGTACTTATTTTTCGATGTAAGTACATAGTACTTAAAGCCACTTAATATAAAGTGGGACCACATTATTAGCGAGTAAACATGTTGGTTGTCATATCTAAATGTTTTTTTTTTTCTATCACACTGTAAAAAAAATTTGTTGGTTTAACTTAAAAAAATGAAGTAACCTGGTTGCCTTAAAAATTTAATACAATGAAGGAGATTGATTTAATCGTTAGAAACTCGAAATATTATGTTATCTGAACCACATAAATTATTAAGTTGATCTGACAAAATAAAAAAATGTTGTGATTACAAATCATGAACATATTTTTTTTTTACAGTGAAAACTTTACATTCACGTCCTTCACATTTGTACAGTGTTACACAATCATACATGAAATTCATGACTGTATCAAATTAACTTTTAATATTTATTCTGACAGAAATTAACATGGACATATAAATTCATTAGGCATTAAATAGAGAAACATGATGATTTTTCTTTTTTTTTTGGGGGGGGGGGGTGATTCATCACAATTTTTTTATCTTTTGAATCAACTTAATTAATTCATGTGGTTAAGATAACAAGATTTTGAGTTCCTATTAATTGAACCAATCTCCTTTGTTGTATGAACTCAAATTTAAGGCAACCAGGTAACTTTTTTAAGTTAAACCAACAAAAATTATTTACAGTGATGTTATGGCATGATCATATATCGTAGTAATGACTGCAATACAGAAGCAAATTCCAACTGAAATGATTTTTTTTTTTTGTTGAAAAATAAAATACAAGATTATTTTTTGTTCAATTTATATTCACATTATTATATTACATTTTTATTAATTGAAAAAAGCCCTTCTGTTCTCGGAGTGGACTTTATATAGAGTCAAATTACAGGTAACACACACGGACTGTGACCACGCTCGTTGTTTCTTTTATTTCTTTTTATTTGATCTCTTCTTTTATTTTTTTTCATTGATGATTGTGATTATCAATAGAATTGTATATATTTGGTAATGCAAGCCTTGTTGTAAGCTTTCGCTCATATGATCTATTTGTTATTCTTATGCGGTTTGATTCATAAGCATCACTTATGGGAATACAGTGTTTTATTAATGATGACAACAACAGCCGCTTCGTTCTCTGTGTGTTTACTCCTGATGTTCCTGCTGACATTAACGTTGGTGTATTTGTCGAATCAACTCTATGTTCTAGATATGTCTTTCACCAACATGATCAAATTAAGTTGTCTGAAAAATTATTTTATTAAAAAGAGCGTATTGTGTACGATTACAAATAACTGAGTGTGTGTGTGTGTGTGTGTGTGTGTGTGTCATGTGGATAGGAGCTGTTATACAGAAATCATGAAAGCATTAGTTTGATTAACATCAAACCATCAGTAAAATGTGTGTTTAATGCAGTGTCGTCTTCTAATACTGTTTGTCTAAAACATATTGCATGCATGCTTTGAAACACATAAATCTATATATATTTAAATATATATATATATTTTTATATCTATATATATTAAAAATATATTTTTATATATATCTATATATATATATTAAAAAAAAACTTTGGGCATTTATTGTGTGCACACATTTACTCTCACAAAGGTGCTGATATTAATATGTGTATTTTGCCAAATGCTTGCTCTAGTCAGGAGTTACTCTGTGATACCGTAGTCCAACAAGCGTGTGCACGTGAACTGTGTGTTCAGCTGATCTACTGGAAGAGGAAACACAACAGCCTTCTGCCGCCCCCTAGTGCCACACTAGGACCAGGATTTACTCGGGCTTATATCCGGACACACTTGTGTTGCTGTTTCTGTAGAGCACACAACATTTTAAGACTCTTCTTGCTGCTTTTTGTATACAATGGCATTAATCATAAATGTTAAAGGAGTAGTTCACTTTAAAAAAAACGTTTGCTGATTATTTACTCACCCCCATGTCATCCAAGATGTCCATGTCTTTCTTTCTTCAGTCGAAAAGAAATGAAGGATTTTCAGGATTTTCTCCATATAATGGACTTCAATGGGAACCAAACGTTCAATGTTCAGTGCAAACTGGTCAAAGGACTTTAAACGACACCAGACGATGAATAAGGGTCTTATCAAGCGAAACGATCGCTCATTTAATAAATAAATAACAAAGTTTAAGTTTTATAAGCTCAAATACTCGCCTTGCTCTGTTCTGTGATGCACGTTCATGACTCTCCTGTTCGAACTCGTTCATCAAAATGAATCTTTTCCAGAGTCAACTCGTTCATTTCGTTCGTTAAATGAACCAAATGACACGGAAAAAGATTTGTTCATTTTGATAAACGAGTTTGAATCGGAGAGTCACGAACGCGCATCACTGAACAGAGCAAGGCGAGTATTTGAGCTTATAAAACTTAAACTTTGTTATTTATTTTTTAATTGAGCGATCGTTTCACTTGATAAGACCCTTATTCATCGTCTGGTGTCGTTTAAAGGCCTTTGAACAGTTTGCACTGAAAGTGTCTTTTGGACCTTGAACCGTTTGGTTCCCATTGAAGTCCATTATATGGAGAAAAATCCTGGAATGTTTTCATCAAAAACCTTAATTTCTTTTCGACTGAAGAAAGAAAGACATTGACATCTTGGATGACATGGGGGTGAGTAAATTATCAGCAAAAGTTGTTGTTTTTTTTAAAGTGAACTACTCCTTTCAAAAAGAACCACACAAACACACACACACACACACACACAAAAGCATGGATCAGGTTGTTAACAATGTACACAGGTTCTGTATTTGTTATGTAGCCTATGAAGTGCTAATGGCAAAAAAAAAAAAAATCAAAATGGGAGGAAATAATATTATTTCAATGCCTTCTGCATCCGACGAGGAACATTGTGTACTCTCGCAAAACACTTGCATTAGCTATATATATTTCTATTATAAAGTTTTGTAAGCAAATGTGGATCGGAAAGGTTTTGCGAGCGGTTTCTTAACCAAAGGATCGGTGAGTTAACGCAAACGTTTTGCAAAGTTTTCCCTGTTTTGCGTAGGAGGTTAACATGTTCAGTCCGAAATTCTTCAAATAAAAGAACAAATTTCATCATCTTCTCACATATGATGATATAGTTTTTTTTATGTAAATGGTTAAAGAATTTTTTTGGTGAGGAATTCCTTCATGCCTTTGGTGTGAGAGACCCGGGTTCGAATCCACTGTGAGACACCAATGTGTCCCTGAGCAAGACACTTAACTCATCAAAATGAGCAATCTTCAGCTTTTTTATAAGATTCAACTCATTTTGATGTAATTTGAGTTGATTCAACTCATTTTGATGTAATTTAAGTTGCAATGACTTACATTTTTAAGTACAATCAACTTGGATGTTGAAGGCAGCAACTTTTTACAGTGTTTAAACTCTCAAATTACTATCAAACCGAGCTCTCCTTTAAACTCAACGCAGCTCTTGAAGATTCAGTGGTTTGCGCACAGTTGAAGCCGCTTCCGGATCCAAACGAGAACTTTCAAGAACTAAGAAATCCCCAAGACTCGAAGATCTCTTGAAACCCATGAGTTTGAGGATGGCGTTCAGTTGTGAGGACGGGGTTGAGGAGGAAAGAAGCGCCTCATCAAAGACGGGCAGAAGTGTGGGCTTGCGCTTTGATGTCACGAGCGAGACGTTCAGACACAGACGGATTGGTCGGTGTTCAGTTTATCAGGTGTGCCAGCTGATACAACACAGCTCTGCTCTCCCTCGCTATTAACATCTCCATCACCTCTGATATCATTTCTAATTATCCTGAGTTATGATGGGGGGAAAAAAAAACACTTTCTGCAAATCTTGCAGGCCCTAATTTGGAGTGGTGGGAGTTAACACACCTGCCATGTTCCTGCTGACAGCGTGCTTTGAGCGAGGGGGTTGTTTTGTTGGGAACTTTGAGAGTTGCCAATACCGGCACGGCCTCACCATGTGAAAACGTTGACTGCCGGATGATTGATGGTAGTTATTTGTGGCTTCCTAACCCTCATCCCTTCTCCTGCCTTCCCCAACACTTCTACCCATCCCTGCCTGCATCTCTCGCTCTGGTTTTTCCGGGGTTTCCGACTCGGAGGCAGTGAAAGGGTGATTAATAATGTGTAATGCCGTGTGAGCTGCTCCCTGTGACATTTGGAGAGGGCGTTCTCCGTCTGCTGCACGAGAGAGAGAGAGAGAGAGAGAGAGAGAGAAGGGTGTTCATTCTACATCTCAGACATTCATTTCTGTCCAAAACAACTCATCTTCTCAATTACTTTTCTGATGTTTAAATGCTTTATTTCCACACATCTGGAAGCTGTTATCCAGTATATACAGTACAGTGTTCATAATTACTGTAATAATCATCCTTTATACAATTAATCGCATCCAAAATAAAGGTTTGTGTTTACATGATATATGTGTGTACTGTGTATAATTATTTTGTAAATACACACATATATACATGTACATGCATAGACAGACAGACAGACAGACAGATAGATAGATAGATAGATAGATAGATAGATAGATAGATAGATAGATAGAGATAGATAGATAGATAGATAGATAGATAGATAGACAGACAGACAGACAGACAGATAGATAGATAGACAGACAGACCAATAGAAAGACAGACAGACAGATAGATAGACAGATATATAGATAGATAGACAGACAGACAGACAGATAGATAGACAGACAGACCGATAGAAAGACAGACAGATAGACAGATAGATAGACAGATAGATAGATAGACAGACAGACCGATAGAAAGACAGACAGACCGATAGAAAGACAGACAGATAGATAGATAGATAGATAGATAGATAGATAGATAGATAGATAGATAGATAGATAGATAGATAGATAGATAGATAGATAGATTTACACATTTGTATTATATAAATCAGCAGAAAGATTAAACAATTAATTGTGAAAAAATACTTTTTAAATATTACAAAAGTAAATGCTATATCACAATTTTTATATTACAGTAATGCAAATGATATTGTTTTGCATTATGTTAATGAGCTTAACTGCCATAAATTCTAGTCCTGAAGAAAATGTCTTTGTTCAAAACACCTGATAATTTCTTATTTATAAGTCCATATTATAATTCCTTTATTCACTCTTTTATGATTTATGAGATTCACCTGTTAGCCTGTACCTCTAGCAGAGAAAACAATAGCGTGCTGTTCTGCTATCTACTATTAATTTAATTTCTTCCATGTAAAGCACTTTGAATTGCCACTGTGTATGAAATGTGCTATATAAATAAACTTGCCTTGCCTTGCCTATTACTCTACCAGTTTCATTAGTATTTAATATTATTATTATTATTATTATTATTATCATAATGTATCAACTGAAAGTGGTGCTGAAAGCCAATATGATGCGTATAATTAAAAATCTATACAGTTTGGCCTCTATAGAAACTTTTATAGATCTTCAGTCACATTACCTCTGAGTGCAAACGTGATAGAACAACCTGTGTGTGTGTGTGTGTGTGTGTGTGTGTGTGTGTGTGTGTGTGTGTGTCACTGTTAAGCCCTGAATCAGGGGGTCTGATGTGTCCCATCGGGCCAGCGGGACCCCACACACAGTCTCACAGGCACTCTTAGTGGCTGTCCTGTGAAAAGACTGAAATTATCTGCCATTTCACATCCAAACCAAGTATATTTTTATAAGGGAGGTGTTACACATACAACTTTCATAATGTGTCATTAATCTGAGAGAAATATTCATCAAGAAATAATTTAGGACTGACCTTAATTTAAACCTTTGGGATTTGATTGGATTATAAATGTTATTCTATGATATCATTGGTGAATATTATTGCCCCCACCCACACAACCTTGGTTACATCATCATCAGTCATTTATTCGATTTTTAGTTTGGAAAAACACATCTATCTATCTATCTATCTATCTATCTATCTATCTATCTATCTATCTATCTATCTATCTATCTATCTATCTATCTATCTATCTATCTATCTAAAATACATTGATTTAGAATTATTTAAAGTAAAGAATGATCTGATATGATGGTCAACTCTATGCAAACTGTTCATACAAATGAATATTCACAATGAATTGAGTGAATATAAAAATGCAGGAGCTTTTAAAAAGACAAGACAGAGATGTGGAGAGAAAGTGTTTCATTAAATGGTCAATATATCTTGTGTTTTCTGGATCATTTAAGCCACATTACAGTGCAGTGAAACTCTTTTAATTTCTAAAGTGCCTTTCAACGGCTTTACCTTCAGGCTGGAGGAGAAAGCAGCAGCTGGAGCCAGAGAAGCGCACCGGCACACCTATACACACACACACACACACACACACACACGTATGGACGTATATATGTGTGCACACAAGCATAAAAACACAAAGACACTTTAACAAACAGTCATTAAATATCCTACACAAAGAATTAAAGGAAAAATACATTCCTAGAAAATCTACATTTTATGGAACAAATGTTGCTGCCATAGTGGTTGCTTACCTATCCCAAATGACAACAGCCCTAAACAAAGACATTCATGCAAGTTTGAATAGTAGTGTATAGTCTCATAGTGGTGGGATGCCAAAGTGTGGATGGAGGTTCAGGGTTGGGAATGACACAGATGACATAGGTGTCGTCCACAATGTTGAAGAGGCACAAGCGAGCGAAGGAGTGAATGGATAGTTGGGGTGTGTCTTTGTTTGTTAATATATAAATTAAGCTGGACTTTCTTGGGGTATACCTGTATTTCAGGATATGAGCGTTTCTGGAAATTCAATTAACCAGTGTTTCATCTGACAGAATAAAAGAAACAAAGCCCATCGCCCTTCGTTGTTTTTCCTATGAAAAATGATAAATCGTTTTGAAGCCTCCTGCTTCTCAGATGTTCCTCCAGTAATCTCACATGAGTCTTAGAAGAGATCTCAACAAATATCCATCAAACTCTTCAAACACTAAGTGATTTGAGCTGCTATCCACATTCATTTTATAACTCCACTATTACTGTCAACTCGTTTTTGTTTTGTTTTCTTCTCTTCAGAAACACACCTCAGACAGAGTTTAAACTTGAATTAAGTCTTATGATCATTGATAGACGTTACGATTTTAAGAATATACTTTTAGTCTAAATATTGAACGTTTGAAACAAATATTATTTCCAATCAATTATATTTCATTATGACTCAATTTAATCCATTAATTTAGGGTTAGAGTTAGGATATGATTAATAAACTGTACTTCATTCATGACAACTCTCGAAATCGTTTTCGCATTGTTAATGTATTTCGTCTTGGCAGACGAGCTGCTGCTGCTGTTTATTATTGCTGCTGCAGAGCAAGAATGGACTTGCTACTGCTAATTGGCTGTGAGTAGGGATGCACCGAAATGAAAATTCTTGGCCGAAACCGAAAACCGAAAAAGAGGAAACCAAGGCCGAAAACCGAAAACCGAAACACCGAAAGAAATTATGCCAATTATTAGTATCATTGCATTTATGGCCATGACTGTGTACAAACTTTACTAAAATCAAGGCATTGCAATTGCATAAATTAATATACAATTTTCAAAGAATAAATTAATTACAAATATTTATTTAGCACAATGCAAAGTATAAAATAAAATTCAAACTAAAATGTTTTTGACCCCACTCATGTGTACATTAAATAATAATATGGCCTGCAGAAAGGTTTTAAAATTAAATGTTCTCTCATAAAAACAAAGTCGAGCATGAACTTCTCATCACACCAGCACCTAGTTTGCAAGTCTAAATTAGTTGCTTACGTTTTAAAAATCTAGCATACAAAACCATAAAAAGCTGTTTAATGAAACACTAAACATGTTTAGTGAATGTAGAAAATATTTAAGAGAGCATTAATTTAGTTCTATACATACATGTCCTCATATACATGTCCCCATATACATATTAGCCTATTTGTAATGTCACAAGTAATAATCTCAGGGTTTACTGGGTTTAACATGATTATTTTTTTATTGGTGGGGGAATACTAAAAAAAATCAACATTGTCATGTGTTTATCTTTCTTCTTCTCACCGATTCCTGGTTAGATGACAGTTACTTTAGTCGTCCCCTGTTGTTTCAAGGAATAGAAGATGGGCGAGCGGGTCAAGTATAAATGCCTCGACCGTTTGGAGCGGTGCACGCGCTGTCTGTAGAGACTCGCGCTGCCTTGTTTATACTTTTGCCTGCCTCCACAGCGCGAGTCTCCACACAGACAGCGCGCGCACCACTCCAAACGGTTGAGGCATTTATTCTTGACCCGCTCGCAACCGGAGTCGTTGTCATGGCGGCGCGCATTGTTTAGAGCAGATATAGGTGGATAAACAAGGCTTCCGTCTCCTCGCGGGTTGAGATTCTTTGAAATACGTCTGCACCGCAGACATGTTGCTTCAGACAAGCACGTGCAGGTCGCGGTTTCTGTTTGCGTCATGACAACATTTCGGCCGTATTGTTTCGGTGATAAAAGTCTTTCGACCGAAAACCGAAAATGCACTTTTGGGCCACTTTTGGGCCGAAAATTTTCGGTGGCCGACTATTCGGTGCATCCCTAGCTGTGAGCATGTAAGATATGCTGCTGCATAAATAGAAATACATAAATCCTGTAGCAAATATGGAAACTTTAGTATAAATTCTGCCAAGAAGACTCAATTGTTACTTGGTCGTCACTTACTACCTTCACATCGAACCAATCGTGTTCTAATACTTGCAGTATAAAAGATTGGTTACACATGTCTGAGTTCACAGATGCTGACGCAAACAATTACCTCCATCCTCCCGCCACCACCAGGATTGTCCCTTTCCCTCCATCCTCCCCGTCACCACCAGGATTGCCCTTTTCCCTCAATCCTACCCACCACCACCAGGATTTTTCCTTTCCCTCCATCCTCCCCACCACCACAAGGATTATCACCCTTCATCCTCCCCACCACGAGCAGGATTGTCCCTTTCCCTCCATCCTCCCCACCACCACCAGGATTGCCCTGTTCCCTCTATCTTCCCCGCCACCACCAGGATTGTCCCTTTCCCTCCATCCTCCCCACCACCACCAGGATTATCCCCCTCCATCCTCCCCACCACCTCCAGGATTGTCCCTTTCCCTCCATCTTCCCGCCACCACCAGGATTGTCCCTTTCCCTCCATCCTCCCCACCACCACCAGGATTGTCCCCCTCCATCCTCCCCACCACCTCCAGGATTTTTCCTTTCCCTCCATCCTCCCCACCACCACCAGGATTATCCCCCTCCATCCTCCCCACCACCTCCAGGATTGTCCCTTTCCCTCCATCTTCCCGCCACCACCAGGATTGTCCCTTTCCCTCCATCCTCCCCACCACCACCAGGATTGTCCCCCTCCATCCTCCCCACCACCACCAGGATTGTCCCTCTCCATTCTCCCCACCACCTCCAGGATTTCCCTTTCCCTCCATCCTCCCCACCACCACCAGGATTATCCCCCTCCATCCTCCCCACCACCTCCAGGATTGTTCCTTTCCCTCCATCTTCCCACCACCACCAGGATTGCCCTGTTCCCTCTATCTTCCCCGCCACCACCAGGATTGTCCCTTTCCCTCCATCCTCCCCACCACCACCAGGATTGTCCCCCTCCATCCTCCCCACCACCACCAGGATTATCCCCCTCCATTCTCCCCACCACCTCCAGGGTGGTCCCTTTCCCTCCATCCTCCCCGCCACCACCAGGATTGTCCCTCTCCATTCTCCCTACCACCTCCAGGATTTCCCTTTCCCTCCATCCTCCCCACCACCACCAGGATTGTCCCTCTCCATTCTCCCCACCACCTCCAGGATTTCCCTTTCCCTCCATCCTCCCCACCACCACCAGGATTGTCCCTCTCCATTCTCCCCACCACCTCCAGGATTTCCCTTTCCCTCCATCCTCCCCGCCACCACCAGGATTGTCCCTCTCCATTCTCCCCACCACCTCCAGGATTTCCCTTTCCCTCCATCCTCCCCACCACCACCAGGATTGTCCCCCTCCATCCTCCCCACCACCTCCAGGATTGTCCCTTTCCCTCCATCCTCCCCACCACCACCAGGATTATCCCCCTCCATCCTCCCCACCACCTCCAGGATTGTCCCTTTCCCTCCATCCTTCCCGCCACCACCAAGATTGTCCCTTTCCCTCCATCCTCCCCGTCACCTCAAGGATTTTCCCTTCCCCTCCATCCATTCTCCCCGCCATCACCTCCACCAGGATGGTCCCTTCCCCTCTATCCTCCAGGATGGTCCCTTCCACCACCATCCTTGGTCCCTTCCCCTCCATCCTCCCCACCACCATCACCCTTCCCCTCCATCCTCCCCACCACCACCACCCTTCCCTTCTGTCTCCCCATTTCCATCCTCCACAACCCAAACTTGTTACATGAGATGCTGAAAATGTAACTGCCAAAGATATCTGTCTACATGTGTACACACTAGAGAAACAAATAAAACATGTCACATGGAATACAGGATGACTTCCTGTGTGAAAAGCTCCCCTCGGTAGAAATCACGTTCCAGGGGCACCTCGATACGACCAAAAAGGGCACTGTCATTGTCACAATTAAAGGGAAGGGGCTTAAGTCCCCTCTTGCTTATATAACCTCTACCCCCTTTTATTTAGGCCAGCTCACACCACCCCCTCTGCCCTCTGGTTATCCAATGTTCTCTGCAAGCATCATTCTAAACTCAGGGCCACTCTGGGCAGAGAGGAAGTGGCACAAATCGAAAGATCCCCCTGACCTTGGTTTATATTAATCCCTCCTCTTGCTTATCTGATAATATCTCCACTACTAAAATGACTTACTACCACAACAAAATTAACAATTCTTCTGACTCTCGCACACTTTTCAAAACCTTCACTTCTCTTCATAACCCTCCTCCTCCCCCTCCTTCATCAACCGTAATAACTGATGACTTCATAAATAAAACAACAACCATCAGAGGCCAATTCCCCACACCACAAATCGACACGCACATCTTAACCTCTAACACACACACATTCTCCCCTCCTTCTCTCTGCTCTCAGAGGCAGAAGTCTCCAAACTCATCCATTCCAATCACCCCACTACCTGTCCACTTGATCCTTTCCCCACTCAACTGAGACTCAGGTACTGAAGCTCTGAGACTGGCAAGAACAGCTTCCAAATCCTCAGTACTCATCTTGATGGATCTGTCTGCTTTTTACACAGTTAACCACCAGATCCGCTTGTCAATTCTCAAGATGAAGGGCATCTCAAGAATCACACACCAATGGTTTTAGTCTTCCCTCTCAGGTAGGTCCATCAGGGTGTAGTGGAGGGGTGTCTAATTCGCAACATCTAGCTACCGGGGTGCCTCAGGGCTCAGTGCTTGGGCCGCTGCTTTCTCCATGCCATCACTAGGATATGTCATTCAGAACATGGATTTTTTACTATCAGAGTTATCTGACGACACACACAACTCTACCTCTCATTCCATACAGATGATCCGATGGTAGCTGCTCAAAAGACATTTCTTGCTGGATGAAGAAGCACCACCTTCAACTAAACCTTACGGAGACTCAGCTGCTTGTGTTCTCGACCAACCAAACACTTCATCACAACTTCAGCTAGGTTCATTAACAATAACTCCATCCAGGACAACCAGGAACCTTGGAGTTGGAGAATTGTGATTGATGATAGGTTAAACTTCACAGTCCACATTGGTAGAACTGCCCGGTCCCGCAGATTTGCCTTATACTACATTCGGAGGATCTGGCCCTTGCCATAGGTGAATGCTACATAATTTCTTGTCCAAGCTATTGTTATACCCAGACTGGACGACTGTAATGCTCTCTTGTAGGCCTTCCAGCATGTATTATCAAACCTCTGCAACTGATTCAGAATGCTTCAGCAAGAGTGGTTTTTAACGATCTCAAGAGACGCATGTCACACCTATAAAAAAAATGCCACACCACATAATATTGCACTGGTTGCCAATTGTCACTTGCATCAAATTCAAGGTGCAGATATTTTCCAATAGAACAACCACTGGCTCTGAACCCCATACCTAAACTTACTATTTCAGACCTATGTGTCCTCCACACACTTGCATTATGCAAGTGAACGGCACCTTGTGTTGCCATCCCAAAGAGGCACAAAATCACTTTCACTGACCTTTACCCGGACTATTCAAGCGTGTGGAATGACCTGCCTAACTCTACCCAAGCTGCTTACTTCTGGCTCCACCTCAGTTCTCCGGCACCCTGGCTCCACCTTGCCCACTTGTCATCACGTCTCTGCCTCCAGGTCCTTCGTTGTCATCCGGTCTCTTCAGATCCCTGCCTGGCATCTCCACCAAAGCTCCATTATGGCTCCTCCCTCCATTGGCTCCACTGTTGGCCTTCATCCTACTAGCTCCCTTCCTGGCTCCTCCTGCCATCATCTCCTCCCTGGATTCTCTCTCATCTTTGGTGGTCCCTTCCGCCACCTCTGCTTTTTCCTTCTAAGCCCCCCTCACGCCCTCATCTGTTAGACATTTGTAGTTTTAATGCGCCTTTTTGATGAGGGATAATGGAACGTTTAGTCTGTGTTTGAGCTGGACTTTGAGGTTTTTTTTTTGTGTTTCCTGATCTGTTTCCTTTTATTTGCATTTGTTTCCTTGGTTACTCATTGTTTGATCTGCACATGTTTCTCATATTTTGGTTGTTCTGGTCGTGTGTGTTGAGAGTTTCAAGAATCCGGAATATTTTGTTATTTCGATTTTTCTGTGCTTAATAAATGTCTGCTTCACTTAAATCCTGCAAAAATTAAAATTCTAAATTCTAAATTCTAAACTAAAATTCTATCATATCTAAATATAACCGAGTATATAAAAATCCCCTTTGATTATCTCAATTTTGTTCAATTAAACCTTAAATTTCAAATATGAGTTATTTTTCATAATTTGTAACTGCACAGTGCATTAAAAACTTGTGTGTCACAAACAAAATGACAATTTAAAAAAATAATAATAACAATTATCTGTGTATTGTCTTGCTTTAAGTTAAAGCAAACCCTAATTCAGTATCAGTGGATGATGTTAATGCTTTGTTTAGATCTTTTCCTTTCAAAACACCAATTTGGGCAGCAACTTATTGGGCAAAGAATAGAGAAAAGCAAAATCATCCATCATGATGCATAAAAACAGCCTGCAGCACAGAAACTGCAGCCACACACAGGGAAATATTTGCACAAGCCCGCTGGGCCTCCTCGTATGTAAGAATCAAAAAAACATAAATGTTTCAAAAATGTTCTCTTTTTATTAGATGAATTGCACCATTAAATAACATTATACAATGTGAAAATGCACCATTAATTTTCCCCAAAACAGACATAAATATGAGGCGGCGGCTGGTATCTCGTGTCTCAATCTTCGGTGAGTCCCACAGGGCCACATTTCAGAGCTATTCTATCCCATTATGCAAATAGACACAATTGAGGAGAAGGAGATCTATAAAGGAGTGTTTGGGGCTCATCACTTTGAAATGTGAAAATAAATGGCTTTCTAATTGTTTGGCCTGAAACACAGAAACTGACTAATCGAGCAAGCAGCCCAGTGGTGGCGATCACAGAATATTCGTTGGCCTGTTAGGCTCTCAACATTAGAGGGGGGAAAATAACATACAATCGGGGTGCTTACATAATCAATCATCGAACCAGGAAGAGAGATTTAAGACAATGGAAACTGCACGTACGGCACGAAAACGTGACTTCATAATGCATGACATGTATTTAAAAAAAGTCAATGTCTACAAATGGAGTTTCATCAAAAAAAAAAAAAAAAAAGTGTAATCATCCCAAGACTTAACACTCCTAAAAACAACAAAACTCATCCCATCTACTGCACCAATCTTCGTCCCAAGGCAACCCCTAACCTTTCAAAAATACAAACACACACTCCCCACATGACAAATGAATTCTAAAGGTTTGCCAATTTATCAATGCAGATCTGCTTCAGAATTTCATTCTTTTTCACTAGCGGCGCAGGAATAGCTAATTAATCCACCTTCTACGTGGCGGTGTGTCGTGTTTGTTGTTTATTTTTACTACTGAACGGAGAAATGCAGAAGCCAGGCGTTTTTTCTTCTTCACTCCACGGCAACAGCAGGGAAGGTGATTCATTTTAATACAGCGGGAGGAGATTTTGACCCTAAACAGGAAAGTCTTGTTGAGGTTCTGATTTATTTTTGGAAGGTGACAATGGCATTAATTACGCCGCCGCAGGTGTAGGCCCTAATTTTTCTTCTGCAGCCCAGCCTCTGCTAGCCTCGTGTTCAAGACGTGACAACGGCGCAGCAACAACAGCAGCGGGACGGTAACATTTCGTCGTTGTTGTAAGTCAGACCCACTGCAGATTTCTGGGTGGCTGTAGAGCTTCTCACAGCTGAAGATTATACATGACAGAACAGCAGGTATTTTCAGTGGCTGAAGCATAATCTTCAGCTATTTCTATATTTATTCCTATAAAACATTTATTTCCCTACCAACAAAATGATGCATAGGGTCTCTTGGGAACACTATGGAGTGAATCATGTGAATAAGCAAATCTATTTTTGGACAAGTTCATCTATATCAACTGCTTGAAAGAACTGATCTGTTATGAGATCGAAATTTGCCTGGTTATCATGACCCAGTTAGTCTCTGCTGGTATATTTTTATATAACATAACTACCCTATTTCTGGCTGCATTTGTCTCCTTTGACAGCCAATGCCTTTTTTTAGAAGGGTGAAACTGACTGATATTACTCGTTTACGTCACAGCTTGTGTATTTCCAAGAGGTCCTGCACTAGCCGAGCATTGAGATGAATAGACACTCCCCAAACACTGCACAACTGCGAACATTCAATCAATTACAGAGAATATTCTGTAGCAAATGTCTTCTATAAACCTCCATTAAGGTAAGATTGGCTTCCTGCGGTAAAGATGTTGATGTTTAGCGTGTCATAAAAGGGTAAAAAAGTGGATACATTTTTTTTACTTGGAAGAGTGAACTGCTTGAAACATATATCTGGCAGTAGGGAATTCATTCTTGAGTCTGACAGACAGATACACATAAGGAAAACAAGGTGTGTCAAGGGTAGATCAAGAACAGCCTTGACTGAGACAACCAGACAACATTAATCCTGCTATGATTGAGATAACAGTGTGTGACATGAACATTTGACTCATAGCAAATCATTCATACTGTATACTAACAGTGGCAGTGTCGTCTCTGTGAACTTCTAGCACAATATAGGAGTGGGTCTACAAAACTGATAGTTCTGCCAGTTCTGATGGGGAAATAACACAGCTAAAGTCCTTGTAGGAATGCTTTGGTTTCCCAGACAGCAAACTGACATTGAATCAACGTGGAAATGACGTCTCTCATGACATTGAAACAACGTTGATTTTGCTCATCGAATTAACGTTGAACCAACGTCAGACGCGGCATTCTTCAAAGCTAAATGAAAATCGAAAATTGGTTTGCTTTCATAACGTTGAAACAACGCGTTGATTTCAAGTTGATTTTCCGTTAGTTTTGAAAGAATGACGTTGGTTCAACGTTAATTCGATGAGCAAAACAATGTCAGATCAACGTTGTTTCGATGTCATGTTTCCACGTTGATTCAATGTCAGTTTGCTATCTTGGTTGCAACTTGCATTTTGGCCAAACTCTTTATTTTTATATAGATGAAAATGCAAGTTGCAAAGTACTTTAGCTGTGGCAATTTGTGTCTAATTTTTACATTTTCATTCAATATTCTTATGTCCCACCGAGGGTTAGGGTTAGGTTAGGTATGGACTTTCACGCTTACTTTTTTGTTGGTAAAATAGTTTGGTTTTCTCATGAGATCGGTTGGTTTCAAGGACTGTGGTGTTCTTCTAGAATTAATACACTGATCGAAATGCAAAAGAAAACTGTACTGTTCAGATGTTGACCGCATGTTCACATCTCAGAAGACTTGGGGGAAGTTTACACAACATCGTTTTCAACTAAAACCGACTAAATGCGACAACACGACAACAAGTTTTGGGGGCCTGAAAATGCTAACTTTTAAGCTTTTGAAAAATAACAAAGTGCACATTTTTGAAAATGAGACTGTTATGGTCTCCATGAAAACTATAGAAATGAAAAACAACAAATGTTTGCAAATGAAGAAGTCATGCGCATGCGAATTACGTGTTCAGTCTACAGGCATGCACGACTTCACCACCAAAACAACAATGGTGGACAACAGGAAGAGTTCTTCTCCAGCAAAGCACCCCCAGATAGCAAACTGACATTGAATCAACGTGGAAACATGACATCGAAACAACGTTGATCTGACATTGTTTTGCTCATCGAATTAACGTTGAACCAACGTCAGACGCGTCATTCTTTCAAAACTAACGGAAAATCAACTTGAAATCAACGCGTTGTTTCAACGTTATGAAAGCAAACCAATTTTCGATTTTCATTTAGCTTTGAAGAATGCCGCGTCTGACGTTGGTTCAACGTTAATTCGATGAGCAAAATCAACGTTGTTTCGATGTCATGAGAGACGTCGTTTCCATGTTGATTCAATGTCAGTTTGCTGTCTGGGCCACTACTACGAACAGCGTAGACACATCCTTTACAGAGTGTTTCTATAAGTGACATCGCCAACTACTGGCCTGGCATGAATAATGCAGTGTTTTCTTTTTAGTCGCTTTCGCGGATCTATGTGAAAGTCTGTACAAACTTTTCAAAAATGTAAAGACATTTCCAGTTTTAGTACATTGTTTTTGTGAAAATATACCCTTATTGCATTATATTTGTATACTGTATATATATTTATAAATGTGAGAAGCCTCAGACTTCATATTAACTTCATTTAAACTTGCTTTTTAAGGCAATATTTGAAGAACCTATAATATAACATCAACAACTTTTTTTTCCAAGTCAACTCAAATACACTACAGTGAAAATGGTTCTGGATGAGAAGAGAGTGATTTGAATGTTTAGACAGTATCTCTGAATACTGTATTGAAAGAGCCAGCCTCTCAGCTGATGACACTCCAGTCCAAATGTTTACTGCTCGGCTCACGTGAAGCGGCGCGCTGCCATGTGTCTGATTTTGACAGCACTTACCAAGGGATTTAAGTGCGATGGCTCTTGTTCACAGGCACTGCTAATAAATTATCACCCCTGAGTTCTTGTAGAAGCCTTTGACAGTGACAGACGAGGAGGGAATAGGTCACACTTCCCCTCAGCTTTCTGAATGGAAACTCTTTTTAAAGTATTTTAAAGTGTTAAATAGTCTTTAGTTGTTTTACACAGCGACCACCGAACTCAAGATATTGTGAAGTTGAAACCAATAAAAAAAGCATTTGCAATAAATACACAGGGACATAAACTAGTCAAAAACGGCAATAACATATATTAATATTTTTTTGTTTCAATACACCTTGATATAGATATTTGTATTCTTTTTAAAATAATTAAGATAAAAACGTAATATTTTATCTAGTACGGGCCTGATTAAGCTATTTGACAAACATTTTACAAGACAAATTAATTTAATAATATCAATTTCAAATTCATTCATTCATTCACGCACATAGACTACAATCAGACTTGACGGCTTGAAGAGGCAACACAGAATGTTAACTCTTTCCCCGCCATTGACTGAATTTTATGGCAATCCATGTTTTCACCGTTATGCAGTAGGGGGCGCTATTATACATCTCTAAAAGAGCACTGAGTCTCCTAATCAAAACACAGGAGAAGAAGAAGAAGAAACCAGCGATAGAATTTGCTTAGCACAAGTAAACAGCATATAAATCAAAACTGCCTAATGTTACCCAATGAAATGTCGACCCAGGACGAGCTACAGGACTGCTTTGGGGATGTTGGTGGACTCGATCTTCTCCATTTGTGTTTTGATCATCGTTCTGAATCCAATCCAGACCGAGACTTTGACAAAAGTGCGATTTACACCGATTTTTGTTCAATATGTTGAACAAATATGTTGAACATTTTTTTTTTTTGTTTGATTAAAATCAGAGGCTGTTCTTTCTTTTGATAAACTGCATGTTCAGATATTCATACAACAAAATATTCTGGAGGCCATGAAATAGTTGAATGAAAATGCTGGCAGATGCTGGCAACTTGTTTTTTTTTTTTGTTGTTTTTTTTTAAACGCTGGCAGGGAAAGAGTTGTAGTTGTAGATGACGTGTAGTCATTTAAGCAGAATATTGCAGTCAAAATAGGTCAAAAGTCAATTTCAAACCAAGCAGCTTTCATTCCTGTTGAAATGCCTGGATTTAGAAAATGTGGCGCACAATAAAAAATTGCACCCCAAGACAACATCATTTGCAAAAATCTGTTGATAATTACTTTCATTAGTGCTGTACTAAATAAATAAAAAAAATTTACCTCTCTTATTCTTTAAAAATATGATGCAATTTCTGGAGGGACTGTGAAAACGTCTGTGCACATTTATATGTATAACTCATGTTGCAGCTTTTGGGCTCATGGTCAGTAAATCCAAATATCATTGGCTGATATGCGGGAGCTGTTGGGGCATCCCGTCTGCCACTACACTTGAATTTAAACATCCAGTCCAGTGAACTGACCCTCTTTTATTAAGATACGAAGAGCTCCTCTGCGTCTTCTGCAGGTCTCCACACACACACACACGGCGTGACAGCGAGTCTAATTATGGGGTGAATTAGCGTCCCGTGTAGCCCTGATTACCCCCCTGGTGAGCGGACACACAGAGCGGTCCCGGCCCCCGCCGGCCCGTCCTGTTCCTCCTCTCCCGAGTGTTGTCTCTTCATTCCTCTGACAGCTCCCTCATTTCTCCATTACAAATTGCCGGCGGCTCCCCTCGGCATGCATCACGGCGTGAGGAGCCAGCCTCAATACCGCCGCTCGGGCCGGTTCATTTATTACCGAGTTTGTTTGCACTCTTATCTGCGGCCTTGCCTGGCCGGACCATCCATCACACACACATCTGCCTGCTGCCCGTCCCACCCCCCAAAGCCCAACGCTGGCAATATCTCTGTCTCTCTCCCTCTCTGTCTTTCTCACTTACACAGCCATCTGTCTGCCCGCTCTACTCCACCTCCTGGATCCTCCTGTTTTTTTGTTTCCATTTCACTCTTTTCTGAGGTCTGATGTGCTCATTTTTTCCCTTATAGACTTGTATAACTGGCATGGAGCTCTGCTTTGCACTTTTATTCATTTACATGTGGAACAATAGCTAAATAATAAACCCTCTTTCCTAGAAGAGGGTCCAACAACGTTACCCTTATCCCATATGAATGTCCCCTTATCAAAGACCAAACACTGCTGCTGATTATAATTCCAATTCCCATTTGGACATCAGGCTCACCTGTGTGCCGTTATCACTTTCTGTGGAATACAAAGGAAGCATTTTGAAGCATTTTCATGCTTCCCTTTTCCATACAATAGTCCGGACTCTATGACTAGAGCTGTCAAATTCAAATTTGAATTTGAAATATTCAACTCATTTAACATAAAAATCCACATTCAACTTCAAAAACAGTGCATTCCAATTTCAGGCTGTGTTGGGGTAACGCATTACAGGTACCTCGAGTTAAGTAATTAGATTAACTAGTAAAGTAACTTTTACATTTACAACAAAAGATCAGTTACTTTTTCAAACAAGTAACACAAGTTACTTAGTTTTGCCATTTACTGACTGACAGCTCTCCTGTCCCCATGTTGACACAAATCGAAGTGCAGAGGCCTTGTGTGTAAATATGATGGTTATTGTAGTTCTAGACTAAATGTGAGCATGCATTTTCTCCTCTCACTTCCACAAAACAAGATTCAGTATTCCTCAAAATGAATAAAATTGGTAAAAATGCAAAATCAGAATACTACATGTGGATAGTTGCTGCCTTGACCCTAGCATACACATAACACATTATAGACTTCTATAATTCAATGTTAGGCCACATAGATTAGTTCAGCCGCAACTGGGAACACTTCCTATAAATCCTGATGTACTCGTTACATCATAAGAAGAATCTAGTCTAGTCTCTCTGTTTATCCTGAGGTTTACCGCAGTCCGCCGGATCCAGATCTGATGAAGGACCTGCGCCTGGACACGGCGACAACGCAGTCCTGAAGTGTCAACTAGTCCCTGGCCTGTGAAGGCCTCCTTCCCTTCCCTTCCCTGTCAAAATAATTCCGGTGTACGTAGCTACGCGGAAGCGACAAAAAATTCTGTATTATGAGTAATTTGGTATGGTCAATTTGTAAAGAGAGACTAAGCACCTGCAAATATACAGTATACAGTATATTCAAAAGCGCATACCTATAGACTGAGCGCGTGGTATGCATGTGCACGCCGTCACCGCTTTCGCAGATTCGCATTTTTTGTAGTTTACGCGGAAATGATCGTTTAAAAAAAAAAAAAAAATGCAACGCTTGCACCTGGAACACATTTCGAGGTTTGCATTCTTGAGCCATCGGACACTGTTGTCGTTGATTGCATTAAGGGTTTTCTGTTTGAACGGTGTTGTGTTAGCGGGCCTTAAGTTAATAACTAATGATCTTTGCAACGGATGGGAATCAATAAAAACTAACTTTAGCAGGACAATAACTTTATTCTAGAGCTGCTGTAAAGTCAACACAATCTCTGTTACTTTAATTTCCTGTTATTACTATAAAGCTGCTTTGAAACAGCCCATTTTGTTAAAAGCACTATATAAATAAAGGTAACTTGACTTCACTTGACTCAAGATTCATATAGCATGATTCATATAGCGATTTTTACAATACAGATTGTATCAAAGCTGCTTCACAGTGATAACATGAAAATAAAGACAGTTTGCCAGAATCTCTTCGAGGCCAGCCGATAGTCCTTCTCCATGGCCTCACCGAACTCCTCCCAGGCCTCCCAACCAGGCCCGATAGGACTTCTTCTTCAGCTTGACGACATCCTTTACTTCCGGTGTCCACCACCGGGTTCGGAGATTGTTGCCTGGACAGGCACCGGAGACCTTACGGCCACAGCACCGAGCAGCTGCTTCGACAATGGAGGTGGAGAACATGGTCCACTGAGACTCAATATCTCCAGCCTCCCTCGGGATCTGGTCGTAGCTCTGCCGGAGGTGAGAGTTGAAGATCTCTCTGACAGGAGATTCGGCCAAACGTTCCCAGCAAACCCTTACAGTACGCTTGGGTCTGCCAAGGCTGTCCAGCCTCCTCCCCCGCCATCGGATCCAACTCACCACCAGGTGGTGATCAGTTGACAGCTCCGCCCCTCTCTGCACCTGAGTGTCCAAGACATACGGCCGCAGGTCAAATGAAATGACCACAAAGTCGATCATTGATCTACAGCCTAGGGTGTCCTGGTGCCACGTACACTGGTACACTCCAAAATGACATCAGTGATGAAATATGACTGTTGTAGCCAAAGATTTGCGCTTGAACACAGCCAACTAGAAGCGTACATTCTGTGCCTGCTAGAGAGGAAATCACTCTCCATACCAGCAGGTGGCAGTAGTCTGTATTCATCATTAAAAAAGGTAAACTGGAAGAGCTAGGACTGTCCCATAAAGACATTTTCACACCAATCTCGTTTGATATTCGTAGCTTCTTCTGAATATGTTTTTCTCATGTGCTTGACATTGTTGTTTGCTTGCTTTGTTCACTTCCGCTTTTCAGTCAGAGGGATCTCTCCAACAGACAGACTCATCACCAATTGAACATGGTCAATTGTCCAAAAAGACGGCAATATAAGTCCAAAAATAGCCTAACATTGTCTGATAGCAACAGACCAACCCAGTCTCATCCCAAGACGTCATATAACTGACGTTTTGGGACGTCTTTTGACCATACGTCAATATTCGCCTTTTTAGGGCCCCCTTAAACGTCGGTAGATGAGGTTATTGGATCCTAACTCTACCCCATACCTAAACCTAACCCGTCACCTAACTGACGTTAAAGGTAAAGCGTCAGTTGTATGACGGCCCGGGATCGCCATCTACCGACGTTTAAGGGGGCCCTAAAAAGGCGAATATTGACGTATGGTCAAAATACGTCCCAAAACGTCAGTTGTATGACTTTTTGGGATGAGACTGTGTTAAACAGACTTAATATGCCTTGTGCCTTATGTAAGGACTTTGCCAGGCGACTCAACCCTCCCCCGAAACGGACACACACACACACACACACAAGCCCTTCCCTTCCCCCACACATCGGAATGTGTTGAATGTCTCTGAACAAAGAGAAGGACTTTTGGTGTTTAAAGACATTTAACAAAATGTTTTCAATGGTTTTTCTGTATGTGTGTTTTCTTCCATGTCACAGTGAAATATCTTTGTTTGGTCGCGGCATAAATAGAAATGAGAAATACCTTCTTCATGCATCGTAAACATAAGTGTATATTCCTTTGATGTAACATAATGTTCTTTGATGTCTCCAGAATGCTTATTGAATGAAACACCTGAATATGCATAGAGATGTAAAGTAAAGCGTATTTTTAATTTGTTTTACTGCCAATGAAGATCAAATTGTTTTACTATAAAACCCTCGTTGAACACACCCCCTTCCACGAGGAGCGCGCGCTATGAGAACAAAGGACAATAAACCAAGAGTTCCCGCGCGCAACGTCCATCTCCCCGATTGGCTCAAGCCAACAGGAAGGGGATGGATTTCTCCAAGGGGATAAAGGTAGCGCGCCGGCTCCGCCTCTTGCTCTTACATTCTGACCTTCTCAGAGAAACATGTAACGCTTGCGATCTCCTCACGGAGATCTGATCCGACCATGGATCTTTTCTTTTGTTCGTCTAAAAGTTTCGTCTTTTCCTCAAGTGGACTACCAAGTTCGTCTCCCAGGAAAGGAAGTGGACTTTGCCGAACTATTTCCTCGGGTAATATGTCACCTCAAAGACTTTAAGCCTTTCAAACACTCGCGCTGAATGCCAATGAACGCCACATGACTCCCCACGGAACAAAGGAGCCACGCGCAAGCGACCAACCATGCACGCGCCGGGATGGGCCGTGCAAAAATACTGCGGCCGTGCTCCACGTGACGCGCGCACGCAGGACAGCACCTCTAGTCGACACGCGGCCCAAACAGGCCGAGCAACGAGCCCGCGACTCACACAGACCAAATATGCTCTGCAAGTATACCTTCTTTTAGAGCTTCTAAGAAGCATTAAGAAAGTGTTTTTGTGTTGTTCAGAAAGGTTAACTGACTGTTTTGGTGAATGTAACTCTCTCTTTCTCTCACTCTCTCTCACTCTATCTCTCTCTCTCAAACTCACTTACGCATGTCCATTGTCTAAACGCCCTGCGTCGTCTTAGTTTGTGTTTCAATGTTTGTAAATACATGTATCATTGTAATGTAGTAAATGCTCTTAAGTAGTTGCTTTATTAAATACAATTATGCTCATTTTGACTGAATAATTGTCTTGCTCATAATACTAGACAATGAAATGTCGTCCAAGAAGCTGCACACTTTACAGAACTAAACATACCTAAAAGGGTATTTGTTTATAGAGCAGGGAGGCAAATTCTTGTGGCCACAGAATTCGTTTTCACAAACTCTATAACTTAATTGAGCTATTTGATTTTGCCTGTCTTGTTAAACGTGGTCCTTGCAATTAACAACAATTAATTTGTGATTAATTGCGGGGATGCACATGTATGCATATGGGTAAAATGAATAATCCTCCCTAAATGGGAGATTTATTAATATGCGAGACCGGTCTGATCCAAATCTGTATGAATAATTATTAATTATCAATTATTAATTATGATATGCAAATTCCCCCTTAATCAGACCCGAATAGAGTCTTTACACTTACAAGTAAAATAAAAGATTATCTCATAATCATTGATAATCCTTTACATTTCAAACAAACATGTACTCAATTCAGTATTCTGATTAAATATAGCTTAGAAATTCCACTAAAAATCTGTGATTTCTTGGATATTCAAATAATCAGGACTAGATTATAAACTAGATTATAAAGGCTGGTTCTCCAAGGGGTCTGCAAACCTCAGGCTGTGTGGCCCGAGATTCAACCAAACTGATTCATCCCTATAGGCCAGCGTTTCCCAACCCTGTCCACCAACAGTACACACTTTCAAACTCTTCCTAATAAAACACACTTGATTTAACTCGTCAAATCGTTGTTAGTAGACACTCCAAGACCTGAAATGGATTGGTCAGATAAGTGAGACATTCAGATTGTGCACTGTTGGTGTGCCTCCAGGAACAGGGTTGTGAAACACTGTGTTAGGCTATCAAAAGTTGTTTCTTTTTTCAGGCTGTGCTCCTAAATCCAGTCCTGGAGGATCCCCACCACTTCACATTTTGTTGATCTCATTCTAACACACCAAAATCAGCTCATTGGGATGTTTACTGCAAGACCTGAATTGAGTGTGCCCGATAAGGGAAAGGGGTGGGAGTCGTCCAGGACAGGTTTGAAAAGTGGCAGGGTAAGGGTCTCGAAGTTGTGTTCCCAGAGACCTTAGCAAAATGATGTCCAAAAGATGTCTTTTCAACGTCTTTGTCACAAAAGTCAGACGTTGAAAAGACGTCCACTGAGAGGCCAGAATGAAAGTTTTTATGACGTCTTTTTATGACGTGTTCTGGACGTTAATGGATCCTTCGTACAAGGTTAAAAACTAGTTCAAATGTGGCCATTTTCAACATTATTTATGGTCTCATTTAGACAATTTATACTGTTTCTGGACCAAATAAACACTCCCAGGATGCATTAAATTAAAATGTTTATTTCAATGTAATTTCCTTTCATTGTTTAGATGGTGATATTTGTTTCATTTTAAGTCACCATTGTGGTGATCAGGGTTTGCTTTAGTTGGGCTCTTGGTCCCAATTTTTCGTACTTTAGCTTTTCTTTGGCTGTTGTAGCTGTGTGTTTGAATAACACCATTATTGTGACAGAGAAAGCCAAGAAATGTAAAATTGGCTGTCATTAGGTCCTTGTTGTTGATGATAATGAAATCAACATAAAGCATTTAACCCTCAAAAATTTTCTGTTTTGAAATTTTAAAAATTACAGCTTCATCGGAATGTTACGAAACTTGGTGACTTTTATGGCATTGGGTGGGTATGTGAACAGACAAAAAAATTGAGGTCATGATCCGAGCAGGCTAAGTGGTCGTAAAAAAAATAGTCACACTTGTGCTCTTCGGTCAAAAATGACCGACCATAGGAAATGAATGGGAAATTGACAAAGACACAAAAACTTTGAGAATTTTTGTATGTACAATCTACAAATCGGCCACGATGCAGAAAAAAGTGCTCAGCATTGAAGGGGTGACACTCTAAAACATCAAGAGTGCAAAACAGACATACCCACCCCTACACACACACACACTTATATACACAAAAACACCAATAAATTGTGATTAAATAAATCTGTTTTGAATATTTAAAAATCACAGCTTCTTCAGAAAATTACGAAACTTGGTGACTTTTATGGCATTGGGTATGTGAACACACAAAAAAAATGAGGTCATGATTTGAGCAATTTAAGTGGTCGTAAAAAAATGAGTCACACTTTTGCTCTTCTGTCAAAAATGACCGACCCATGGGAAATGAATGGGAAATTGAAAAAAAATAATAATTCTCTGAATTTTTGTATGTACAATCTACAAATCGGCCACAATTCTAAAAAAAAAGTACAGCGCATGAAAGGGGTGACACTCTACAACATCTAGAGTGCAAAACAGACACACCCACCAACACACACACACACACACACACACACACACACAATCACACTTTTATACACATTTTGATTACAAAAAGTATGTTTTGAATTTTTAAAAATCACAGCTTAATCGCAATGTTACGAAACTTGGTGACTTTTATGGCATTATGTATGTGAGCACACAAAAAAATTGAGGTCATGATCTGAGCATGCTAAGTGGTCTTAAAAAAATAGTCACACTTGTGGTCTTTGGTCAAAAATTACCCCCAAAGGAAATGAATGGGAAATTGTAAATAAAAAAAAATTGATTTTTTTGAAAAAGTGATTTTTTTGTTTTTTGTCAATTTTTTTTTTATAAGAAATAGTTTTTAAAATTTGTGTGTTCATGAACAGCTGGGGAATTCACATTCCTCTCCATAGAGAGCTGCACATGCCATCTAGTGGAACACCATGGTTCTACGCTTTTTCTCTATACTGTAACCAGATGGTGCTAATTTTCTTCAAAAGATATTTTTTTTCTGAAGGCCTAGACTCTATATTAAACTAAAATACTGCATTAATATTTTTTGGGAAAAAAAGAATATATATATACAGTATATATATATATATATATATATATATATATATATATATATATATATATATATATATATATATATCCATGGCAAAAATAAACCACAAATATTGCATACATATTAATAAATTCAATTAAATTGTCTCAAAATACTAAATTAAAAAGAATAAATATTATAGAACAAAAATAAATTGGATTGGATTTACTGGGATGGAGAAAGTTTCATTTTTAGGTGTCCGGTCACTTTTGACCGGGAAGATAACAAGTGTGACTCCGAAACGAAGAGCACCTGAGGGTTAACGTTGTGTTTAGACTTTTGTGTTTAAATCTGGAGTTTATAACCATCAACATTGTGGAACTGCATTATTTGGGCTAGTAGCATGGAAGGTGGACAAAAAGCAAGTTTGAATGAAGTTGTTTTTCTCAAAAAACAATGTTTTGAGAAAATGTACCATAGTCACACAGACAGCAAGATTTTGCATATGATTCACAACAATGGTGACAATAAATTAAAAAATGCTTCATGCTGCAGTGCATGATGGGTAGCTTTCATAGCACAAAACATCATTGATTCCAAAGCTTTTTTTTTTTTTTTTGGTTGTCACCATTGTTGTGATTCATATCCAAAATCTTGATATCTGTGTGTGACTATGTGATTCACTTTATTCAAATATTTTGTACACAGTGATCATTTTAAAGTTACTGATCTAAATAATGCAGTTCCACAAAATTGGTGGTTATAAATATCAGATATAAAAACAAAAGTTTAACTGCTGTTTAATTCTTGCATTCTTGTTCAAAATAATTCTTGTTGATTTTGTCATCATCAACAAGCAGCTAAAGACAGCTGATTTTTCATTTTCTTGGCTTTCTCTGCACAAACAATGATGTTATACAAACACACAATTACAACAGCCAAAGAAAACCTAAAGTAATGTGATCTGGGACCAAGAGCCCAACTCAAGCAAACACTGATCACCACAATGGTGATTTAAAATGAAACAATTATCACCATCTAAACTGCATCTAAACAATGTAAATAAACATGAGTTTTAATTTAATGCATCCTGAGGGTGTTTATTTGGTCCAGAAACAGTATAAATTGTCTAAATGAGACCATACGTTATGATGTCCACAATGGCCACATTTAAACTAGTTTTTAATCTTGTCCGAAGGACCCATTAACGTCTATATCGGACGTACTGTACAGAACACGTCACAAAAAGACGTCATAAAAACTTTCATTCTGGCCCCTCAGTGGACGTCTTTTCAAAGTCCGACTTTTGTGACAGAGACTTTGAAAAGACGTCTTTTGGACATCATTTTGCTTAGTGGGTGTGATCATGATCTGAAAATACTGATCATCCCAGACTGGAAACAGTCGTCACTGACTGATTTAAAATGTTCATATTAAATGGGATAAAATCTGTACATCTCTAAACTGACGTTTTACCCTCAAAATTATGGTGTGGCAAAACTGATGGGGCATCTAATTTGCTCTATGCTTTGGTTTATGGTTTTCCAGATGCACCTCCTGATTCCCTTTCTCCGGAGTCAGAGTTGTTCTCGGACCATCTGAGGCCAGTTGCCAACCGATGAAGGATCTTCCTTCCGATTCACTTGTTATTGTGCTGTCCAGGTGACAAGTATACCTATAGAGTGAGTATTTATTTCAGGAATGTTTTCTTCCATTTTTCTGTCATGATGAATGTTTCTTTTATAAATCCATCGGCAAGGCTTTTAAACCATAAACAATATTTCTTGGGGCCAAAGATTCCTTGTGCAGCACTCTTGAGGAACCTTGAGATTTCCTGGCCGTGATTTAATGGCTCATAACCCTTGAAAGGCAATCCTTCTTCCTCTTCCTCCTTTTCTCTTTCAGCCACTTCGCTCCCTTTAGCCCACTGGATGGCCAGCGAACCGAGAAGAGTGGACAAAAATATTACCCACAATTCCCTCCATCATGCCAGACCATATACGGATAGGCCGAAGCTTATCATATGAATGGTGTTTGTCGCATAGGTTTTATATGGAGATGAATGTGAACGTAAAAAAGTTTCCGGAATGTTCCTAGGAACGATTTATAAAACACGTGCATACAAAAGTGCTCTTCAATTGCCATACAGGTAGGAACATTTTCACGTCAGTTTCTGCTTTTATAAATCACTGATTTGTTTTGCACTTTTGAAATAGGATCAAATCCAATTGCACATATATTTTAACATTGCCATTTAACTATTATGCTTATCCGATAACATCTGTTCGTCTGTATAAACTGCTTTGTTCACACATGTAAAATTAATTTGTCTTTTTACTTCTTCAAACCCAAACTTAACTTTCCTGTCAGACTAAGTGATCCACACACTGTAAAATGGCCACAGAGACACATATCTTAAGAAACAAACACTTCATTCATACATGAACCAACACAACACAAACACACATCCATAGACAAAACAAGCCCATTTAAGCCTAGTTCAGATTGACAATAAATACATTGTGGTCAGTGGCATGTAAAAATCATTAGGCTGATATCACTAATTGTGTTTTCCTTTCCCTTTGCACATAATCCTAAGCTTCTCACTGCAGTCTTCATTAATAATGCATGGATTAATTAAAGCTTTCATAGGATTTCTACACATTGAACCAGTGAGATAAAAAGCATCCTATTTCTCATTGGGCTGGCTCACGTCTAGACCACTTTTTTTTTCTATTCCCATTCTTTTAATTGTATGGTTTCCATGTTTTGTCGATAGCAGGATTAATTTCACAATAGATCAAGCTCATTGATCCTCACGTCAATGTTATTTAATTTTTTAAGGTGCTAATTACCTCCAACAGTCTAGCAAATTGCATTGTAACTTGTCTGGGTGTTCTCCAATGAAAACAGCCTTGAGAGAAAAACGCAAACACAAAATCATTAGTTAGAGGTTAGTATATTAAAGGGTCTCATATAACAGACACATAAAAACCTAGTGCATGTTTGTTAGCTAGTGCACTACTGAAGTTATTATAGGGAGGTCGTTGATCTCAGTTGTTATAGTGTTACTGACTATAACAAACCTTGCATTTTTACACTTAGGGCCCTATTTTAACAATCTGAAACGCAAGTATCAAGTAACTTTGTGGGCGGGTCTTGGGCGCTGTTGCTATTTTACCGGCGGGATAAATGACTCTTGCGCCCGACTCAAATTTGAAAGGGGTTGGTCTGAAATAGCTTCATTATTCATAGGTGTGGTTTGGGCGTAACGGAAACAAACCAATCAGAGCGTCATCCAACATACCCATCAAGAGCAGGCGCGCATGTTGCATGGCGGATTGTTATTATTATGGCAATTTTACCAGGAGCGGTTCACAGCCGAGGAGACCGACGTTCTTGTCAGGGCAGTGAAAGAAGAAAGAAAGAAGAAAGAGAAGTGGCGTTGTATGGGGATGGGAGTTTTTTTTTTTCCCGCTGATTCTTGACAGACAAACTAATTTGTCAGATATCCTCCTTATATACGTGTCTTGCCACTATTGGGCAAACAGGTCTGATCTGTCGTTAGCCTACTGCAATTAGCCTGAAAAATTTGGGTAAATGTGTAAGCGAGATTTTTAGGCCTACATTTTTTACATCTTCGTGGACACCACAATGATTTCCCTCATGTGTCAATATTTTTCCTTGTTGTAATGTATGATTTGCATAAATAAAAACTGCTGCATCTGTGTTGAGAGAATCAAAGTGTAAGTGCGTTGTGCAACCTCTACATTATGGCCAAGCAGGGCTCCAGACTAACTTTTCCACTGGTTGAACTGGTGCTACCAACTTTCTCAGTTGGTCGCACCAGCATTTGATTTGGTCGCACCTTTTTTTTTTTTTTACTACATGCCATGCGATTAATCAATGCATGCTGATGAATAGTGGTTTTAATGGACCAAAGCTAGCTAAATCTTTCTGGGTTGCAGCATAAATACCTGTAATATATGTTTGCCATGAATTATCAATGCCAAATTTCAGGATTTTCATGGATTTTAGACAGTAATTTGAATATGTCATTTTAAGCATTTTATATTTGAATTATATACAATCTATCTATTTCCATTTGAATCATAATCTCCTGTATCTATCTATCTATCTATCTATCTATCTATCTATCTATCTATCTATCTATCTATCTATCTATCTATCTATCTATCTATCTCATAATCATCATCTTTCTACCAGCATCATCTTTCTATCTTTTAAAAATCATTAAATATTTAAATGAATGCATTACATTTTAAAGCTTATTATAGGAGTATTATAGGAGTATTATAATAAGCTAATACAGATTTTTTGGTATCAAAGTTTATAGTAGTAACAAAAATCAAAGATCTCACACTCCTACCTTCTGCATTTTATAATAATTTCCTTTTCCTCTGTCGAGCGATTACTCTCATCTAACCGCTGCAAAGACGTAGGAAGGGGAACGCTGTTTTGTGAGACATTTTCATTTTTATATGCCTTAATTCGTGAATTCGTAATTGGCGCGTTCCACCATCAGTATGCAATGTGCGTGACGTCTACGCTCGTCAATAAATAAACTGCACGTGTCTTGCGGAAGAACACTGTAGCCGGAGCTACTTCTCTCCATTAAAGGTTCTCTAAGCGATGTGGGGCCAAAACATTTTTTGTCCCATACATCAAACGTCTCCTCACTATCGGCTAGCTGCCTGTCCAACCCGATCTCACGGGAATTCGTACGAATTTTACGAGGTGGCTAATTCGTAACAATTCATACGACCTCAGTCATGCAAATTAGTACGATTTTTGCTAAATCGTACATATTTTACGAATTGGCCAATTCGTATGAATTCGTACGAATGACCTACCCCTGACCCCGCCCCTAAACATAACCGTCACGTGGGTTTAGACAAATCGTATGAATTCGCACGAGTGAGGTCGTACGAATTAGTACGAATTAGCCACTTTTTAATCACTCGTACGAATTCGTACGAATTGGTCGTGAGATAGGGTAGCAACTAAACACACTGTAAAAAAACGCGGTCTCTGTAGACACCACAGGCTCCACAAACGGCAACAAAAACAATCATGTCTCACCCGGACCACGAAACCTAACAAACAGTGTTCCAGCCAATCACTGGCAAGAAGTATTTGAGGGTGTGTCTGGGGGGGTATTGAGCGTGCACATGAAGGGGGTGTGTGTGTGTGAAGGAGAGAGAAGCATCAGAGGGAAGTTTGAAAAATGGCCGACACGACCAAAGAGACGTCGTTCTGAAGAACAAATTAAAAAGAAGGAGTCGGATAAAGAATGTGCGAAGTTCCGAATTTACATCGGTAGCAAAGCTTTTTAACGATGGCGAGAACTCGAACAGACATCGAAAGGACATAAGTACTCGTTCATTCGACTTTTGGCCTATAATCTATATTGAACTTGCGGGATCAACAATAAAATCTATGTTGATTTAACAACAAGCAGGTGAAAGAGACGCATTTAGCCGTTTAGCCCCATAGACTCCCATTCATTCTGCACTCACCCGTGATCACCTCCAGTGGAATTCTAATGGAACTGCAACCAAGATGAAACACAATGGGGCTAATAGGAAGTGCCGAGGCTCTCTGTTAGACGGGCTATGTCTGAACCTTGTTACAGGGGTGAAGCGGTAGCAGCAGCAATAACCAATAACTGACCCTGGTAGGTCACATGATAATGACAATGGTGGATGAAGTACATCTGAATTACATTCATACTGCACACATTCATACTATAGAGAACGCACCTTTTTAGCATTATTAATTACAGTAATTAGGTCATTACAGTACTTATTTAAAATAAATAGAATGAGAGAGCAGAAGAGTATGAAGTATTATCATTTACCATCTCTTATTTGTTCTTAAAGGATTAGTTCACTTTTGAAAAAACTTTTGCTGATAATTTACTCACCCCCATGTCATCTAAGATGTCCATGTCTTTCTTTCCTCAGTCGAAAAGAAATTTAGGTTTTTAATGAAAACATTCCAGGATTTTTCTCCTTATAATGGACTTCAATGGGAACCGGATGGTTCAAGGTCCAAAAGATAGTGTTAATGACAGTTTCAGATGCAGCTTCAAATGTCTTTAAACGACACCAGACGATGAATAAGGGTCTTATCATGCGAAACGATCGGTTATTTCAAAACTTATTCCAAAAATGTAACTTTTCTAAGGACAAATGCTAGCCTTGTAATATATTGTGAGGCGCGTTTGCAACGTCACGTAATACGTAATTACGTTCAAAAGGTCACGGGCGACGTAGCCAGAAGTACAGAGTCAGAGTGTTTACAAGTTGAACGCATAGGTTGAACGTGAAAACTAACTCAAACGCCGTTTACAAAAAAGTAAAACAAATTAAAAAGTAAAACAACGATGTCGGACGATTTTGAGTCTGTACTTCCGGCTACGTCGCCCGTGACCTTTTGAACGTAATTACGTATTACGTGACGTTGCAAACGCGCCTCACAATATATTACAAGGCTAGCATTTGTCCTTAGAAAAGTTACATTTTTGGAATAAGTTTTGAAATAACCGATCGTTTCGCATGATAAGACCCTTATTCATCGTCTGATATCGTTTAAAGACATTTGAAGCTGCATCTGAAACTGTCATTAACACTGTCTTTTGGACCTTGAACCATCCGGTTCCCATTGAGGTCCATTATATGGAGAAAAATCCTGGAATGTTTTCATCAAAAACCTTAATTTCTTTTCGACTGAGGAAAGAAAGACATGGACATCTTGGATGACATGGGGGTGAGTAAATTATCAGCAAAAGTTTTTTCAAAAGTGAACTAATCCTTTAATGCCCATGAAACTGTATATGTGCATTCTTCTATATAAATACTCTGAAAATACTCTTTGAATTTATGTGACCATCCAAAATGCATTTGTGTCACTGCAGTATCATCAATGAGATGCGGCTCACTGTGAAACTGTGCCCGTCACATAAACCTGAAAAGAAAAATGATCGTTTCGCTGGTTTTAAGATGCAGTGATGTTTTTATGGAATAGAGGTCATGATGATCTCAGTGACAGCAAACAGTATAAAAAGCAGTCGCACGGTCATCTTGTTTGTTTAGCCAATCAGAAGGCTTCTCATGCCTTTTAGGCCCGTTAATAATTTTGCACGTTTTCATTGAGCAGTCCATTGGAAGCCGGAAACTGGAGGTGCGAGAGATGAAGAGAGTGATTTCCATGAGTTTGAAGGGGGGGGGGGAAATTGTTCACAATTCTCATCTGTCAGCAACGGCTTATACAGCCAAACGTCCTAAAAGCGATACATCGGAAAAAGAGAGATCAACACAGCGCTTAAGAACAGATGCTTGCAATGCTTCTGCTTGACAGATAAATATACAGAGGTAGCGTGTCTAATTAAATTGCCAAGTCTGAAAGACGTTCTCGAACGCCTAGCATTGCTCACAGAACCTTTAGTGACTTAATGGGGTCCAAAAGCCATTTTTCGAACCATCTGACACACACAGGGCATCACAATTAAGATAAAGTCTTGCGACATCCGCGCCACCATGAACTCCCGGTGCCGTGACCCTGCGTGTTAAACACTCGTCTCTCACCTTCCTCTCTCTTTTTCTCCCCTATCAACCCCTCTAATGAACTGAAAGGTCAAAGCGCTAATAAAACTATTAGCAGGAATGAAACTCCCCAATGTGTTAATGCACTTTTAATTCCTGTTAGCAAATTTCATCCCCGAGCAGTTTGCCTCACGCTAATGAGAAATAAAATAGCAAGCACGCAAGGGGAAAGGGATTTCAGGCGGCGTTTGCGAGGGGACAGTCCGATAACTCTCCTCCTGCGCGGGCGTCTCGGGTGTTATTCATGGGCTGAGGCCTGGTTCCAGCCTCCTGATTCTGTCGGGTTAATTAAAGAGCACATCTCCATCTGTTCTCATTCAAACGGCCCATCTCTCTTCCTCAGACACCAAGCGGTGTCTCCTCTGTTCTCCTCTGCTCTCTCCGCTCAGTGTGGGAAGGTTTCTTTCAATGCCACTTGAATGTCTTTGTTATTGTGAGTCAGTTGGGTCATTCCTGCGTTTCCATTGCCCATCAAATATGTCTTCATATATATACATTTTTATACTGTAGAATATCAAAATTATACAGGGACTTGTTGAAGCTTGTTTCCACTATAGAATTTCTTTATTTTTTTAGACTTTATATTGCACAATTATGACTATTTAACTCACAATTGTCTGTTTATATAACGCAATTCTGAGGGAAAAAAACCTGAAATGTGAGATAAAAAATATTGCAATTAACTTTTTTTGTTTTTAAGTGGCAGAAACAACCTTCCATAGAGACATTGCGTGCTCGAATTGTCCACAGTTTAACTAAAACGAGGGAGTGGATTAATGAAAAATGGTCACGAATCATTAAATCACAGGGAATGAATACATATTTTGGTAACACTTTCTTTTAAGGTGACGTAGTTACATGTAACTGCATAGTTACTAATCCCAAACCAAAGCATAACCGTAACTCCATAGTAAGTACGTCATTAAAATTAAGTACAAGTGTAATTATGTCACCTTAAAATAAAGTGTAACCCTATTTTTTTCCTCAAGCATGTCACACGTGGGACTCTTTACAATAAACTAACTAGTATCGTGAAAAGCACTATACAAATAAACTTAAATTAAATTTAAATAAACATAGCGGCGTACACTTCAAAATTGTTTTGAGCATATGTAAGCATTTTTGTTACAATTATTTTATTCAAATAACATTCTATTTTTACTTTCCATTCTTTAAAGGGGTGGTTGATTATGATTTCACTTTTCTAGCTTTAATTAGTGTGTAATGTACGTGTTAGAGCATAAACAACATCTGCAAAGTTACAACGCTCAAAGTTCAAAGCAAAGGAAGAAGAAATCGCTTTTTAAGGACTACAACAAACGGCTGGTAGGAACTACATGACATTCCTCCCGGGTCAGTGGCATCACCAACCCTAAAATTTGCATAAACCCCGCCCCCTGAACATGATTTATAGATTATCAAGACAGAATATGCTAATCAATCACAAGAAGATAACTACACATCAGCTACATATATTTATCAACTAACCATATAGAAATGTCCTATTGCTTCTACATGTAGTCTCTCCATCTTTGACTTTTTCTGACTCCGGTTTGAACATAAAAGTTTAAAAGTGTTTGAAATTTTCAGCGTATGTGTCTTTGTGAGGTAAAACCAGCTGTTGAAGCTCCAGAGCTGCTCATTTGCATTTAAAGAGACAGACACACAACGGAGCATTTTTGCTCATTCTCAAAAAGTGACCATTTTAACATGCTAAATATCTGTGGGGTATTCTGAGCAAAAACTTCACATACACACTCTGGGGACATCAGAGACTTATCTAACATCTTGTGAAAAGGACATTATAGGACCCCTTTGAAGTCCCCTGTAGTCAATAATTGTATCCCTTAAAACTCATCTTTGATCACCAAAATTACATATTTAAAAGTTTTTTTTCCTTGCAAAAAAAGTTTTCATGCCTTAAAACAGAGTGAATGTAACCCTACACCCTTACCTTATTTAGTATGCATGGGTCTCTGAATATGCAAATGAGACCCGCTTCCTCTCACACCCCTTTTCCACCAAAAAAAAGAACTGGTTCGGAACTGGTGCTGGTTCAAAGTTGGTTCGGAGTTGGTTCAACTTGTGAACCGCTTCAGAACCTATTTGTTTTTCCACTGACTAGAGCGCCCAGGGAACGACGTCGTTACGTCACTGTGTACGTCGCCACACGTCTTAGTTAGAAACGCTTGCAAGTACAACATTACTTTGGGATTATCTCTAACTCGTGTACCAAGAAGGCTTTAAAAACAATTAAAAATATGTAAGTCTTTTAATCTTTTCGTTTGGTATGTAATCTTTTCTGATAAGTTATGTACCCCTGTCTTGTGTCTTTTTTTCTTTCCATTTATTTGTTCCATATTGTGACTGTTTTCTTCTTTGCTTATAATGTCTTCAATAAAAAAAAATTACAAAATAGAAACGCTTGCGTTAACTTCGAGCATAATAATTACAAAGGTGGACTGCATCGTGTTTCTGCAAATGTTTCTCTTGGCTTTGCGATCCTTTATTATGGTCAGAAAAGATGTTTAGAACACATCTAAACCCGGCCCAGCCCCCGACGTAAGCATGACGTGGTAAAAGAACGGTTCTAGTCCAGCAAAGAGTTGGTGCCGCTTTGGAACCAGTTCTCCAAGCTGAGAACCGGTTCTTTGGCTGTCGAAACACAAAGAACTGGTTCGCGCGTAGGCACCACCCAGACAGCAAACTGACATTGAATCAACGTGGAAACGACGTCTCTCATGACAGTGAAACAACGTTGATTTTGCTCATCGAATTAACGTTGAACCAACGTCAGACGCGGCATTCTTCAAAGCTAAATGAAAATCGAAAATTGGTTTGCTTTCATAACGTTGAAACAACGTGTTGATTTCAAGTTGATTTTCCGTTAGTTTTGAAAGAATGACGTGTCTGACGTTGGTTCAACGTTAATTCGATGAGCAAAACAATGTCAGATCAACGTTGTTTCGATGTCATATTTCCACGTTGATTCAATGTCAGTTTGCTATCTGGGCAGCTCCGAACCGGCTCTCAAAATGCTTTGGTGGAAAAGGGGCTTCACCCAGCTCAGAGATCCACTGGTTGACGATCACACGTTGATCTGATTGGTTACGAGTTCGTTTGTGACATCAGAAACACCAGCGATTTCAAACCGTGTCTTTGGACTGTCTATGATTTCGACTCTCCAACACCCACAAAACACACCAGATGTACAAATTCAGTGGCGAATTCAGCCGCCCAATGGAGAAAATCATATTGGGGTTTTTTTTGGCTTCTTTTGACTGGCCGTTGGGTTACTTTTGTTGCACAGATCTGGCAACCCTATCTGCAAGTACTACAAATATATACTTTTAAGATTTGAAATACGCAACAAGTGCACATTCAAAATGATTACACAGACTACTCTTTCACAATGGAACATTTTTTTTTTGTTGATGATTGAGTGATTGAGAAATGATGACATATTATGTTAATACTTAGTACTTTACAGCCTTTATAAGGCAGAATTTACTTCACAGAAGCAAGTCTGAACCATCAGCAAAAAGTTAAACACGCCATGCATGGCACTTATGAGAGACAGGCTACCTTGCTGGAGATTTTTATATTTAAAACATATTTCAAGTCCCAGAGAGGCCCAAAAAAATGGCTTTCAGATATGTGTTTTTGAACAATATTGTCTGTATGGCACACCATATACTGTATTGCTCAGAAGCACTTCCTTCCAGTGGAGATAAAACCAATTAGGCGAACAGACTATGAGAAAAAAAAAACAAAAAAAACAGCGGTAATAAAAACATAAGATCGAGAAGGCGGGGCAGACGCACTCTATTACCAAACTGTGCCTTTTAATCAATAAAAAGATAAAAGATATTTTAATCAAAGGCATATTTCCTTGTTTGTGTAATGCCTTTCCAGCGCACACGTAATCTTTAAGCAAGTGAGAGTGATGCATAATGCACTCCCAGAGAGCCACTCATCCGTGGAAATTGCCAAAGCAGATAGTCAGCAGAAACACACACTCGGCAAGTGCTGGGAGCTAAAGCGCGCGCCTGCCGCTAAATTAGATTAGGACATTTATATTAAAGAAAATTGCATCCTGTAAACTCGAATAATATCCCTCCCTTTCACACACACGTATACAAAAGAGCACATTACTTAAACACACACATACACACATCACCACCACTGGCTATTAGGGCAAATAGCACAAGCTATTTGTCCAACACGCTAACATCCGCTGGCTTTGATGTTAGCGGTGAAATAACATTAGCGCAGTAACTGGAGCCACACTCTCGCGGACCAATCCACGATGTTTCAGGTTAATGAGCTGGAGGCCCGGGGTGGATCGGGTTCCAGTCTAGCGGGTTAAACGGCTGTTGACATAGGCCGAGGAGACACACGCGAGCCCGGGAGACTAGCCTAGCGCCACTCACTTTACCCATGTAGCTGCGCTGCGGTGAGTGTGATTGTTTTGCTGGGTTTAAATGCGTGCATTAACTGAAATTCATCTCCCATCTAGTCGGTGAGGTACTGTGCTCGCCGTCTGCAGGTGTTTGGGAAAAACATATCAGATTAGCTACAAACAGCCTGGCCGGGCTGATGAAACCTTGTTGAAATTACATTGAGGTCTACTTAAAAGCAAGGCCGTCATAAAAATAGGCTGCAGACACTGGCCTGTTTAAAAGCATTGTTTCCTCTCTTTGAAAGGATCATTTATATAATCATGTTTTTATCCAGTTATTCGTCCATAAAATTCCATCCTGGTTTTGACTCAATCAGTCGAGTTCATTAAAAAACACTGTGGCGTCTCTGTCGGATGCTCGTGGTTTTGTTTCTTTGTATTCTCAACTGATCACACTTTTTCAGAGAAGTACTTCTCAAAATGAGTAATACTGTAAACAGGGTTATTCCTCGAGGTTAACCAGTTAGATTAACAGCTGATGAGGTCGAGGTCAATACGGAGGCGTATTGCATTCACTTGAAGAAAAAAAATCTACTCTGTTTTTCTGAATTAACGAGTTAATTTTTCATGAGAAAAAAAATTGCTCTGTTTTTCTGAATTAACGAGTTAATTTTTCATGAGAAAAATTTTTTTCCTCTGTTTTTCTGAATTAATGAGTTAATTTTTCATGAGAAAAAAAAGTTTTTGCTCTGTTTTTCTGAATTAATGAGTTAATTTTTCATGAGAAAAAAAAATTGCTCTGTTTTTCTGAATTAACGAGTTAATTTTTCATGAGAAAAATTTTTTTCCTCTGTTTTTCTGAATTAATGAGTTAATTTTTCATGAGAAAAAAAAGTTTTTGCTCTGTTTTTCTGAATTAATGAGTTAATTTTTCATGAGAAAAAAAATTTGCTCTGTTTTTCTGAATTAATAAGTTCGTTTTTCTTGAGAAAAAAAGTTTTTGCTCTGTTTTTCTGAATTAATGAGTTAAATTTTTCATGAGAAAATTTATTTTTGCTGTTTTTCTGAATTAACTCATTAATTCAGAAAAACAGAGCAAAAAAAAATTCCATTAAAAATGAACTCATTAATTCAGAAAAACAGAGCAAAAAAATTTTTCTCATGAAAAATTAACTCGTTAATTCAGAAAAACAGAGCAATTTTTTTTCTCATGAAAAATTAACTCATTTATTCAGAAAAACAGAGCAAAAACTTTTTTTTCTCATGAAAAATTAACTCATTAATTCAGAAAAACAGAGCAAAAAAAAAATTCCATTAAAAATGAACTCATTAATTCAGAAAAACAGAGCAAAAAAATTTTTCTCATGAAAAATTAACTCGTTAATTCAGAAAAACAGAGCACTTTTTTTTTCTCATGAAAAATTGACTCATTAATTCAGAAAAACAGAGTAGATTTTTTTCTTCAAGTGAATGCAATACGCCTCCGTACTTTTTCAGAGAAGTACTTCTCAAAATGAGTAATACAGTAAACAGGGTTATTCCTCGAGGTTAACCAGTTAGATTAACAGCTGATGAGGTCGAGGTCAATGACCGTCTCCACCTGGCTGTTGAGTAGTCCACCTTGGGCCACATCCAATAAACTAAATACCAATAACTACACACTTGTAGTTCAGTTGACTTGTTTTATTTGGTCTGGACCAAAAATTAAAACATTAGTCCTGGTCCGAACAACATCTCCAAGACGATACACACCATCTGACTAGTAAATCAAACTCCAAATCACAGTCTTTCCTGTCCCAACTTAACTGATATCATAACATAAGTAGTGTAGAAGGTTATATAGAAACTGTGTCTAGGCTATACCTAGTTTAGTGAGGCCAAACAATAAATCTACTTGTAAAAAATCTAATTGTAATTAAACCAGAAAATCTCAATATCAGTGAACAAAAACAATTTACAAAAACATTAGATTGCTCACACCTAAAGCGGTTATTGTAAATGAAATGGTCACAGATAATAGTTTCGATGTACTTTGCCTTACTGAAACCTGGCTTAAACCAAATGATTATTTCGGTCTAAATGAGTCTACTCCGCCAGGATACTACTATAAACATGAGCCTCGTCTGATCGGTCGTGGTGGCGGTGTTTCAACAATCTACAGAGATATCCTTAATTTTACTCAGAAAACTCGTCGTAGGTTTAATTCGTTTGAAGTACTTGTGCTAAATGTTGCGCTGTTAGATGTAAGAAAGAAATCCTTATTATCTCTAGCATTGGCTACCGTATATAGACCTCCAGGGCCTTACGCCAACTTCTTAAAAGAGTTTGCAGACTTTCTCTCAGATCTATTGGTCAATGTCGATAAAGCAATAATTGTTGGAGATTTTAACATACATAGATAATTCAAATGATGCGTTAGGGGCTGCGTTCACAGATCTATTAAGCTCCTTCGGGGTCAATAAATCATACACTAGATTTAACTCTCAGAAAAAAAGGTACGAAAGCTGTCACTGGGGCGGTACCTTTTCAAAAGGTACACTTTTGTACCTAAAGGGTGCATATTGGTACCTTCATGGTACATATTTGTACAATTATGGTACCAGTATGCACCCTTTAGGTACAAAAGTGTACCTTTTTGAAAAGGTACCGCCCCAGTGACAGCTTTCGTACCTTTTTTTCTGACAATATGGAACCAATCCAACCACTAAAGATATTATACCGCAAAGTGACGATCTCACTGATCATTACATGGTAACTTGCATATTACGTGCTGCTGAAATTTGTCATGTTGCTTACCTGATCTCTCTCGGCTGCTAAGTGAACCCAAACAAACAGATGAACTAGATGAAATGACTAGCAGTTTGAGCACCATTTTCACTAGTACATTAGATATTGTTGCACCAATTAGATTAAAAAAAACTAGAGATAAGACTAAAGCACCATGGTACAACAGTGCTACGCATGCTATCAAGAGAGAAACTCGTAACTTAGAGCGTAAATGGAAAAAAAAAAACTAATTTAGAGGTCTTTAGAATCGCGTGGAAAGACAGTATGTCACGTTATAAAAAGGCTCTAAAAACAGCCAGGGCTGAGCATCTCCGCAAACTAATCGAAAATAACCAAAATAATCCAAGGTCTAGGACTAACAAATAAACAGACATCACCAGAGCAAAATATACCGTTACAGTTTAGTAGTAATGATTTTATGAATTACTTCACTGAGAAAATAGAAAGCATCCTAAACACAATTGTAAATGTACAATACTAGAAAAATTTGTGTCCGCTCAATTTCTTGCAAGAAAATGATATCTATGAAAAATTCCAGTTACTCGATCTTAGCACTGCGTTCGACACTACAGATCATAAAATACTCTTGGATCGACTTCAAAACTACTGTTATTCAGGGACAAGCATTAAGCTGGTTTAGATCGTACTTATCGGACCGTTCTCATTTTGTCTGTTTAAATGGGGAAAAATCTAAGATAACGTCAATAGACTATGGAGTACCACAAGGATCGGTTTTAGGCCCTCTGCTAATCTCAATACATATGCTGCCACTTGGTAATATTATAAGAAAACTGTTATGCTGATGACACTCAATTACACCTTTTCTTAAAGATTGATTACTTTTGTCTTAAAGATATAAAATGCTGGATGACGCGTAACTTCCTGCTATTAAATTCAGATAAAATATATATACTAGACCGCAATTTGTCTTTCGTACATCATATTTCATATGTTACGAGAACAGCCTTTTTCCACCTTAGAAACATTGCTAAGCTACATAACATGCTATTTGTTTTATTCCTAGGATATCCAGATCCACCAAAGGAGGGAGAGCATTTTCACATTTAGCTCCTAAACTCTGGAATAGCCTTCCTGATATGGTTCGAGGCTCAGACTCGCTGTCCCAGTTTAAAACTAGATTAAAGACGCATTTCTTTAGCCAAGCATTCACATAATGCTTACCTTTTATACTACTGTTGAATCAGATCGAATTCATTAATATTATGAACAGCAGCTACGCTAATTATTTACCATCTGCTTTCCTGCTAGCGTTCTGAGGTAAATAGCGTTTGTCAGCTCTAGTTTGTATCCAGCCTCTCACAGAGACTTCAGATGCCCCAACACCTGCGATGAGACGACTGAACGCCTGTGAAGAGACGACTCAACGCCGGCGATATGTTCTGCCTAAATTAATACATGATTAACTAACTGTATTTTTCTATGTACATTTCTGAAATGCACAATGCTGTGTTCTGGGCTAAAAGCACTCGTTGTATGTGTGTAGCTGATGGTGTTTTGAGCAGCTGAGAATCAAGAAGAGCTTATATAATTTGTAAAGAAGTCAAAACAGCGTCAGGAATCCCTCCGTCACACGCATGAAGATCTGCTGTGAGGAGACCCGGTTCTGATCCGGTACTGGGACACATCACGACTATGATGAGAAAAAAACAGGCATACTTGAACATTTTGTCCTTTTTAGGCTCGCGTTTTGTGATATCAAGTCCTGTTTTTGGTGTGTGTTGAGTTTGAGTCGAATCCCACTAGAGTTTGTTTGGAAGTGGATCGAGTCTCAACTTTTTATTGCTCTCGGTCCTCTTGTTTGGTGGCACCAGGGTTCAGACGGCAGCGTTCACAGTTATTCAAATGATCCGCACTAACAGAGCAATCACACCAGGGTTCGTTTTAATGCAACCAAACATGCCAAGTGTGAACAAATCCCTAAGTTTCTACCAAATTTGACTTGCTACTGTTTGGTCAGTTTTAGCAGCAAGCTAACGTAGCCTCAATTATCAGTCAATAAATCTTTGAGAAATGCTGTTGGTATTGGCTCACTCATTGATTTTTCACTCTTGACATTATGACAGATGACTAGACTAACTCTAATCAATCCAACCAGTTCAGCTAATTTACTTTGATTTTAACTGAAAAAAACTGTGGGCAGGTCCAAGAGGATTGTGGACAGCAACGGTAAAAAGTATTCAATTTCACTGAACAGTTTTATTATTACCTCATCAGCTCTCTGAATCAAAGGTGGTTGCTTTTGGCTTGCTTAGTTGGGGACATTTAATATTCAACAATATTATTGACCTGCCTTACTTAATGTGGACAATGACGCAATTTTCTTCTAGAAACAAACTTTGTTGTATTATTTTCATGTTATCACTGTGAAGCTGACCTGTGGCTTTTTACCAGTTTCCAAGAGCAGGAGTCTGAAGTGGATGTTAGCCAACAAAATATACATCAGGAAATATACACGCTTATTCAGAGAAATGATGCTGACTGCATATGGATTGGATCTCCCAGCATTTTATAGTGTCGCTCCGAGCAAGATGACGTATGGTAAACCTTTTTAATAAAGTGCAACGTATGTAACGTACAAAAACGTACATTTTTTAGAAAAAAGTAACCATGAGGCCCAGCCTTAAGCACACTTGCCACTGGAGTGTAAGCAGATCCTATGAAAACGTACAAATGAGATTGATTTAATACTTACAAATTAGCTACCACTTCCCCAAAATGTAAAAGTTCGAAATGCCATGAGATTGTGTTGTAAACGCGATGTCTCCGTTTGCTGGAACCGGAGAGAGAACTTGTTTTCATCAGCTCTAACTCCTCGATCAGTATATTAAACGATTAGTTCACTTTTGAAAAAACTTTTGCTGATAAATTACTCACCCCCATGTCATCCAAGATGTCCATGTCTTTCTTTCTTCAGTCGAAAAGAAATTAAGGTTTTTGATGAAAACATTCCAGGATTTTTCTCCTTATAATGGACTTCAATGGGAACCAGGTCCAACCGAGGTCCAGACGACAGTTATAACAGTTACAGATGCAGCTTCAAATGTCTTTAAACGACACCAGACGATGAATAAGGGTCTTATCATGCGAAACGATCGCTTATTTCAAAGCTTATTCCAAAAATGTAACTTTTCTAAGGACAAATGCTAGCCTTGTAATATATTTTGAGGCGCGTTTGCAACGTCACGTAATACGTAATTACGTTCAAAAGGTCACGGGCGACGTAGCCGGAAGTACAGAATCAAAATCGTCCGACATCGTTGTTTTACCTTTTAATTCCTTTTTTGTAAACGGCGTTTGAGTTAGTTTTCACGTTCAACCTATGCGTTCAACTTGTAAACACTCTGACTCTGTACTTCTGGCTACGTCGCCCGTGACCTTTTGAACGTAATTACGTATTACGTGACGTTGCAAACGCGCCTAACAATATATTACAAGGCTAGCATTTGTCCTTAGAAAAGTTACATTTTTGGAATAAGCTTTGAAATAAGAGATCGTTTCGCATGATAAGACCCTTATTCATCGTTTGGTGTCGTTTAAAGACATTTGAAGCTGCATCTGTAACTGTTATAACTGTCGTTTGGACCTCGGTTGGACCTGGTTCCCATGGAAGTCCATTATAAGGAGAAAAATCCTGGAATGTTTTCATCAAAAACCTTAATTTCTTTTTGACTGAGGAAAGAAAGACATGGACATCTTGGATGACATGGGGGTGAGTAAATTATCAGCAAAAGTTTTTTCAAAAGTGAACTAATCCTTTAATACCATTACCTTTATTAAAATGAGGAATAAACAGATAAGAACATGTGTATTGTGTTCAGTTTGATTAGTGAATTCCACATTTAAGTGCGGATGAACTCAAAGCGATACTTTCTCATGAAGGCACTCAGTTCACAGTGCAATTAAAGTCTACACAAAACAGCTCAACCAAACGCCATTTTAAAACTCTTGAACTGACAGATTTCCGAGCGAAGGAGAATACTTAACCAAAAATGCAGAGCGGGACTTGAGTTCATTCATGGGCAATGTTCTGGATTGTGAAAAGAGGACGTTACATACTACAATAAAGACAGGTGTTTGGAGCGAAAGGCTTCAAGAGATATTTGTGACATCATAAAAGTAAGTTGTTTCAGAAGTGGATAATATTTGGTCACACTTTAATTTGGAGAACACCTATTCATTATTAAACATGAGTTTTGCCTCAATAAACTCTGAATTTACAGCATAGTTTGTAAGGTAGTTGTATCAGGAAGGGCTTAAGGGGAATGTAAAATGTGGTCATGCTGAATAAGACATTAACATGTGCTTTATAAGTACCAATAAACACCTAAAATGCAAATATGCAAACTAATAACTTAATACACTCTAAAAATGAATACACTTTATCTAATTAAAACAATTGTGGCAACAGATTACAAGCAATATTATTTATTAAATTTAACAAATTAGAATTAAGAAATAATTAATAAAATTAATTCCTTAAAAGTTAACCATTTAAAATTAGTAAAACTTACAACCAAAAAAAAAAAAAAAAAAAACGTAATTTTAAGTCACCATTATGGTGATCAGTGTTTGTTTTAGGTTTGTTTGAAAATGACGGTTTTCTCCTTCAGTGATTCTGCTTGTTAACATCAGGTGTCTTCAAAGTTGGCAATATAAAATAAAGAGTTCTTAATTAATCTTTGACGTCTGTCTGTTAGTGAGATATATTTGTTAAATTTTTTATTTTTTATTTAAATGATTAACTTTTAAGGAAAATTTTGATTAATTATTACTCAAATCTAAGTTGTTAAATTCAATTAATAATATTGCTTGTAATCTGTTGCCACAATTTTATTGATTTGATAAAGTGTATTAATGTTTACAGTGTAGTGAGAATTGGTCCCCAAACTAAAGTGTTACCTCCTATTTTAAAAAAAGACCAAGGTAAACCAGTTTTTTATTGTTGACTGATGTATTATATATATATTTGAGTGTGGATTAATGGATATTTTAAAGTCTGGATGTTTGCTGTACTGTAAATGTAGCATTTCACACACACACACACACACACACACACATACAGAAAGTAGGGGGGACAGAGAGAGATGGAGGGGAAACGCAGCCCCTCTAATAGTGATTCATGCTTTTCGTCAGGCCGTTTGACAGCTGAGGTTCGATCCTACGCTCACTGCGCTGTAACGCGATCACTGCCAACATTATCATAACAGCATGTTTGTGGTGTTTGGGTACTGACATATTGATCTGCCTGCCACTGAGGAGACATGATAGATTGGCCTTCCAGATCCAACTCTAAAAAACAAGTGCTCCGGAAAACCGGGAATACGGGAAAGCTGTTTAAGCAGCAGAAGGTGCTCAAAAGGACATGGCGGGAATCAACCTGTTTTTCCCGTGATGAGGACAACCAAACTGATTAAGACTTCTTGTCACCAAAGGTCTCTCTTGAATTCCCACTCCGCCTCCGTTTTCCAGCCGGCATGCTGAACAATGGTGATTCTTGGAAGGCTGGGTTAGTCCCTGTCATCAGGTCTGGATTGCTCTGGAAAAGTCCGTGCCCGAAAGCCCGTCCTGGAAGCCATCCCGGGAGGCGTAGAGCTACGTATTCTTCGGCAGTAACAACAGAGGAAAGGCAGCCGGCGAGGTGATGGGCTGCATTGTCCCGGACGCCAGCTGACGGGAAGTGATTAAGCACCGGAGCGGCTCTGGGATTCGGGGTCAGGAGAGGAGTGCCACGAGCTGAGCCTCCAGCTCTCCACCCATAAGATGGTGGTATGAATCATTTCTGACCCAGACCTGACCCGGGCCTAGTAGCCCCTATATCCCTTTCCAACCGACAAGCACATGACAAATCTGGTGTTTATTTACTCGGAAAAAAGAAAAAAAGGTAAGGAGCAGCAGGATGGAGGAGGAAAAAGTCCCGAAAATCAATACAGGAGTTCTGGAGACATGGCCCCTGATCAGAGTTTAAGCACAGGCTAAGGGAGGGTCTTCTAGTGTGCTTGGAGAAACGGATTCTGGTCAAGGAGACGGTCAAATGAAATAAATAATAATATCTTGAACATTTTAATGGTTTTTTCTAGGCAGATCTCAGACAGAGGCTTTCCTGCTTCTTCTGTGCAATCTCACGTTTGTGTTCCCATAATGCCTGGTGTTAAAAGGATAGTTCACTTTTTGAAATTAATTTTTGGTATGTTTTATCTTACCTCAAGGGCATCCAAGATGTAGGTGTCTTCCACAGTATTTACAATTTTGATATTTTTCAGTCAAACCGTTGTTGTCTATCAGTCATACACTGGAGGCTAAGGGGGTCCACCAAAAAGCATGCACAGAGAAGTCCAAATTAAACATGATTTAATGACTCGTAAATGTAAGTACACATTGATGCCTCAAGACACGAAACGAGCGGTTTGTGTGAGAAACTAACAGTATTTATATCGTTTTTACCTCGTGTAATCCAAGTGATCTGAATCAATTCAATGTCCAACTGAACCAAAATCCTGCAGACTCTCTTCTGGTCTCATCTTGACTCGACCCAACTTTGTACTCTTACTGTAAATCAGCAACTGACTCGTTTGAGTCAGGCTCAACAAGCTCAATCGACAGCCGTTGTGTTGATTACCACTGAAAATAATCCCCAGTCTTTCCTTTACTTTGTTAAAAAAGGCTAAATATGAGTAAACTGTGAACTGAAATGAATCAAATCAAATTTTGTTTTAAGGTGTCATTGTTACAGTGTAAGTATATATTAATTAAATACTGCAGGATTAGTGTATGATTTGGTTGAGGGTTATTACTAGGGTAAGTACACTGTAAAATAAAGTGTTACCTAAAATTCTTTGAAATATGAATCGTAAATTATTAAGGAAGCTTTAGATTTGGAAATCAATCATGGGAGGTCAAAGGAACACAGTATTAAAAATAGATTCACAAACACAGAGCGGCGACGCGAAGGGTCAGGCGTTATTGATCAGACTCGTGTCTGACGGACAGCTCGGGAAAACACACACACACACACACACACACACGTCGTGTCCTGCCCTGCCCTCCGTGTGAATCAACAGATCAACACATCAGAGCGTTCCTCGGGCCGACACAGACCCGCCGAGGAGAAGAGGGCACGCGTCAAGGCTCCTGTCATATTTCACATCACCGCTCCAAACGTGTGTAAAGTGCCGTAAAATGGGAAGTAATCTTGAACTATTTTCTGCTCAGGAGAAGCACCCCTCACCCCCCGGCCCACTCTCCTCTGCCTCAACAAGACAAATGGGCCCGAGCGCATGACAGAGCGCCTGGTCCACAAATCACCCCGCGCCGGCCCGTCCAGCGCCCCCCCCTCCGCCGGCCCGCTCCATTACTCATCAGCATGCGGAGCCGACCCGCTGCCGTAATTAGACAAGGACAAATCGCCATCGCCGCCGCGGACACTGGAGAGGGACCCTTTACACGCAGGCCGCGGGACTGAGGCCAGGGCTTGCAGGGATCAGGGTGTCCGGGCCTCGACCCCGCCGTCACCCTGAGGCGCGCAGGACACTTGCCGGGACAGGTCAGGTGGATTTGCTTCGCTTTTTAAGGATATAATATGCAGATCTCACTTTATTCGCATTAAATTATTGTCTTGATCATTGACCACTAAATCTCAACACGTTGAATCAGACTTTTTTCCTACTCCATCTCCATTTGAACAGTTTTGAGGACTCTTTTATTTCATTAGGTAAAAGTGATCTGTTAATTCATTTAGATTTATCTGTGAATTTATTTTGAGTTTTATATTTAAAGAATTGATGTGTACGTTAATTAGATTTGTAGAGTAACACATATTGTTTTAAGTCGCATATTAAAAAACAGCACACTGTAGTAGATTATCTTGTCCGGGCCCCGGGAATTCAATCTATGGCCCTGATGTAAACATGTGGAAGCCATATCCCCCACATGAGAAGAAGAAAACGGGTATAACCTAAGCAGGAAGAATTTTAACAGTCGTTTGTTTATTTATGGTTGGTTCATTGGTCACATAAAGAGACGATTACGAGATAGCAAATCATAAAAAATGTTGTCATAATTTATGATTTTATCTCAGAACTTTGACTTTTTATGTTATAATTCTGACTTCATCTCACATAATCTATTATAATTAATGTCACAATGTGTCAGAATTTAGACATTTGTCATAACTGACTTTTTATTTTATAATTTTGACTTTTTATCTCATAAACTTTGTTTTTATTTAAATGTTTTTTAACTTTAAATGTTTAAAACGAAAAAACTCATAACTTTGACTTCATGCAATAATTTAGACCTTAAGTTATAATTATGTTTTTATTGCCATTTTTCACTTTGTATCATACTTTTGACTAAAAACTTTTCTCAATATCTAATAATTCTGATTTAGTATCTCGTAATTTATATATGTGTGTGTGTGTGTGTCATAAATTTGACTTTTTATTAAATAATTTAGATGTTTTAAGTCATTATGTTTTTAATGCCATTTGTCACTGTCATACTTTTGACTTTTTGTTAAAATTGTTTTATTTTCATAATTTTGACTTTTTATCTCATAATTCTGACCTAGTATCTGATAATTTATAATAATTAATGTCATAATTTGTCATAATTGTGTCTTGCCATAATTTGTCATAATTGTATCATATTGACTTTTTATCTCATAAAACTTTGATTTTGTTTAAATGTTTTTAACTTTAAATGTTTTAAATGTAAAATTCATAACTTCGACTTTATGCAAAAATTTAGACCTTAAGATGTAATTATGTTTTTATTGCCATTTTTCACTTTCTATCATAACTTTTCTCAATATTTAATAATTCTGACGTAGTATCTCGTAATTATGTGTGTGTGTGTGTGTCATAAATTTGAAAATTTGACTTTTTCATAAATAATTTAGACGTTTTAAGTCATTATGTTTTTACACATTTTCTGCTTGATCAGATCCTGTGTGGCATTATCACACCAGTTTGCTTGCTGTGTTTTGTTAACTTTTTGGAGGGAAAATTCATTATGTTTTTAATGCCATTTGTCACTGTCATACTTTTGACTTTTTGTTAAAATTGTTTTATTTTCATTCTGACCTAGTATCTCACAATGTATAGGCTAATAATCAATGTCATAATTTGTCATAATTGTCTCTTTTTATATCATAATTCTGACTTATGTCATATGTCATAATTTTAACGTTTGTCATAATTGAGTTAATATCTCATAATAAACTCATAATTTTTACCTTTTTATGTGACAACTTTGACTTTTCAAACAATTATGTTTTTAAGGTCATTTTTCAAACTCTGTCATACTTTTGACTTATTAATATGATTTGAACTATTTATTATTTCATAATTATGATTACCAAAGCATGATCTTTTTTTACCGTATGTGTCAGGAATGGGCATCAATATAACACACTCAATCTTTTATTACTCCCTGAAGATGGACATCATTCCAGGGGTTAAACATCACGTCCAAAGAGCAAAATAAGAAAAACTGCAAAGTGTTTATCCGCAGCCCAAGCAATAAAAGATTTCTGAATACATTCGGCGAAAAAAAGATAGAATTAGCAAAACTACAGAGGGCCAGCGAGAGCAGGGGGAAACAGTCATGGGCAGCCGTCAAACAAATATAAATTGCTATTTCTTTATTATTTTTTTTTAAAGAAGTCCGATGTAAACCCACGAGGCGTCTGTTCAGATTGCTCCGAGAGGCACAGCTCAATATGTGACATTAGGGATGAGGGTCTCGGGACTGACCAGCGAACACACGCAGCAGGCCTGCGTCACACTGGAGCAAACATTATCGACCCCACCTTAATTTCCTCATTATTTTCCTATTGGATTTCTGCTTTCATAATCGTCATCAGGACACATTACCAGAAACCCAAAACCCAAGCAGGATTTTTTTGCCCCGGTAAACATTTTCAGTAAAACTTACAAAAAAAAAAAAAAACGTGAAATGAAGCTGTATATTCAATTTCTGGGCCCAGCTGGTGTATTCGACCCCCTCACGCCACCCCACCCGTCCACGTTTCCTTTTCTGCAAACACAGAGCTCTTGGAAAGCATATACTGCACAACAGTTGTGCTTAAGGAAATGTAAAAAAGCTGTTTCTTCTGCTGACGGCTTCGCTAATGTAGATGTTTAGCATTGCACATTTTCTGCTTGATCTGATCCTGTGTGGGATTATCACACCAGTTCGCTTGCTGTGTTTTGTTAACTTTTTGGAGGGAAAACTCAGCGAGGCGCAGTCGGGGAAAAACCGGAGTGTCCATCTTGAACATGTTTGTTCCTGCGGCCCGGCCTGAGCGGGAAAGAGAAAACGAAAGGTGTTTCGTTCCAGAGGGACAAGAACATAATGACAGCTCTTCCTCAGAAACTGACACTGGCCCATGAAACGTCACCACCTTGTTCGACTGTTCCTCATTTCCCAGAACTGGGAAAGATGCGTATTGCAGTTGTTATTTGCATCACTTCTGTTGCCGTAAATGAGGACGACTGATTTAAGCATACATTAGACTGATGAAAACTCAGTGTAATGACTTCCTCAGACAGCCTGATGAAAACACCAGCTTCCACTGACAGGATGTTTGGGAAAGAACAACTGGAATCTGGGAACTCGAGGAAATTCCAATGAATCACAGTAAAAAGAATTCTGCCAAATTTATGGTAAAAAAAACGGCAGCTGTGGTTGCCAGAAATTTACCGTAAAAAAAAACATGGAAGCAACATTTTAGGTTTTACACATTTAACATAAATTTTCAGAAAAAAAAACGTAATTCATTATCTAATATAATGATAATTTTCCAGCCTGTTGAAGTACTATTATATATTTTTTACCGTTGATATACACTGACATCCACCAATCACAGAGATGATGAGAGTCACATGATGTATCACAAGCAGCATTTCCACATGAAAGTTAATTCTCACTAAAAAAATATTGTTGGTTTAACTTAAAAAAAGGAAGTAACCTGGTTGCCTTAAAATTTTAAGTTGATTTAACTGGAAAAAGTGAGTTAATACAATAAAGGAGATTAGTTTAATCATCAGAAACTCAAAATAATAAGTTATCTCAACTAAATAAATTATTTAAGTTGATTGGACAAAAGAAAAAAAAATGTTGTGATTTCACAGCTGCACAGTGTGATTCACACAAACACTAAATACCATCATGGTAACACACATGAAATTACAAAAATGCAATAAACATTCATTTAACAACATTAAAAACATTAAACCCTAATGTACATAACTGATAAGAAAAAAACATATGTACATTACACTAGTTATTTCAATATCATGTTGTCAAGTGTCACGCAGGGAATTGTGGGAATGTCAATTTACGGATTTACCTAAGTTGTAGTATATACATAAGAATATAAGTATATACATATATACATAAGTATTTATTTACATAAGTTATGACTTGTTCTTTTTCACTCCCAAAAACTGTAAATGCACATTACATGTACAAGGTTAGATCTATCACAGTTATTCACCGTATATAGTACGGACATTTCTGTTAACCGATTTTTCACCGGTTCACTCGTTTACCGTTAAAATCACGATCATTTTTAAAAGCGTATCGAGGAGATGTGGGACCTGTGGCTTTGCTGTAGTGTGTGCCAGACTCAGGACATCCCTCGATTATGAATTGACTGCTGACAGACCCAAGACAGTGTTTGATGGCTGATGTCTGCATGGCTACGAGAGATCAGAGACCAGGACAGAGCTGAGAATAATTACAGACATGGCTTTCAACAATCAAATGGCGGTGGGAAAATTAAAAACTTGAAAAATATATTCAATTTCTTTGGTTAAATCCCAGAAATAAAGGATTCATCTTCCCCCCCTTTGATTTAGGGGACTTTTTGGGCTGATGTTGTACAGAATCTGAATAGTTTGTGCGTAATCATTCTGTGGTGCACGACGGAGTAGTTTCCCAGCGGCACTGCACTGGCATTTACTGTTTCCACCATCTGTCCGCTTATTAGACTCACTCTTACATCAGCTAGACCTTCTACACTGACCTTTCTTTAAGGAGATGGATGTACAGATCCTAGGAACATGTAAGGAATAGATTGTATAATGCTCCCATTGGTTTTCTTTTTCGATAAGCAACACTTTATTTCGATGGTCCACTTTAGACACTCTACTGACGATAAGTAACTTTGCAACTACATATCAACTAACTCTCATTAGAGTATTAGTAGACTGTGCTTAATATCTTCTAATGAGAGTTGGTTGACATGTAGTTGCAAAGTTACTTATCTAAAGTGGACCGTCGAAATGAAGAGTAACCCATTTCTGATGTGGAAACACCTGGGAATGCTATAAACACATAAGACACACTTAAAAACGTAACAATATTTCCACAGTTGAGTTTCCTCCAGCACTGTTGATGTCAACGCCAGAGTCAATGCCACCGGCAGCTTTCGCGTTGCTAGGTGCTCCCCAATGGTGACCCTCACATGTGTATTTCTAACACAGTCTCATCCCAAATCGTCATATAACTGACGTTTTGGGACGTATTTTGACCATACGTCAATATCCGCCTTTTTAGGGCCCCCTTAAACGTCGGTAGATGGCGATCCCGGGCCGTCATACAACTGACGCTTTACCTTTAACGTCAGTTAGGTGACGGGTTAGGTTTAGGGTTAAGTTTAGGTATGGGGTAGAGTTAGGATCCCATAACCTCATCTACCGACGTTTAAGGGGGCCCTAAAAAGGCGAATATTGACGAATGGTCAAAAGACGTCCCAAAACGTCAGTTATATGACGATTTGGGATGAGACCGGGTTGGTATTTCCACTGTAAGCCTCTCTGAGTCTTTCTCTTTGCGAGCTACTCTGCCACCCCTAAGGTTGAAACATTCCACCCTGCGGGCGGGACACCCCAGTGTTCTTCCATATGCATCCTGCCCGGGTCATATGCGTATTTTTAAAGGGGACATATCATGCAAAATCCACTTTTTTAGCCCTTAAATGTATTTTGTTGTATATTTGGAGTGTTTATAAGTACAGAAAAGATGAAATTATTCTCTTCAGGTGCTTAGTTTATATCTTTATATTCTGTTTTGGTCATATTTTTCAACCTGTTCAGATTTTTCTGTTGTCTATGGCATTTTTTGAGCAAGTGCGTCACTGTATTTGCAGCTGAACTGCCAAATAAGGACATTGACTACCGGCCCAACACTTCGAGCAATCCGCCATTATTATTTCTCGCTCCGATTTTGTAGTCCGAGCTCAATGATGCAGAAGTTACGAGAGGGCAAGTCAAAATGTTCTGTTGTTGGATGTACATTAGTGACCTGAAGCACTTCAAGGATTCCCACTTCAACAACCTCCGCCAGGAACGTTATACAGAAGGGTTTGCCGATTGACTTCGTCTGAATGAGAGGTAAATTCCTTCTATCTTTGGAGACGACGAACAGAGCATTTCGATAAGCTGTAAATATCGTTAATAAAAATAAAGTACTTTACTTTCTTAAAACGCATGGTGGTCATGGTTTAGCAGTACCTTTGTCTTTCTTTGTTTTTGTTTTTCTGTAATGTTACACGTCTGCAGTATTATTGTTCTTGAGTTTCATCAATGGTCATTTAGCTGCGTTGTTTTCTGATGCTTTTCTAAACGTATCATATTGTCAATACAGATTTTTTTTTTTGTGGTAAGATTAGACCGTAGTCATTTATCTTGTCAGTGTGCTTGTTTTAACAAGAGAAATAGTCGACTTTCACTAATAACACAAAACAGTTAACGCACATACCAATACATCCATATGAAGAGGTTGTTCTGCAGGTTCGTCGTCGTCTTTATCAACTCGCTCGCTCTGGCTGGAATATGTAAGGCTTGATGGACAAGTCTTCTGTTGTTGACGTTTTATTAACGTGTGAATAAAAATGTTCGTTGAAGGTATCGTATATAATCTTATATCTCTAATCAAACTACAATAATGGCCGAACGTGGGGAGTTGAACCGACCGTGAACTCATCGACCTGGAGAGCGGGCGGGGTATGACGCATCTCCTTTTTATTTAAAGGGGCCGCTTTGAAACGGGTCGCTCAAAGACGGGGCTTGTGGAGCTATAATAATGAGGAATTCAGACCCAAGCATTGCAGTTATGCTTTATATAGACCACAACGGTATGATTTATATGTAAAAATGAATGATTTAAAAGCATGATATGTACCCTTTAAGTACACCCCTTCAGGCTCACACTGATTGCATATTTCCACTGAGATATGCTTCCCAGTCAACCTTAGTATTCATGTTAAGTAGGAATCCTTCATTCGTGCTAGTCTCACAACAGGGAGCTCAGACTTATGCAGGGCACTGGAAGACAGACGAGTGGCATGACTTGACTGGGAACCACATTCGTCGTCACAATGTAACTCGCAGTGACTACAAAAGGGCTACGTTAACGTTACGTCTCCCTGCCACTTCCGCTGTACCGCGGGAATTGCCTGAGTTCAGTCTCTGCTCCTCAGTGAAGAAACATATCTGTATGTTGCCAGCATCCGTCCTTTTATACCCACGAGATGGGGCGGAGTTACTATATGCAAATTCCGCAAAACCCCATGGCATTTTCTTGCCATCGACTAATTTCATATTCTCGAAGTTGATAGGCTTTCTAAACAAAACCCCATTTGTTGTCATGACTTAACGTCTCCGTTCCCTACTCAGGGTTACATAAGTAACCGGTAAAACACAAGAACTGGTAAACACATAAGTCGATAACTTGGCTGGTGAAAAGAGGTGCCTGTGGTCAGCGAGGAGGACTCAGTCTTAGGCCACGAGCAGCAGGATGGAGGGACAGGACAGGACAGGACATGACAAAGGTTCTCCATAAGAGGATTAGCTAACTGCTGATAGTACAGGAACTAGCCTTAACAAACCAGCAATAATCTGGCAATGCAGGGAGAATGGTTATTAGAAGTAGCAGACAAAATCAGACTAAAGAGAAAACAGGTGGCGTGACGATCAGCGCGAGCGCTGGGTGATCAGTTGGGGGGTCATGACAATATATCAATTTAATTTGATGTATCTATTTTTAAATTAGGGCTGTAAAATTTGATTAAAACTTTTATTAAGATTATTTATTAAAATTATTTCACTGGTCACTGAGAAACCATAAAAATGATTTTAATTATTTTGCGTTCAATTATTTTACATTGACAGTCCTAATTAATATCACAAAAGGCAGTTAATATAGTAGGGTTTTTTATGTATATTATATATATAAACCATTGCATCATGAAAATGTTTAATTAGACAGACTTTGTATTATATACATCATACATATCAAAATATAAAGATGTGCACTATAATATAGAAAATATTCATTTTAAATTGAAAAGTATAATATTGCCTAATGTTATTCCACTAGGGGCTATCCTTTCCTTTACATATCCTTTCAATAAATTGACAAATATTACATTAAATAAACTCAGCCTGTAAGTGTAGATAAACACTAACTAACAGATCCATAGCAAATAGTGTAAAAATATCTAAATGCCAATTTGAAACACAACCCTCTTTGTTCAGCACAACACAATCTGCATCAATTCCTCCGTCGACCGGAGGCTTCTCGTTTGTTCACTGACACGTTAACTGTTAACTGCTTCTCTGATCCCTGATCTCTCCAAACATTTCCTCTTTTAAAATCTGATTGAAACAAGTCACGAGATTCATAAAGCATGTTCAGAAGTTTGCAGCAGAGAGGTACTGAATGAAGCCATTAAATCAGAGCGTAAAGCACTTAGTTAATGAAGGACAGTAGCAGGTCCTGCTGATCCACACCAACATACGCATCCACATTCTGCATTCGCAGACGATCAGGAGAAATTACATCCAGGGAAAACAACACTGGTCCATCTGATGAGGCTGGCTGATGGAGGAGGTTTGCTGTTAAGAAGGCCGTTGAAGCCAGAGCCGTGGCACCGTGCTTTAACAGTCCTGGGCATTAAAGGATTAGTTCACTTCAGAATTAAAATTTCCTGATAATTTACTCACCCTAACGTCAACCAAGATGTTCACTTAGTCGAAGACTAGACAGTTTCATTAAAAACAAAAATTACTAAATGATCATCCAACACTATCTCACGACCAATTCGTACGAATTCGACGAATGATTAAAAAGTGGCTAATTTGTACGACCTCACTCGTACGAATTTGTACGATTTGTCTAAACCCACGTAATGGTTAGGTTTAGGGGCGTGGTAAGGGGTAGGTCATTCGTATGAATTCATACGAGTTGGGCAATTCGTAAAATATGTACGATTTAGCAAAATCGTACTAATTCGTACGAGTGAGGTCGTATGAATTGTTACGATTTAGCCACTTTTTAATCATTCGTCAAATTCGTACGACTTGGTCGTGAGATCGGGTTGGATCATCAGTATGGCTTTCAAGCAAATCGATCCACAGAAATGGCTGTAATCACTGTAAAAAAATTTAAATAAAGTAACCTGGTTGCCTTCAAATTTTAAGTTCATTGAACTGGAAAAATTGAGTCAATACAATGAAGGAGATTAATTTAATCATCAGAAACTCAAAATATTATGTTATCTGAACTACATAAATTATTTAAGTTGATTTGACAAAAGAAAAAAATGTTGTGATTACAAATCATGAAAATATTTTTTACAGTGGTTAATAGAAGATAAAAATTATTTGGTTGGATTTTTTATAGACTTGAAGAAAGCTTTCGACATTATTGATCACAAAATACTGTTAAAGAAACTCAATTCACCAAAGACAGGTCACAGTTACAGAAGGTCACTTGTGGGGTTCCACAGGGATCAGTCCTTGGACCAAAGCTATTTTTATTACATATCAACGACATAGTTAAGGTGTTTACGCAACTAAATTGTGTCTCAGCCGAGGAATAAGAGTCTGATCTAGACAAACCATCGGCCATTTTCTATAAAAATAAACATTTACTTTTTTACATATACTTTTTTAACCACAAATGCGCATCTTAGACCAGCTGTGATGATGCGCCAGTTCACAAAGACAGTCTCAAAAACACGGTTGGAAATCGCTGGTGTTTCTGACGACACAAACGACCTTGTAACCAATCAGATCAACGTGTAATCGTCAACCAGTGGATCTCTGAGCTGAGTGAGTGAGTGGAGGCGGGGCTCATTAGCATATTCATAGAACCACGCATACTAAATGAGGCAAGTTGTGAGTTACATTCAAGCCATTTTAAGGCACCAGATCATTTTTTTCAAGGAATTTTCTTTTAAATATCTCATTTTGGTGATCAAAGATGAGTTTTAAGGGACACAATTATTGAATACAGATGGACATTTTTACAACATTAAGAATCAAAGTCATGATAAAACAGAAGTAGCAACAGTAGTTTTTAACATTCCATAAAAACCTATGGATGAATCATTTACGATGGGATCTATAACATGCATTGAGAAAATAGATTTTAACATTGAAACAACATTATTTCAACCTACACATTTTCAAACACATTGCAAATAATAAACATTCAAATATTTATAATAATAATAATCCATTTGCATTACTCAAACCTGATCATCTCATGGTCCTCATATGACTGTGGCTCTCGCTATTTTCTAATATTAAAGTCCCGCCATTTAGATGTCAAAAGAAATTGACTAAATTTAATCAACTAATTCAAAACTAATTCCAATCACACAGTCGTTAGCTTTTAGATTAAAGGAATCATAAATCCAGTCATCTATCCAAACTTTTGTCTGGTCCAGTGATCTGATGGTTTCTGATGGTGAGGTGTGTAAGCATGTTTTGTGTGTGGGGGGGGTCAGAGTATCAGGGTTTAAATCCCAGTGAAGATGTTTTTGGCCTTGATCACCATCCCGATCGATTCTTGGCTGATTCACTTTCAGATATGTCTTATTTTATTAGTAGCTTCAGCCTTCCACGGACCCATTCACGCGTGATCAATACGATGGCCCAGACGGGACATATTTTTCTCATTTTTAGTGCCTTAACGCTATTTAACCGTGTCATCTGATAAATGAGTGGCCGTCCCAAAACGCTGATTTTCTATTGATTTCTCCCTCAATCTCAACACCCTTTGCCCCGTCACTCCTCCATTGTTTGTATGTCCAGTTATCTGTCCAGCTTTAACAGACTGCGCCGTCTCCTTCCTCCACACGGGAACCCGGAGGATTGTGCCGGAGGAGCGTTCGACTTTTATCAACATTAGCATCGCTTTATTCATTAAATCTACTTCTGATGAAGTACATTTGTATATTTCAATTAAACTGAAGACTTTTGTTGTAAGGTAATAATTAGGGGGTGATAATCTGGATATTTTAAATCTAGCCCTGACTGTTGCAGAATTCAGTTTATTATAAATAAATAACTTCATATTTTCAACTAAACTGCACTTACCTGCGCAAATATGACTGAAGCCAAATAGTTTAATTGCACCTGAATCTTTAAAGGGATACTCCACCATTTTTTTTTTTCACATTAAACTATGTTATTCCCTTAACTAAGACGAGTTGATACATACCTCTCTCGTCTCAATCGCTCTGGCGTGTGAGACACTTTGATAGCACTTAAAGGGTTAGTTCACCCAAAAATGAAAATTCTGTCAGTATTTACTCACCCTCATGTTGTTCCAACCCCGTAAGACCTTCGTTCATCTTCGGAACACAAATTAAGATATTTAAGATATAAAGATCACTCCTGCATACAGTCCATAGGCTTCTTGAGGGACTGGCTCTTGCTGTCCTCGAAAAGTCATTAAAGACATCGTTAAAATAGTCCAAGTGACTACAGGGGCTCAATCTTAAGTTTATCAAACGACGAGAACACTTTTGTGCGCAAAAACAAACAAAAATAACGACTTTATTTCAACTATTCGTTTATTTCTCCCTCTGCGCGAGTCAGGTTACTAGTTTAATAGTGTAAGCTTCTGTTATTGTACGTCACACGCATCACACACACATGACCAGCGTCGGCCAATAGTGAGCCTACGTGTGACGTAGCTCTACGCAATCACACTACGTTAACTGACTTACAGGCTCATGGAGAAGGAAGTGAATAGTTGAAATAAAGTCGTTATTTTTGTTGTTTTTTGCGCACAAAAGTGTATATATACAATAATAACGTTAAGTAAACGCTATTCATAAAAACGCTGAAAAGAGATTATGCGTGTTGATAGCATCCCAAAAATACGTGATACGTGTCATACATACGCAATTTCATGAGATCAGTCTGAGCATGGATGTTGTTGTGACTTAACGTTCCCTTCAAAATGATGCAAATACTGAGAAATGTAATATTTAAACCCCTTCTCTCTTGCTCTGGGGAGCTGGAGGAAAATCATTAGCCAGTCGATTAACATAATCGACTGTAATATTCGGCAAATGTTCAAGACATCTGGAGAAACATACATCCTCTACGTCGTCCATCAGGCTACCGGAAACTAGACACCCCATATCGGTTTCGCAGCCGGAACTAGCATATGCTAACGTGCACATAGTCCATTTTTAGGCGGTTAGTTCTAAACGTACATTCTGGGAGTAAGCCGTCATTCAAGAAGACGGAAAAGAAGCAATTCTGGGACGAAGGTAAGTTATCTTCACGTTATGTAATTTACACATGTATTTTTATAGCGTAAATAAAACGTTATTAGTTCTAGTTATCTGAGTGGATGGTGACGGTTTCGTCTGCTTTGATTAGATAACATTTATTCTTCCATCAGTCCATTGAAATCGGGTACGTAACGTTACTGGTAATTGCTAACACATAGCTGCCAACTCTCACGCATTGGCCGTGAGACACCCGCATTTGATTGGTTTCACACGCTCACACGCCACACTCTCGATTTCTCACGCTGAAGTGTCAACCCTCCCGTTTTTCCGGGTTTCTCGCGTATTTTAGCTCTTTTACTGTCTTCCCATGTTAGTATTTCCCGTAAAATATCTCGTATTTTTACACTCTGATTGTGTGAAACGTACAAGCTCGGACAGATTCGGCTCGAAGTCGATCGTCCTTGGATGCGGTTCCGCGCGCGCTGTAACACAAGCTTTGCACACAGCTCGAAGTGAGGTCTTGCCGGTCTTGGGCACCCAACGCGTCATTTTTTTACCGCGCTCGTGCAGACTCATCGAGTATAAACAAGGCTTTACTCCGTGTCAGCGCGTGCAGAGACCTCTCCCAATCATCTCCAAGAAGCAGCCTCCCCGTTTCCCTCGTAAGCTGATCTTAGTATTTAAACATTCTCTATGGTATTTTTTTAATGACACAGTGCTCTTTCTCACACATATGTGGGCTAGTTCTAAACTCTTTAGACTTTTTTGATTAGTGCTTTATTTTTTAAAGTTCGTGAGTAAGAATCGTGTGGAAATTTTTTTTTAATTATTTTGGGGATTGCTCTGTCCTGTTATTTTGTAATTGTTAAAGGGATATTTCACTTTAAAATTAATTTTTGATATGTTTTAGCTTACCTCAAGGGCATCCGAGATATAGGTGTCTTTGTTTCCACAGTAGTTTAAATTTTAATATTTTTCGGTCAAACCGTTGTTGTCTATCAGTCATATAATACAGCCATGTCCAACTGAATTGAACTGAACCGTGTCCAACGTCCCGCCAGAAGTGATCGTTTGCGTGTGTATGTCACTCATTGTTTACACAGAGATTTCAGGAGTTTTACCTTTCACTAAACATATTTAGATATATCAAAATCGTCTTCCATTGCGATTTTCTGTACATCTAAATATGTTTAGATCTTCACAGTGAAAGGTAAAACTTCCGAAATCTCTGTGTAAACAATGAGTGACGTACACACGAAAGCAATCACTTCCGGCGGGACGTTGGACACGGTTCAGTTCGGTTCAGTTGGACATGGCTGTGGCTACACGAGGTAAAAACGATATAAATACTGTTTGTTTTCTCTCACAAACCGCTCATTTCGTGTCTTAGGCCATCAATGTGTACTTACATTTACGAGTCATTAAATCATGTTTAATTTGGACTTCTCTGTGCATGCTCTTTGAGGTGGTGACCATAGACCTCCATTATATGACTGGCAGAATGATGGCAAAATGTCAAAATTGAAAATACTGTGGAAACAAAGACACCTACATCTTGGATGCCCTTGAGGTAAGCTAAAACATATCAAAAATTAATTTCAAAGTAAACTATCCCTTTAATTACCAGAAATCAATCACCAGCCCCATCCTTTGCTATGGACACTTTGCACAAGTTATTCTAATTTTCCATTCTCCGAGGCAGTCAACGCACAGGCAGACATTGCTTGAATATTGGACCTTGGCTGATTAGTCCCATCCACCCCCAGCTGATTTTAATTTACTATTTTATTGATCAGGGATGTGATTTTTCCGGATTAATCCGGAATTCCGGATTTTCCGACCTGAAAATGTGACCTACGTGAATCATGCAGATCTGTTAAAAAAAAAAAAAAAAAAAAAAAAGAAGAGGGGGACTGGTGTCGGCAGCCGGACTGAAAAGGAGAGAATAAGAGCACATAACCCATAACTGGCTGACGTACAGAAAGTTCCTTTCAAAGTATCAACAAGAACGTATATAGACCATTTCACAAGACGTAAACAACACTGGTCCAGAAGCACTCCTGTTTCAGTTTTTTAACACTACATAAAAGCTGGGATAAAATACAACCAACAGAACATGTAAAACTGAATCAAAAAGTTAAACAAACATTTTTAAGAAGTTTTCTTTACATGTGAAATAAAGAAAGCAGTTACAAACTGAAACAGGAAGTGCTTCTGGACCAGTGCTGTTTACATCTTGTGAAATGTCTATAGAGAGAATGTCTAATTGGTTCAGCTTGTTCACCTGCTCAATTTCGTATCAGTCGCTCTTGCGCTGAGTATCGTCGTCAGTTGACAAGAACATCACAGGTCACCAGGGCTGGGCGATATATCGATATAGTTCAAATTTGCGCTATGATTCTTGCTCCAATCAAGCTGCTGACTGCTTTTGTAGAAATATCGTGCATTCTGTCAGTTGCAGTTCTGACACCTCCGTCTCAACAGCACTGCCATTAGTGTAACTTACAACGCGACAAATACTCGCAATATTAACGCAGAGGAACGGCTAACGTTACATCAGTTCAGCGAGTTCACAAAAGTTAATTTGCATGTGCTTAAAGCCTTGCCGGTTAAACATGTTTGCGTTCACTGCTGATGCGCTGTTCTGAGACTGCGGTCAAGTGGGCCGCACGTGGAAAATACACGGTCAAGCCAGCCGCACCCGGTATCACGGCAAGACATGAAATAATCACGTTGGTCCACTTTGGAAAACGTGTAGATGTCACGGTTTAACAAAACCATAAATAGGGCTATACTGCCCTCTTGTGTCAAATTATATTTTTATATTTATTTTTCCAACAAATAAAACCAAACCTATAATAAAAACCCATCCAATAAACCCTTGAACTTAACAGACTCAGTGGTTCAGTTGATAAAGCGTTGGGCTTCAATCAAGAAAACCTGAGTTCAAATCCCATTCTTGCTTACATTAAATTGTTGTGATTTTATCAAACAAAGTGGCCAAAACAACATTTCTCCAGCCGACAAGACGTGAAATAATCACTTGGTTCACTTTGGAAAATGTGTAGATGTCACGGTTTCACTCCCTCAAACGTGAAATTTGCACTTAAACTGAAACTTAAACTTATACCATATTGGTTTTCATCAAACCGAGAAAAATGGGATTTTGTTTTATTGACCATCACTGAAAAATGGTCTATTGTTAAAAATGTAAAAAACATTTATTATTTTCAAGGTGAAAAGGATTCATTTGCCTCGATCCACGCCGAAACAAAACGTCTAAATGTCACGTTTTTAATGAAGCAGCCTAAATGGTCCACTTTGGAAAACGTGTAGATGTCACGGTTTAACCCCCTCAAACGTGAAACTTACACGTTTGCGTTAACACGCTCCAGTGGAGAGATACCCGTGTTGACCTATTCTACACGCAATCGCCTCTGCCATAACGACCTATTGGTTCCCTTTCAAGGGAACTCAAGCTGCGTTTGGAACGCGGTGGGAACGCTCTGCGTGATTGCGTCGTGAAGCACGTGTATAATCTGTCCATTGGAAGAACAAGACGTCATGGGCGCTCTCTTTAGTGCCTTCACAAGCGCTCTCTGTATGAAATTGTCCGTGTCTGATTTATTGTTGTCTGTCTGTTCACAATATATCGTATAATGGCTAAACAAGAATACAAGCGTTGTGTTGTTCCCTGCCCTTGTTTCATCACGGGTGGGGACACACATCAGCTCTGTGTTGCTTGTTTGGGAGTGGAGCATGCCCAGTCAGTTCTCGAGGGAGCTGACTGTGAGCATTGCGATAAGCTGTCTGTGAAGACGCTCCGCTCTCGCCGGGCGTTCTTTGAGGAGGACGGTTCGGTGCGCGCTCCCCGAGGCGCGGGTCCCGCTGCTGCCGAGGCACAGCGTCGGCGCTCGTCTTGGGGATCGCAAATGGATCTAACAGCGGGGTTTGAGACGGGCTCTGCCCTTTCTCAGCCCTTACCTGTTGGATCTAGTGCCTTATCTCAGGGAGAAGCACGCGCTGCGGTTTCTTCTCCCCGGGATGAGGCACAAAGTCTGCGACTATCCAGTTCTGAGGAATTGGATGTCGTCAGTATTGATGCAAGTGAACATGAACACACGAAACCATATCACAAGTCACTTGTAGACGAGGAGCTCATGGAGGTTTTAACTCGTGCTGTTTCTAGACTAAATATTGAGTGGCCAGAAACAGGAGAACAGGATGTTTGCAGAAATAAAAAGAGTTTGTTAGACGAGAGATTTTTGCCATCCAGAGTGCAGCCTCCACGCCGGGGACTCCCGTTTTTTCCCGATCTCCACACTGAGGTGTCGAGGTCGTGGAAAAAGCCGGTGTCTTTCCGTGTCTTTAATCCCCAGACACATAATTATAGTAACGTTATGGGGATGAAGGACGCGGGTTATATGACGATGCCTCAGGCTGAAGAGACGCTCGCGAGCTATCTCTCTCCTGAATCAGCGTCATCTCTCAAAGCCCCGGCATTACCCACCAAGCCATTAAAATCAACTTCAGCGCTGGTGGGTAAAGCGTATTCGGCGGCGGGTCAGGCTGCGGCATGCTTGCATACCATGTCTATTTTGCAAGCGTACCAAGCCGACCTGCTTAGGGATTTGGATGATTGTGAGGAAGTCAGCGCTGACGTGATTCGCGAATTACGTCGCGCGACGGATCTATCTCTCCGTGCCACCAAAGAGACGGCTAAATCTGTGGGTCGATCTATGTCAGCTTTGGTGGCTACTGAGCGCCATCTGTGGCTTAATTTAGCTGATTTAAAAGATAAAGATAGATCTGTCCTTCTGGATGCTCCACTATCACCTTCTGGTTTATTTGGTGATTCTATAAACACAGTTATTGAAAGATTTCAAGAATCTAAGAAACAAAATGCAGCATTCCAGAAGTTTCTTCCTCGCCGATCTAATATCCCTGAGACTGCTGGGCGTTCTGATCAGTCTCGGCCGACTACGAGCTCCTCGCAGTACAGAGTACAGCAGAAAGAAAGCGTCGCTTCTCGGGCTCCTCCTCAGGCAAAGGGGAGGGGGGGGGCGGGCTGGCGTTCGCAGTCGAAGCCTATTAGAGACAGGCCAGATCTGAGGACTGTCATTGTCTCTAAGAAAGCTTCGGCTAAGAAGAAGTCCTGACGCCAAGGCTGTCAGGCTTCTGAGGGTGGTCCCCTCCGGGGAGAAACGGTTTCGAGGAATCGTTTCTCCTCTGCGCCCTCCGGGGGGCGACTCTCTGAGGGGAGTCGCAGCGCCGTCAGTTCGGTTGTTCCCTGCCGGTTATCCGTTTCAGGGCACCGAGGTGTCGGCGTCCCCAGACGATCCTCCAAGGAGGGTCGTAGAACAGTCAAGTCGGTTGTTCCCTGCCGGTTATCCGCTTCAGGGCACCGAAGTGGCTCTTCAATTAAATCCAGAGGTCAGTCTCGAGAGACTGGTACCCTTAGTAGATTTTTTGGCAGCGTGGAAACTTCTGCCAAATGTATCTCATTGGGTCCTGCAGATTATACAATCGGGTTACAGAATTCAGTTCGGTTCTCGTCCGCCCAGGTTTATAGGGGTTCTTCCCACCGTGGTGAACTCTGAGCAGGCTCTGGTCATGGAGCAGGAAGTACTGACACTTCTGCAAAAAGGAGCTATAGAGAGGGTTCCTCCTCCCAGCAGAGAGTCAGGGTTTTACAGCCGCTACTTTATTGTTCCAAAAAAGGATGGGGGGTTGCGTCCTATTCTAGACCTGCGTCTTTTAAACCACACAGTTCAGAAACTCAAGTTCAAGATGCTTACACTCAAACAGATAGTGTCACAGATTCAGTCCGAGGACTGGTTTGTGACGATAGACTTGAAGGACGCTTATTTTCATATTTCCATCCATCCTCATCACAGGAAGTTCCTGAGGTTCGCTTTCGGGGGCGAAGCGTACCAATATCGGGTTCTTCCGTTCGGCCTAGGGTTATCACCCCGCACTTTCACGAAATGCATGGATGCAGCCCTGGCTCCTCTCAGATTCCAGGGCATCCGTGTGTTAAATTACATTGACGATTGGCTGATTTTAGCTCACTCAGAGCAGATGGAGGACGCATCTCCACTACGCAGAGGACCGTTTTTTTTTCTGGTCGAAATGTTGAATTTCGATATCTCAGCTCTGGAAGGGTCTAGAGCCTCCATTTTTGCACTCAGGTCTGTCTCATGGCCCTCTATCAGAATCTACAGTTTTGAGAAGATTGGGGATACTTAATTTTTCGCCCAAAAAAAAAAAAAGTAAGGGGTAACACTGTCGTTTTTTTTTTTCTGGTCGAAATTTTTAATTTCGATATCTCAGCTCTGGAAGGGTCTAGCGCCTCCATTGTTGCACTCAGGTCTATGTCTCATGGCCCTCTATCAGAATCCAGAGTTTTGAGAAGATTGGGGATACTTAATTTTTCGCCCCCAAAAAAAAACGTAAGTGGTAACACTGTCGTTTTTTTTTTTCTGGTCGAAATTTTGAATTTTGAAATCTCAGCTCTGGAAGGGTCTAGAGCCTCCATTGTTGCACTCAGGTCTATGTCTCATGGCCCTCTATCAGAATCCAGAGTTTTGAGAAGATTGGGGATACTTAATTTTTCGCCCAAAAAAAAAAAACGTAAGGGGTAACACTGTTGTTGTTTTTTCGGGTCGAAATTTTGATTTTCGATATTTCAGCTCTGGAAGGGTCTAGAGCCTCCATTGTTGCACTCAGGTCTAAGTCTCATGGCCCTCTATCAGAATCCAGAGTTTTGAGAAGATTGGAGAAACTTCAGTTTTCGCCCGAAAAAAAAACAACGAAAGGGGTACCACTGTCGTTTTTTTTTTTCGGGTCGAAATGTTGAGTTTCGATATCTCAGCTCTGGAAGGGTCTAAAGCCTCCATTGTTGCACTCAGGTCTAAGTCTCATGGCCCTCTATCAGAATCCAGAGTTTTGAGAAGATTGGGGATACTTAATTTTTCGCCCAAAAACAAAAACGTAAGGGGTAACACTGTCGTTGTTTTTTTCGGGTCGAAATTTTGATTTTCGATATCTCAGCTCTGGAAGGGTCTAGAGCCTCCATTGTTGCACTCAGGTCTAAGTCTCATGACCCTCTATCAGAATCCAGAGTTTTGAGAAGATTGGGGTTACTTAATTTTTCGCCCAAAAAAAAAAAAAACGAAAGTGGTACCACTGTCGTTTTTTTTTCGGGTCGAAATTTTGAGTTTCGATATCTCAGCTCTGGAAGGGTCTAGAGCCTCCATTTTTGCACTCAGGTCTAAGGCTCACGGCCCTCTATCAGAATCCAGAGTTTTGAGAAGATTGGGGATACTTAATTTTTCGCCCCCCCCCAAAAAAATGTAAGGGGTAACACTGTTGTGTTTTTTTTTTCGGGTCGAACTTTTGATTTTCGATATCTCAGCTCTGGAAGGGTCTAAAGCCTCCATTGTTGCACTCAGGTCTAAGTCTCATGGCCCTCTATCAGAATCCAGAGTTTTGAGAAGATTGGGGATAATAAATTTTTCACCCAAAAAAAAAAACGTAAGGGGTAACACTGTCGGGTTTTTTTTTGGGTCGAAATTTTGATTTTCGATATCTCAGCTCTGGAAGGGTCTAGAGCCTCCATTGTTGCACTCAGGTCTATGTCTCATGGCCCTCTATAAGAATCCAGAGTTTTGAGAAGATTGGGGATACTCAATTTTTCACCCCCAAAAAAAAAAACGTAAGGGGTAACACTGTCGTTTTTTTTTCGGGTCGAAATTTTGAGTTTCGATATCTCAGCACTGGAAGGGTCTAGAGCCTCCATTGTTGCACTCAGGTCTATGTCTCATGGCCCACTATCAGAATCCAGAGTTTTGAGAAGATTGGGGATACTTAATTTTTCGCCCAATAAAAAAAACGTAAGGGGTAACACTGTCTTTTTTTTTTTCGGGTCGAAATTTTGAGTTTCGATTTCTCAGCACTGGAAGGGTCTAGAGCCTCCATTGTTGCACTCAAGTCTAAGTCTCATGGCCCTCTATCAGAATCCAGAGTTTTGAGAAGATTGGGGATACTAAATTTTTCGCCAAAAAAAAAACCCGTAAGGGGTAACACTGTCGTTTTTTTTTTCTAGTCGAAATTTTGAATTTCGATATCTCAGCTCTGGAAGGGTCTAGAGCCTCCATTGTTGCACTCAGATCTATGTCTCATGGCCCTCTATCAGAATCCAGAGTTTTGAGAAGATCGGGGATACTTAATTTTTCGCCCCAAAAAAAAACGTAAGGGGTAACACTGTCGTTTTTTTTTTTCTGGTCGAAATTTTTAATTTCGATATCTCAGCTCTGGAAGGGTCAAGAGCCTCCATTGTTGCACTCAGGTTTAAGTCTCATGGCCCTCTATCAGAATCCAGAGTTTTGAGAAGATTGGGGATACTTAATTTTTCGCCCAAAAAAAAAACGTAAGGGGTAACACTGTTGTTTTTTTTTCTGGTCGAAATGTTGAATTTCGATATCTCAGCTCTGGAAGGGTCTAGAGCCTCCATTGTTGCACTCAGGTCTATGTCTCATGGCCCTCTATCAGAATCCAGAGTTTTGAGAAGATTGGGGATACTTAATTTTTCGCCCCAAAAAAAAAAACGTAAGGGGTAACACTGTCGTTTTTTTTTTTCTGATCGAAATTTTTTATTTCGATATCTCAGCTCTGGAAGGGTCAAGAGCCTCCATTGTTGCACTCAGGTCTAAGGCTCACGGCCTTCTATCAGAATCCAGAGTTTCGAGAAGTTTGGGGATACTTAATTTTTCGCCCAAAAAAAAAACCGTAAGGGGTACCACTGTCGTTTTTTTTTCGGGACGAATATTTGAGTTTCCATATCTCAGCTCTGGAAGGGGCTAGAGCCTCCATTCTTGCACTCAGGTCTAAGTCTCATGGCCCTCTATCAGAATCCAGAGTTTTGGGAAGATTGGAGAAACTTAATTTTTCGCCCCCCCAAAAAAATGTAAGGGGTACCACTGTCGTTTTTTTTTTCAGGCCGAAATTTTGAGTTTCCATATCTCAGCTCTGGAAGGGGCTAGAGCCTCCATTTTTGCACTCAGGTCTAAGTCTCATGGCCCTCAATCAGAATCCAGAGTTTTGGGAAGATTGGAGAAACTTAATTTTTCGCCCAAAAAAAAAACCGTAAGGGGTACCACTGTCGTTTTTTTTTCGGGCAGAATTTTTGAGTTTCGATATCTCAGCTCTGGAAGGGGCTGGAGCCTCCATTTTTGCACTCAGGTCTAAGTCTCATGGCCCTCTATCAGAATTCAGAGTTTTGGGAAGATTGGAGAAACTTAATTTTTCGCCCGAAAAAAAAAACGTAAGGGGTACCACTGTCGTTTTTTTTTTTTTTCGGGCCGAATTTTTGAGTTTCCATATCTCAGCTCTGGAAGGGGCTAGAGCCTCCATTTTTGCACTCAGGTCTAAGTCTCATGGCCCTCTATCAGAATCCAGAGTTTTGGGAAGATTGGAGAAACGTAATTTTTTGCCCGAAAAAAAAAAAACGTAAGGGGTACCACTGTCGTTTTTTTTTCGGGCCGAATTTTTGAGTTTCTATATCTCAGCTCTGGAAGGGGCTAGAGCCTCCATTTTTGCACTCAGGTCTAAGTCTCATGGCCCTCTATCAGAATCCAGAGTTTTGACAAGATTGGAGAAACGTAATTTTTCGCCCGAAAAAAAAAAACGTAAGGGGTACCACTGTCGTTTTTTTTTTCGGGCCGAATTTTTGAGTTTCCATATCTCAGCTCTGGAAGGGGCTAGAGCCTCCATTTTTGCACTCAGGTCTAAGTCTCATGGCCCTCTATCAGAATCCAGAGTTTTGACAAGATTGGAGAAACTTAATTTTTCGCCCGAAAAAAAAAAAACGTAAGGGGTACCACTGTCGTTTTTTTTTTTTTTCTCGGGCCGAATTTTTGAGTTTCCATATCTCAGCTCTGGAAGGGGCTAGAGCCTCCATTTTTGCACTCAGGTCTAAGTCTCATGGCCCTCTATCAGAATCCAGAGTTTTGGGAAGATTGGAGAAACTTAATTTTTTGCCCGAAAAAAAAAAACGTAAGGGGTACCACTGTCGTTTTTTTTTCGGGCCGAATTTTTGAGTTTCCATATCTCAGCTCTGGAAGGGGCTAGAGCCTCCATTTTTGCACTCTGGTCTAAGTCTCATGGCCCTCTATCAGAATCCAGAGTTTTGGGAAGATTGGAGAAACTTAATTTTTCGCCAAAAAAAAAAAAAAAACGTAAGGGGTACCACTGCCGTTTTTTTTTCGGGTCAAATTTTTGAGTTTCGATATCTCAGCTCTGGAAGGGGCTAGAGCCTCCATTTTTGCACTCAGGTCTAAGTCTCATGTCCCTCTATCAGAATCCAGAGTTTTGAGAAGATTGGAGAAACTTAATTTTTCGCCCAAAAAAAAAAAACGAAAGGGGTACCACTGTTGTTTTTTTTTTCGTGTCAAATTTTTGAGTTCCGATATCTCAGCTCTGGAAGGGTCTAGAGCCTCCATTTTTGCACTCAGGTCTAAGTCTCATTGCCCTCTATCAGAATCCAGAGTTTTGGGAAGATTGGAGAAACTTAATTTTTTGCCCGAAAAAAAAAAACGTAAGGGGTACCACTGTCGTTTTTTTTTCGGGCCGAATTTTTGAGTTTCCATATCTCAGCTCTGGAAGGGGCTAGAGCCTCCATTTTTGCACTCTGGTCTAAGTCTCATGTCCCTCTATCAGAATCCAGAGTTTTGAGAAGATTGGAGAAACTTAATTTTTCGCCCGAAAAAAAAAACGAAAGGGGTACCACTGTTGTTTTTTTTTCGTGTCAAATTTTTGAGTTCCGATATCTCAGCTCTGGAAGGGTCTAGAGCCTCCATTTTTGCACTCAGGTCTAAGTCTCATGGCCCTCTATCAGAATCCAGAGTTTTGGGAAGATTGGAGAAACGTAATTTTTCGCCCGAAAAAAAAAAACGTAAGGGGTACCACTCTCGTTTTTTTTCGGGCCGAATTTTTGAGTTTCCATATCTCAGCTCTGGAAGGGGCTAGAGCCTCCATTTTTGCACTCAGGTCTAAGTCTCATGGCCCTCTATCAGAATCCAGAGTTTTGGGAAGATTGGAGAAACTTAATTTTTCGCCCGAAAAAAAAAAAACGTAAGGGGTACCACTGTCGTTTTTTTTTTTCGGGACGAATATTTAAGTTTCGATATCTCAGCTCTGGAAGAGGCTAGAGCCTCCATTTTTGCACTCAGGTCTAAGTCTCATGGCCCTCTATCAGAATCCAGAGTTTTGGGAACATTGGAGAAACTTAATTTTTCGCCCCAAAAAAAAAAACCGTAAGGGGTACCACTGTCGTTTTTTTTTTCAGGCTGAATTTTTGAGTTTCCATATCTCAGCTCTGGAAGGGGCTAGAGCCTCCATTTTTGCACTCAGGTCTAAGTCTCATGGCCCTCTATCAGAATTCAGAGTTTTGGGAAGATTGGAGAAACTAAATTTTTCGCCCGAAAAAAAAAACGTAAGGGGTACCACTGTCGTTTTTTTTTCGGGCTGAATTTTTGAGTTTCCATATCTCAGCTCTGGAAGGGGCTAGAGCCTCCATTTTTGCACTCAGGTCTAAGTCTCATGGCCCTCTATCAGAATCCAGAGTTTTGACAAGATTGGAGAAACGTAATTTTTCGCCGGAAAAAAAAAAAACGTAAGGGGTACCACTGTCGTTTTTTTTTTCGGGCCGAATTTTTGAGTTTCCATATCTCAGCTCTGGAAGGGGCTAGAGCCTCCATTTTTGCACTCAGGTCTAAGTCTCATGGCCCTCTATCGGAATCCAGAGTTTTGGGAAGATTGGAGAAACTTAATTTTTTGCCCGAAAAAAAAAAAACATAAGGGGTACCACTGTCGTTTTTTTTTCGGGCCGAATTTTTGAGTTTCCATATCTCAGCTCTGGAAGGGGCTAGAGCCTCCATTTTTGCACTCAGGTCTAAGTCTCATGGCCCTCTATCAGAATCCAGAGTTTTGACAAGATTGGAGAAACGTAATTTTTCGCCCGAAAAAAAAAAAACGTAAGGGGTACCACTGTCGTTTTTTTTTTCGGGCCGAATTTTTGAGTTTCCATATCTCAGCTCTGGAAGGGGCTAGAGCCTCCATTTTTGCACTCAGGTCTAAGTCTCATGGCCCTCTATCAGAATCCAGAGTTTTGACAAGATTGGAGAAGCTTAATTTTTCGCCCGAAAAAAAAAAACGTAAGGGGTACCACTGTCGTTTTTTTTTTTCGGGCCGAATTTTTAAGTTTCCATATCTCAGCTCTGGAAGGGGCTAGAGCCTCCATTTTTGCACTCAGGTCTAAGTCTCATGGCCCTCTATCAGAATCCAGAGTTTTGGGAATATTGGAGAAACTTAATTTTTCGCCAAAAAAAAAAAAAATAACGTAAGGGGTACCACTGCCGTTTTTTTTTTCGGGTCAAATTTTTGAGTTTCGATATCTCAGCTCTGGAAGGGGCTAGAGCCTCCATTTTTGCACTCAGGTCTAAGTCTCATGTCCCTCTATCAGAATCCAGAGTTTTGAGAAGATTGGAGAAGCTTAATTTTTCGCCCGAAAAAAAAAAACGTAAGGGGTACCACTGTCGTTTTTTTTTTTCGGGCCGAATTTTTAAGTTTCCATATCTCAGCTCTGGAAGGGGCTAGAGCCTCCATTTTTGCACTCAGGTCTAAGTCTCATGTCCCTCTATCAGAATCCAGAGTTTTGAGAAGATTGGAGAAACTTAATTTTTCTCCCGAAAAAAAAAAACGAAAGGGGTACCACTGTCGTTTTTTTTTTTTCGGGACGAATATTTGAGTTTCGATATCTCAGCTCTGGAAGAGGCTAGAGCCTCCATTTTTGCACTCAGGTCTAAGTCTCATGGCCCTCTATCAGAATCCAGAGTTTTGGGAAGATTGGAGAAACTTAATTTTTCGCCCCAAAAAAAAAACGTAAGGGGTACCACTGTCGTTTTTTTTTCGGGCCGAATTTTTGAGTTTCCATATCTCAGCTCTGGAAGGGGCTAGAGCCTCCATTTTTGCACTCAGGTCTAAGTCTCATGGCCCTCTATCAGAATCCAGAGTTTTGACAAGATTGGAGAAGCTTAATTTTTCGCCCGAAAAAAAAAACGTAAGGGGTACCACTGTCGTTTTTTTTTTTTCGGGCCGAATTTTTAAGTTTCCATATCTCAGCTCTGGAAGGGGCTAGAGCCTCCATTTTTGCACTCAGGTCTAAGTCTCATGGCCCTCTATCAGAATCCAGAGTTTTGGGAATATTGGAGAAACTTAATTTTTCGCCAAAAAAAAAAAAATAACGTAAGGGGTACCACTGCCGTTTTTTTTTTCGGGTCAAATTTTTGAGTTTCGATATCTCAGCTCTGGAAGGGGCTAGAGCCTCCATTTTTGCACTCAGGTCTAAGTCTCATGTCCCTCTATCATAATCCAGAGTTTTGAGAAGATTGGAGAAGCTTAATTTTTCGCCCGAAAAAAAAAACGTAAGGGGTACCACTGTCGTTTTTTTTTTTCGGGCCGAATTTTTAAGTTTCCATATCTCAGCTCTGGAAGGGGCTAGAGCCTCCATTTTTGCACTCAGGTCTAAGTCTCATGTCCCTCTATCAGAATCCAGAGTTTTGAGAAGATTGGAGAAACTTAATTTTTCTCCCGAAAAAAAAAACGAAAGGGGTACCACTGTCGTTTTTTTTTTTTCGGGACGAATATTTGAGTTTCGATATCTCAGCTCTGGAAGAGGCTAGAGCCTCCATTTTTGCACTCAGGTCTAAGTCTCATGGCCCTCTATCAGAATCCAGAGTTTTGGGAAGATTGGAGAAACTTAATTTTTCGCCCCAAAAAAAAAAACGTAAGGGGTACCACTGTCGTTTTTTTTTCGGGCCGAATTTTTGAGTTTCCATATCTCAGCTCTGGAAGGGGCTAGAGCCTCCATTTTTGCACTCAGGTCTAAGTCTCATGGCCCTCTATCAGAATTCAGAGTTTTGGGAAGATTGGAGAAACTTAATTTTTCGCCCGAAAAAAAAAAACCGTAAGGGGTACCACTGTCGTTTTTTTTTCGGGCTGAATTTTTTAGTTTCCATATCTCAGCTCTGGAAGGGGCTAGAGCCTCCATTTTTGCACTCAGGTCTAAGTCTCATGGCCCTCTATCAGAATCCAGAGTTTTGACAAGATTGGAGAAACTTAATTTTTCGCCCGAAAAAAAAAACGTAAGGGGTACCACTGTCGTTTTTTTTTTTTCGGGCCGAATTTTTGAGTTTCCATATCTCAGCTCTGGAAGGGGCTAGAGCCTCCATTTTTGCACTCAAGTCTAAGTCTCATGGCCCTCTATCAGAATCCAGAGTTTTGGGAAGATTGGAGAAACTTAATTTTTTGCCCGAAAAAAAAAAAACGTAAGGGGTACCACTGTCGTTTTTTTTTCGGGCCGAATTTTTGAGTTTCCATATCTCAGCTCTGGAAGGGGCTAGAGCCTCCATTTTTGCACTCAGGTCTAAGTCTCATGGCCCTCTATCAGAATCCAGAGTTTTGGGAAGATTGGAGAAACTTAATTTTTCACCCAAAAAAAAAAACGTAAGGGGTACCACTGTCGGTTTTTTTTTCGGGCCGAATTTTTGAGTTTCCATATCTCAGCTCTGGAAGGGGCTAGAGCCTCCATTTTTGCACTCAGGTCTAAGTCTCATGGCCCTCTATCAGAATCCAGAGTTTTGACAAGATTGGAGAAACGTAATTTTTCGCCCGAAAAAAAAAAAAAACGTAAGGGGTACCTCTGTCGTTTTTTTTTCGGGCCGAATTTTTGAGTTTCCATATCTCAGCTCTGGAAGGGGCTAGAGCCTCCATTTTTGCACTCAGGTCTAAGTCTCATGGCCCTCTATCAGAATCCAGAGTTTTGACAAGATTGGAGAAGCTTAGTTTTTCGCCCGAAAAAAAAAAACGTAAGGGGTACCACTGTCGTTTTTTTTTTGGGCCGAATTTTTGAGTTTCCATATCTCAGCTCTGGAAGGGGCTAGAGCCTCCATTTTTGCACTCAGGTCTAAGTCTCATGGCCCTCTATCAGAATTCAGAGTTTTGGGAAGATTGGAGAAACTTAATTTTTCACCCAAAAAAAAAAACGTAAGGGGTACCACTGTCGTTTTTTTTTGGGCCGAATTTTTGAGTTTCCATATCTCAGCTCTGGAAGGGGCTAGAGCCTCCATTTTTGCACTCAGGTCTAAGTCTCATGGCCCTCTATCAGAATCCAGAGTTTTGACAAGATTGGAGAAACTTAATTTTTCGCCCGAAAAAAAAAAAACGTAAGGGGTACCACTGTCGTTTTTTTTTCGGGCCGAATTTTTGAGTTTCCATATCTCAGCTCTGGAAGGGGCTAGAGCCTCCATTTTTGCACTCAGGTCTAAGTCTCATGGCCCTCTATCAGAATCCAGAGTTTTGACAAGATTGGAGAAACGTAATTTTTCCCCCGAAAAAAAAAAAACGTAAGGGGTACCACTGTCGTTTTTTTTTTTGGGCCGAATTTTTGAGTTTCCATATCTCAGCTCTGGAAGGGGCTAGAGCCTCCATTTTTGCACTCAGGTCTAAGTCTCATGGCCCTCTATCAGAATCCAGAGTTTTGGGAAGATTGGAGACACTTAATTTTTCACCCAAAAAAAAAAACGTAAGGGGTACCACTGTCGTTTTTTTTTTTTTTCTCGGGCCGAATTTTTGAGTTTCCATATCTCAGCTCTGGAAGGGGCTAGAGCCTCCATTTTTGCACTCAGGTCTAAGTCTCATGGCCCTCTATCAGAATCCAGAGTTTTGGGAAGATTGGAGAAACTTAATTTTTTGCCCGAAAAAAAAAAAACGTAAGGGGTACCACTGTCGTTTTTTTTTCGGGCCGAATTTTTGAGTTTCCATATCTCAGCTCTGGAAGGGGCTAGAGCCTCCATTTTTGCACTCTGGTCTAAGTCTCATGGCCCTCTATCAGAATCCAGAGTTTTGGGAAGATTGGAGAAACTTAATTTTTCGCCAAAAAAAAAAAAAAAACGTAAGGGGTACCACTGCCGTTTTTTTTTCGGGTCAAATTTTTGAGTTTCGATATCTCATTTCTGGAAGGGGCTAGAGCCTCCATTTTTGCACTCAGGTCTAAGTCTCATGTCCCTCTATCAGAATCCAGAGTTTTGAGAAGATTGGAGAAACTTAATTTTTCACCCAAAAAAAAAAACGTAAGGGGTACCACTGTCGTTTTTTTTTCGGGCCGAATTTTTGAGTTTCCATATCTCAGCTCTGGAAGGGGCTAGAGCCTCCATTTTTGCACTCAGGTCTAAGTCTCATGGCCCTCTATCAGAATCCAGAGTTTTGACAAGATTGGAGAAACTTAATTTTTCGCCCGAAAAAAAAAACGTAAGGGGTACCACTGTCGTTTTTTTTTTTTCGGGCCGAATTTTTGAGTTTCCATATCTCAGCTCTGGAAGGGGCTAGAGCCTCCATTTTTGCACTCAGGTCTAAGTCTCATGGCCCTCTATAAGAATCCAGAGTTTTGAGAAGATTGGAGAAACTTAATTTTTCGCCCGAAAAAAAAAACGAAAGGGGTACCACTGTTGTTTTTTTTTCGTGTCAAATTTTTGAGTTCCGATATCTCAGCTCTGGAAGGGTCTAGAGCCTCCATTTTTGCACTCAGGTCTAAGTCTCATGGCCCTCTATCAGAATCCAGAGTTTTGGGAAGATTGGAGAAACTTAATTTTTCGCCCGAAAAAAAAAAAACGTAAGGGGTACCACTGTCGTTTTTTTTTTTTCGGGACGAATATTTGAGTTTCGATATCTCAGCTCTGGAAGAGGCTAGAGCCTCCATTTTTGCACTCAGGTCTAAGTCTCATGGCCCTCTATCAGAATCCAGAGTTTTGGGAAGATTGGAGAAACTTAATTTTTCGCCCCAAAAAAAAACCGTAAGGGGTACCACTGTCGTTTTTTTTTTCAGGCTGAATTTTTGAGTTTCCATATCTCAGCTCTGGAAGGGGCTAGAGCCTCCATTTTTGCACTCAGGTCTAAGTCTCATGGCCCTCTATCAGAATTCAGAGTTTTGGGAAGATTGGAGAAACTAAATTTTTCGCCCGAAAAAAAAACCGTAAGGGGTACCACTGTCGTTTTTTTTTCGGGCTGAATTTTTGAGTTTCCATATCTCAGCTCTGGAAGGGGCTAGAGCCTCCATTTTTGCACTCAGGTCTAAGTCTCATGGCCCTCTATCAGAATCCAGAGTTTTGACAAGATTGGAGAAACGTAATTTTTCGCCGGAAAAAAAAAAAAACGTAAGGGGTACCACTGTCGTTTTTTTTTCGGGCCGAATTTTTGAGTTTCCATATCTCAGCTCTGGAAAGGGGCTAGAGCCTCCATTTTTGCACTCAGGTCTAAGTCTCATGGCCCTCTATCAGAATCCAGAGTTTTGACAAGATTGGAGAAACTTAATTTTTCGCCCGAAAAAAAAAACGTAAGGGGTACCACTGTCGTTTTTTTTTTTTCGGGCCGAATTTTTGAGTTTCCATATCTCAGCTCTGGAAGGGGCTAGAGCCTCCATTTTTGCACTCAGGTCTAAGTCTCATGGCCCTCTATCAGAATCCAGAGTTTTGGGAAGATTGGAGAAACTTAATTTTTTGCCCGAAAAAAAAAAAACGTAAGGGGTACCACTGTCGTTTTTTTTTCGGGCCGAATTTTTGAGTTTCCATATCTCAGCTCTGGAAGGGGCTAGAGCCTCCATTTTTGCACTCAGGTCTAAGTCTCATGGCCCTCTATCAGAATCCAGAGTTTTGGGAAGATTGGAGAAACTTAATTTTTCACCCAAAAAAAAAACGTAAGGGGTACCACTGTCGGTTTTTTTTCGGGCCGAATTTTTGAGTTTCCATATCTCAGCTCTGGAAGGGGCTAGAGCCTCCATTTTTGCACTCAGGTCTAAGTCTCATGGCCCTCTATCAGAATCCAGAGTTTTGACAAGATTGGAGAAACGTAATTTTTCGCCCGAAAAAAAAAAAAACGTAAGGGGTACCACTGTCGTTTTTTTTTCGGGCCGAATTTTTGAGTTTCCATATCTCAGCTCTGGAAGGGGCTAGAGCCTCCATTTTTGCACTCAGGTCTAAGTCTCATGGCCCTCTATCAGAATCCAGAGTTTTGACAAGATTGGAGAAGCTTAATTTTTCGCCCGAAAAAAAAAAACGTAAGGGGTACCACTGTCGTTTTTTTTTTTCGGGCCGAATTTTTAAGTTTCCATATCTCAGCTCTGGAAGGGGCTAGAGCCTCCATTTTTGCACTCAGGTCTAAGTCTCATGGCCCTCTATCAGAATCCAGAGTTTTGGGAATATTGGAGAAACTTAATTTTTCGCCAAAAAAAAAAAAATAACGTAAGGGGTACCACTGCCGTTTTTTTTTTCGGGTCAAATTTTTGAGTTTCGATATCTCAGCTCTGGAAGGGGCTAGAGCCTCCATTTTTGCACTCAGGTCTAAGTCTCATGTCCCTCTATCAGAATCCAGAGTTTTGAGAAGATTGGAGAAGCTTAATTTTTCGCCCGAAAAAAAAAAACGTAAGGGGTACCACTGTCGTTTTTTTTTTTCGGGCTGAATTTTTGAGTTTCCATATCTCAGCTCTGGAAGGGGCTAGAGCCTCCATTTTTGCACTCAGGTCTAAGTCTCATGGCCCTCTATCAGAATCCAGAGTTTTGACAAGATTGGAGAAACGTAATTTTTCGCCGGAAAAAAAAAAAACGTAAGGGGTACCACTGTCGTTTTTTTTTCGGGCCGAATTTTTGAGTTTCCATATCTCAGCTCTGGAAGGGGCTAGAGCCTCCATTTTTGCACTCAGGTCTAAGTCTCATGGCCCTCTATCAGAATCCAGAGTTTTGACAAGATTGGAGAAACTTAATTTTTCGCCCGAAAAAAAAAAACGTAAGGGGTACCACTGTCGTTTTTTTTTTCTCGGGCCGAATTTTTGAGTTTCCATATCTCAGCTCTGGAAGGGGCTAGAGCCTCCATTTTTGCACTCAGGTCTAAGTCTCATGGCCCTCTATCAGAATCCAGAGTTTTGGGAAGATTGGAGAAACTTAATTTTTTGCCCGAAAAAAAAAAAACGTAAGGGGTACCACTGTCGTTTTTTTTTCGGGCCGAATTTTTGAGTTTCCATATCTCAGCTCTGGAAGGGGCTAGAGCCTCCATTTTTGCACTCAGGTCTAAGTCTCATGGCCCTCTATCAGAATCCAGAGTTTTGGGAAGATTGGAGAAACTTAATTTTTCACCCAAAAAAAAAAACGTAAGGGGTACCACTGTCGTTTTTTTTTCGGGCCGAATTTTTGAGTTTCCATATCTCAGCTCTGGAAGGGGCTAGAGCCTCCATTTTTGCACTCAGGTCTAAGTCTCATGGCCCTCTATCAGAATCCAGAGTTTTGACAAGATTGGAGAAACGTAATTTTTCGCCCGAAAAAAAAAAAAACGTGAGGGGTACCACTGTCGTTTTTTTTTTCGGGCCGAATTTTTGAGTTTCCATATCTCAGCTCTGGAAGGGGCTAGAGCCTCCATTTTTGCACTCAGGTCTAAGTCTCATGGCCCTCTATCGGAATCCAGAGTTTTGACAAGATTGGAGAAACGTAATTTTTCGCCCGAAAAAAAAAAAAAACGTAAGGGGTACCACTGTCGTTTTTTTTTTCGGGCCGAATTTTTGAGTTTCCATATCTCAGCTCTGGAAGGGTCTAGAGCCTCCATTTTTGCACTCAGGTCTAAGTCTCATGGCCCTCTATCAGAATCCAGAGTTTTGACAAGATTGGAGAAACTTAATTTTTCGCCCGAAAAAAAAAAGTAAGGGGTACCACTGTCGTTTTTTTTTTTTCGGGCCGAATTTTTGAGTTTCCATATCTCAGCTCTGGAAGGGGCTAGAGCCTCCATTTTTGCACTCAGGTCTAAGTCTCATGGCCCTCTATCAGAATCCAGAGTTTTGGGAAGATTGGAGAAACTTAATTTTTTGCCCGAAAAAAAAAAAAACGTAAGGGGTACCACTGTCGTTTTTTTTTCGGGCCGAATTTTTGAGTTTCCATATCTCAGCTCTGGAAGGGGCTAGAGCCTCCATTTTTGCACTCAGGTCTAAGTCTCATGGCCCTCTATCAGAATCCAGAGTTTTGGGAAGATTGGAGAAACTTAATTTTTCACCCAAAAAAAAAAACGTAAGGGGTACCACTGTCGGTTTTTTTTCGGGCCGAATTTTTGAGTTTCCATATCTCAGCTCTGGAAGGGGCTAGAGCCTCCATTTTTGCACTCAGGTCTAAGTCTCATGGCCCTCTATCAGAATCCAGAGTTTTGGGAAGATTGGAGAAACTTAATTTTTTGCCCGAAAAAAAAAAAACGTAAGGGGTACCACTGTCGTTTTTTTTTCGGGCCGAATTTTTGAGTTTCCATATCTCAGCTCTGGAAGGGGCTAGAGCCTCCATTTTTGCACTCAGGTCTAAGTCTCATGGCCCTCTATCAGAATCCAGAGTTTTGGGAAGATTGGAGAAACTTAATTTTTCACCCAAAAAAAAAAACGTAAGGGGTACCACTGTCGGTTTTTTTTCGGGCCGAATTTTTGAGTTTCCATATCTCAGCTCTGGAAGGGGCTAGAGCCTCCATTTTTGCACTCAGGTCTAAGTCTCATGGCCCTCTATCAGAATCCAGAGTTTTGACAAGATTGGAGAAACGTAATTTTTCGCCCGAAAAAAAAAAAAACGTAAGGGGTACCACTGTCGTTTTTTTTTCGGGCCGAATTTTTGAGTTTCCATATCTCAGCTCTGGAAGGGGCTAGAGCCTCCATTTTTGCACTCAGGTCTAAGTCTCATGGCCCTCTATCAGAATCCAGAGTTTTGACAAGATTGGAGAAGCTTAATTTTTCGCCCGAAAAAAAAAAACGTAAGGGGTACCACTGTCGTTTTTTTTTTTCGGGCCGAATTTTTAAGTTTCCATATCTCAGCTCTGGAAGGGGCTAGAGCCTCCATTTTTGCACTCAGGTCTAAGTCTCATGGCCCTCTATCAGAATCCAGAGTTTTGGGAATATTGGAGAAACTTAATTTTTCGCCAAAAAAAAAAAAATAACGTAAGGGGTACCACTGCCGTTTTTTTTTTCGGGTCAAATTTTTGAGTTTCGATATCTCAGCTCTGGAAGGGGCTAGAGCCTCCATTTTTGCACTCAGGTCTAAGTCTCATGTCCCTCTATCAGAATCCAGAGTTTTGAGAAGATTGGAGAAGCTTAATTTTTCGCCCGAAAAAAAAAAACGTAAGGGGTACCACTGTCGTTTTTTTTTTTCGGGCTGAATTTTTGAGTTTCCATATCTCAGCTCTGGAAGGGGCTAGAGCCTCCATTTTTGCACTCAGGTCTAAGTCTCATGGCCCTCTATCAGAATCCAGAGTTTTGACAAGATTGGAGAAACGTAATTTTTCGCCGGAAAAAAAAAAAACGTAAGGGGTACCACTGTCGTTTTTTTTTCGGGCCGAATTTTTGAGTTTCCATATCTCAGCTCTGGAAGGGGCTAGAGCCTCCATTTTTGCACTCAGGTCTAAGTCTCATGGCCCTCTATCAGAATCCAGAGTTTTGACAAGATTGGAGAAACTTAATTTTTCGCCCGAAAAAAAAAACGTAAGGGGTACCACTGTCGTTTTTTTTTTTCGGGCCGAATTTTTGAGTTTCCATATCTCAGCTCTGGAAGGGGCTAGAGCCTCCATTTTTGCACTCAGGTCTAAGTCTCATGGCCCTCTATCAGAATCCAGAGTTTTGGGAAGATTGGAGAAACTTAATTTTTTGCCCGAAAAAAAAAAAACGTAAGGGGTACCACTGTCGTTTTTTTTTCGGGCCGAATTTTTGAGTTTCCATATCTCAGCTCTGGAAGGGGCTAGAGCCTCCATTTTTGCACTCAGGTCTAAGTCTCATGGCCCTCTATCAGAATCCAGAGTTTTGGGAAGATTGGAGAAACTTAATTTTTCACCCAAAAAAAAAAACGTAAGGGGTACCACTGTCGGTTTTTTTTCGGGCCGAATTTTTGAGTTTCCATATCTCAGCTCTGGAAGGGGCTAGAGCCTCCATTTTTGCACTCAGGTCTAAGTCTCATGGCCCTCTATCAGAATCCAGAGTTTTGACAAGATTGGAGAAACGTAATTTTTCGCCCGAAAAAAAAAAAAAACGTGAGGGGTACCACTGTCGTTTTTTTTTTCGGGCCGAATTTTTGAGTTTCCATATCTCAGCTCTGGAAGGGGCTAGAGCCTCCATTTTTGCACTCAGGTCTAAGTCTCATGGCCCTCTATCGGAATCCAGAGTTTTGACAAGATTGGAGAAACGTAATTTTTCGCCCGAAAAAAAAAAAAAAACGTAAGGGGTACCACTGTCGTTTTTTTTTTCGGGCCGAATTTTTGAGTTTCCATATCTCAGCTCTGGAAGGGTCTAGAGCCTCCATTTTTGCACTCAGGTCTAAGTCTCATGGCCCTCTATCAGAATCCAGAGTTTTGACAAGATTGGAGAAACTTAATTTTTCGCCCGAAAAAAAAAAGTAAGGGGTACCACTGTCGTTTTTTTTTTTTCGGGCCGAATTTTTGAGTTTCCATATCTCAGCTCTGGAAGGGGCTAGAGCCTCCATTTTTGCACTCAGGTCTAAGTCTCATGGCCCTCTATCAGAATCCAGAGTTTTGGGAAGATTGGAGAAACTTAATTTTTTGCCCGAAAAAAAAAAAACGTAAGGGGTACCACTGTCGTTTTTTTTTCGGGCCGAATTTTTGAGTTTCCATATCTCAGCTCTGGAAGGGGCTAGAGCCTCCATTTTTGCACTCAGGTCTAAGTCTCATGGCCCTCTATCAGAATCCAGAGTTTTGGGAAGATTGGAGAAACTTAATTTTTCACCCAAAAAAAAAAACGTAAGGGGTACCACTGTCGGTTTTTTTTCGGGCCGAATTTTTGAGTTTCCATATCTCAGCTCTGGAAGGGGCTAGAGCCTCCATTTTTGCACTCAGGTCTAAGTCTCATGGCCCTCTATCAGAATCCAGAGTTTTGACAAGATTGGAGAAACGTAATTTTTCGCCCGAAAAAAAAAAAAAACGTAAGGGGTACCACTGCCGTTTTTTTTTTCGGGTCAAATTTTTGAGTTTCGATATCTCAGCTCTGGAAGGGGCTAGAGCCTCCATTTTTGCACTCAGGTCTAAGTCTCATGTCCCTCTATCAGAATCCAGAGTTTTGAGAAGATTGGAGAAGCTTAATTTTTCGCCCGAAAAAAAAAAACGTAAGGGGTACCACTGTCGTTTTTTTTTTTTCGGGCTGAATTTTTGAGTTTCCATATCTCAGCTCTGGAAGGGGCTAGAGCCTCCATTTTTGCACTCAGGTCTAAGTCTCATGGCCCTCTATCAGAATCCAGAGTTTTGACAAGATTGGAGAAACGTAATTTTTCGCCGGAAAAAAAAAAAACGTAAGGGGTACCACTGTCGTTTTTTTTTTCGGGCCGAATTTTTGAGTTTCCATATCTCAGCTCTGGAAGGGGCTAGAGCCTCCATTTTTGCACTCAGGTCTAAGTCTCATGGCCCTCTATCAGAATCCAGAGTTTTGACAAGATTGGAGAAACTTAATTTTTCGCCCGAAAAAAAAAACGTAAGGGGTACCACTGTCGTTTTTTTTTTCGGGCCGAATTTTTGAGTTTCCATATCTCAGCTCTGGAAGGGGCTAGAGCCTCCATTTTTGCACTCAGGTCTAAGTCTCGTGGCCCTCTATCAGAATCCAGAGTTTTGGGAAGATTGGAGAAACTTAATTTTTTGCCCGAACAAAAAAAAAAACGTAAGGGGTACCACTGTCGTTTTTTTTTCGGGCCGAATTTTTGAGTTTCCATATCTCAGCTCTGGAAGGGGCTAGAGCCTCCATTTTTGCACTCAGGTCTAAGTCTCATGGCCCTCTATCAGAATCCAGAGTTTTGGGAAGATTGGAGAAACTTAATTTTTCACCCAAAAAAAAAAACGTAAGGGGTACCACTGTCGGTTTTTTTTCGGGCCGAATTTTTGAGTTTCCATATCTCAGCTCTGGAAGGGGCTAGAGCCTCCATTTTTGCACTCAGGTCTAAGTCTCATGGCCCTCTATCAGAATCCAGAGTTTTGACAAGATTGGAGAAACGTAATTTTTCGCCCGAAAATAAAAAAAAAACGTAAGGGGTACCACTGTCGTTTTTTTTTTCGGGCCGAATTTTTGAGTTTCCATATCTCAGCTCTGGAAGGGGCTAGAGCCTCCATTTTTGCACTCAGGTCTAAGTCTCATGGCCCTCTATCAGAATCCAGAGTTTTGACAAGATTGGAGAAGCTTAATTTTTCGCCCGAAAAAAAAAAACGTAAGGGGTACCACTGTCGTTTTTTTTTTTCGGGCCGAATTTTTAAGTTTCCATATCTCAGCTCTGGAAGGGGCTAGAGCCTCCATTTTTGCACTCAGGTATGAGTCTCATGGCCCTCTATCAGAATCCAGAGTTTTGGGAATATTGGAGAAACTTAATTTTTCGCCAAAAAAAAAAAAATAACGTGAGGGGTACCACTGCCGTTTTTTTTTTTCGGGTCAAATTTTTGAGTTTCGATATCTCAGCTCTGGAAGGGGCTAGAGCCTCCATTTTTGCACTCAGGTCTAAGTCTCATGTCCCTCTATCAGAATCCAGAGTTTTGAGAAGATTGGAGAAGCTTAATTTTTCGCCCGAAAAAAAAAAACGTAAGGGGTACCACTGTCGTTTTTTTTTTTCGGGCCGAATTTTTAAGTTTCCATATCTCAGCTCTGGAAGGGGCTAGAGCCTCCATTTTTGCACTCAGGTCTAAGTCTCATGGCCCTCTATCAGAATCCAGAGTTTTGAGAAGATTGGAGAAACTTAATTTTTCGCCCGAAAAAAAAAAACGAAAGGGGTACCACTGTCGTTTTTTTTTTTCGGGCCGAATTTTTAAGTTTCCATATCTCAGCTCTGGAAGGGGCTAGAGCCTCCATTTTTGCACTCAGGTCTAAGTCTCATGGCCCTCTATCAGAATCCAGAGTTTTGACAAGATTGGAGAAACGTAATTTTTCGCCCGAAAAAAAAAAAAACGTAAGGGGTACCACTGTCGTTTTTTTTTTCGGGCCGAATTTTTGAGTTTCCATATCTCAGCTCTGGAAGGGGCTAGAGCCTCCATTTTTGCACTCAGGTCTAAGTCTCATGGCCCTCTATCAGAATCCAGAGTTTTGACAAGATTGGAGAAGCTTAATTTTTCGCCCGAAAAAAAAAAACGTAAGGGGTACCACTGTCGTTTTTTTTTTTCGGGCCGAATTTTTAAGTTTCCATATCTCAGCTCTGGAAGGGGCTAGAGCCTCCATTTTTGCACTCAGGTATGAGTCTCATGGCCCTCTATCAGAATCCAGAGTTTTGGGAATATTGGAGAAACTTAATTTTTCGCCAAAAAAAAAAAAATAACGTAAGGGGTACCACTGCCGTTTTTTTTTTCGGGTCAAATTTTTGAGTTTCGATATCTCAGCTCTGGAAGGGGCTAGAGCCTCCATTTTTGCACTCAGGTCTAAGTCTCATGTCCCTCTATCAGAATCCAGAGTTTTGAGAAGATTGGAGAAGCTTAATTTTTCGCCCGAAAAAAAAAAACGTAAGGGGTACCACTGTCGTTTTTTTTTTTCGGGCCGAATTTTTAAGTTTCCATATCTCAGCTCTGGAAGGGGCTAGAGCCTCCATTTTTGCACTCAGGTCTAAGTCTCATGTCCCTCTATCAGAATCCAGAGTTTTGAGAAGATTGGAGAAACTTAATTTTTCGCCCGAAAAAAAAAAACGAAAGGGGTACCACTGTCGTTTTTTTTTTTTTCGGGACGAATATTTGAGTTTCGATATCTCAGCTCTGGAAGAGGCTAGAGCCTCCATTTTTGCACTCAGGTCTAAGTCTCATGGCCCTCTATCAGAATCCAGAGTTTTGGGAAGATTGGAGAAACTTAATTTTTCGCCCCAAAAAAAAAAACGTAAGGGGTACCACTGTGTTTTTTTTTTCGGGCCGAATTTTTGAGTTTCCATATCTCAGCTCTGGAAGGGGCTAGAGCCTCCATTTTTGCACTCAGGTCTAAGTCTCATGGCCCTCTATCAGAATTCAGAGTTTTTGGGAAGATTGGAGAAACTTAATTTTTCGCCCGAAAAAAAAACCGTAAGGGGTACCACTGTCGTTTTTTTTTCGGGCTGAATTTTTGAGTTTCCATATCTCAGCTCTGGAAGGGGCTAGAGCCTCCATTTTTGCACTAAGGTCTAAGTCTCATGGCCCTCTACCAGAATCCAGAGTTTTTGGAAGATTGGAGAAACTTAATTTTTCACCCGAAAAAAAAAAAAGTAAGGGGTACCACTGTCGTTTTTTTTTCGGGCCGAATTTTTGAGTTTCCATATCTCAGCTCTGGAAGGGGCTAGAGCCTCCATTTTTGCACTCAGGTCTAAGTCTCATGGCCCTCTATCAGAATCCAGAGTTTTGACAAGATTGGAGAAACGTAATTTTTCGCCCGAAAAAAAAAAAACGTAAGGGGTACCACTGTCGTTTTTTTTTTGGGCCGAATTTTTGAGTTTCCATATCTCAGCTCTGGAAGGGGCTAGAGCCTCCATTTTTGCACTCAGGTCTAAGTCTCATGGCCCTCTATCAGAATCCAGAGTTTTGGGAAGATTAGAGAAACTTAATTTTTCACCCAAAAAAAAAAACGTAAGGGGTACCACTGTCGTTTTTTTTTGGGCCGAATTTTTGAGTTTCCATATCTCAGCTCTGGAAGGGGCTAGAGCCTCCATTTTTGCACTCAGGTCTAAGTCTCATGGCCCTCTATCAGAATCCAGAGTTTTGACAAGATTGGAGAAACTTAATTTTTCGCCCGAAAAAAAAAACGTAAGGGGTACCACTGTCGTTTTTTTTTTTTTCGGGCCGAATTTTTGAGTTTCCATATCTCAGCTCTGGAAGGGGCTAGAGCCTCCATTTTTGCACTCAGGTCTAAGTCTCATGGCCCTCTATCAGAATCCAGAGTTTTGACAAGATTGGAGAAACGTAATTTTTCGCCCGAAAAAAAAAAAACGTAAGGGGTACCACTGTCGTTTTTTTTTCGGGCCGAATTTTTGAGTTTCCATATCTCAGCTCTGGAAGGGGCTAGAGCCTCCATTTTTGCACTCAGGTCTAAGTCTCATGGCCCTCTATCAGAATTCAGAGTTTTGGGAAGATTGGAGAAACTTAATTTTTCGCCCGAAAAAAAAAACCGTAAGGGGTACCACTGTCGTTTTTTTTTCGGGCTGAATTTTTGAGTTTCCATATCTCAGCTCTGGAAGGGGCTAGAGCCTCCATTTTTGCACTCAGGTCTAAGTCTCATGGCCCTCTACCAGAATCCAGAGTTTTTGGAAGATTGGAGAAACTTAATTTTTCACCCGAAAAAAAAAAAGTAAGGGGTACCACTGTCGTTTTTTTTTTCGGGCCGAATTTTTGAGTTTCCATATCTCAGCTCTGGAAGGGGCTAGAGCCTCCATTTTTGCACTCAGGTCTAAGTCTCATGGCCCTCTATCAGAATCCAGAGTTTTGACAAGATTGGAGAAACGTAATTTTTCGCCCGAAAAAAAAAAACGTAAGGGGTACCACTGTCGTTTTTTTTTTTGGGCCGAATTTTTGAGTTTCCATATCTCAGCTCTGGAAGGGGCTAGAGCCTCCATTTTTGCACTCAGGTCTAAGTCTCATGGCCCTCTATCAGAATCCAGAGTTTTGGGAAGATTGGAGACACTTAATTTTTCACCCAAAAAAAAAAACGTAAGGGGTACCACTGTCGTTTTTTTTTTTCGGGCCGAATTTTTGAGTTTCCATATCTCAGCTCTGGAAGGGGCTAGAGCCTCCATTTTTGCACTCAGGTCTAAGTCTCATGGCCCTCTATCAGAATCCGGAGTTTTGGGAAGATTGGAGAAACATAATTTTTCGCCCGAAAAAAAAAAGTAAGGGGTACCACTGTCGTTTTTTTTTGGGCCGAATTTTTGAGTTTCCATATCTCAGCTCTGGAAGGGGCTAGAGCCTCCATTTTTGCACTCAGGTCTAAGTCTCATGGCCCTCTATCAGAATCCAGAGTTTTGGGAAGATTGGAGAAACTTAATTTTTCACCCAAAAAAAAAAACGTAAGGGGTACCACTGTCGTTTTTTTTTTCGGGCCTAATTTTTGAGTTTCCATATCTCAGCTCTGGAAGGGGCTAGAGCCTCCATTTTTGCACTCAGGTCTAAGTCTCATGGCCCTCTATCAGAATCCAGAGTTTTGACAAGATTGGAGAAACGTAATTTTTCGCCCGAAAAAAAAAAAACGTAAGGGGTACCACTGTCGTTTTTTTTTTTGGGCCGAATTTTTGAGTTTCCATATCTCAGCTCTGGAAGGGGCTAGAGCCTCCATTTTTGCACTCAGGTCTAAGTCTCATGGCCCTCTATCAGAATCCAGAGTTTTGGGAAGATTAGAGAAACTTAATTTTTCACCCAAAAAAAAAAACGTAAGGGGTACCACTGTCGTTTTTTTTTGGGCCGAATTTTTGAGTTTCCATATCTCAGCTCTGGAAGGGGCTAGAGCCTCCATTTTTGCACTCAGGTCTAAGTCTCATGGCCCTCTATCAGAATCCAGAGTTTTGACAAGATTGGAGAAACTTAATTTTTCGCCCGAAAAAAAAAACGTAAGGGGTACCACTGTCGTTTTTTTTTTTTTTTCGGGCCGAATTTTTGAGTTTCCATATCTCAGCTCTGGAAGGGGCTAGAGCCTCCATTTTTGCACTCAGGTCTAAGTCTCATGGCCCTCTATCAGAATCCAGAGTTTTGACAAGATTGGAGAAACGTAATTTTTCGCCCGAAAAAAAAAAAACGTAAGGGGTACCACTGTCGTTTTTTTTTCGGGCCGAATTTTTGAGTTTCCATATCTCAGCTCTGGAAGGGGCTAGAGCCTCCATTTTTGCACTCAGGTCTAAGTCTCATGGCCCTCTATCAGAATTCAGAGTTTTGGGAAGATTGGAGAAACTTAATTTTTCGCCCGAAAAAAAAAACCGTAAGGGGTACCACTGTCGTTTTTTTTTCGGGCTGAATTTTTGAGTTTCCATATCTCAGCTCTGGAAGGGGCTAGAGCCTCCATTTTTGCACTCAGGTCTAAGTCTCATGGCCCTCTACCAGAATCCAGAGTTTTTGGAAGATTGGAGAAACTTAATTTTTCACCCGAAAAAAAAAAAGTAAGGGGTACCACTGTCGTTTTTTTTTTCGGGCCGAATTTTTGAGTTTCCATATCTCAGCTCTGGAAGGGGCTAGAGCCTCCATTTTTGCACTCAGGTCTAAGTCTCATGGCCCTCTATCAGAATCCAGAGTTTTGACAAGATTGGAGAAACGTAATTTTTCGCCCGAAAAAAAAAAAACGTAAGGGGTACCACTGTCGTTTTTTTTTTTGGGCCGAATTTTTGAGTTTCCATATCTCAGCTCTGGAAGGGGCTAGAGCCTCCATTTTTGCACTCAGGTCTAAGTCTCATGGCCCTCTATCAGAATCCAGAGTTTTGGGAAGATTGGAGACACTTAATTTTTCACCCAAAAAAAAAAACGTAAGGGGTACCACTGTCGTTTTTTTTTTTCGGGCCGAATTTTTGAGTTTCCATATCTCAGCTCTGGAAGGGGCTAGAGCCTCCATTTTTGCACTCAGGTCTAAGTCTCATGGCCCTCTATCAGAATCCGGAGTTTTGGGAAGATTGGAGAAACATAATTTTTCGCCCGAAAAAAAAAAGTAAGGGGTACCACTGTCGTTTTTTTTTGGGCCGAATTTTTGAGTTTCCATATCTCAGCTCTGGAAGGGGCTAGAGCCTCCATTTTTGCACTCAGGTCTAAGTCTCATGGCCCTCTATCAGAATCCAGAGTTTTGGGAAGATTGGAGAAACTTAATTTTTCACCCAAAAAAAAAAACGTAAGGGGTACCACTGTCGTTTTTTTTTTTCGGGCCTAATTTTTGAGTTTCCATATCTCAGCTCTGGAAGGGGCTAGAGCCTCCATTTTTGCACTCAGGTCTAAGTCTCATGGCCCTCTATCAGAATCCAGAGTTTTGACAAGATTGGAGAAACGTAATTTTTCGCCCGAAAAAAAAAAAAACGTAAGGGGTACCACTGTCGTTTTTTTTTTGGGCCGAATTTTTGAGTTTCCATATCTCAGCTCTGGAAGGGGCTAGAGCCTCCATTTTTGCACTCAGGTCTAAGTCTCATGGCCCTCTATCAGAATCCAGAGTTTTGGGAAGATTAGAGAAACTTAATTTTTCACCCAAAAAAAAAAACGTAAGGGGTACCACTGTCGTTTTTTTTTGGGCCGAATTTTTGAGTTTCCATATCTCAGCTCTGGAAGGGGCTAGAGCCTCCATTTTTGCACTCAGGTCTAAGTCTCATGGCCCTCTATCAGAATCCAGAGTTTTGACAAGATTGGAGAAACTTAATTTTTCGCCCGAAAAAAAAAACGTAAGGGGTACCACTGTCGTTTTTTTTTTTTTTTCGGGCCGAATTTTTGAGTTTCCATATCTCAGCTCTGGAAGGGGCTAGAGCCTCCATTTTTGCACTCAGGTCTAAGTCTCATGGCCCTCTATCAGAATCCAGAGTTTTGACAAGATTGGAGAAACGTAATTTTTCGCCCGAAAAAAAAAAAAACGTAAGGGGTACCACTGTCGTTTTTTTTTCGGGCCGAATTTTTGAGTTTCCATTTCTCAGCTCTGGAAGGGGCTAGAGCCTCCATTTTTGCACTCAGGTCTAAGTCTCATGGCCCTCTATCAGAATTCAGAGTTTTGGGAAGATTGGAGAAACTTAATTTTTCGCCCGAAAAAAAAAACCGTAAGGGGTACCACTGTCGTTTTTTTTTCGGGCTGAATTTTTGAGTTTCCATATCTCAGCTCTGGAAGGGGCTAGAGCCTCCATTTTTGCACTCAGGTCTAAGTCTCATGGCCCTCTATCAGAATCCAGAGTTTTGACAAGATTGGAGAAACGTAATTTTTCGCCCGAAAAAAAAACAAAAACGTAAGGGGTACCACTGTCGTTTTTTTTTTCGGGCCGAATTTTTGAGTTTCCATATCTCAGCTCTGGAAGGGGCTAGAGCCTCCATTTTTGCACTCAGGTCTAAGTCTCATGGCCCTCTATCAGAATCCAGAGTTTTGACAAGATTGGAGAAGCTTAATTTTTCGCCCGAAAAAAAAAAACGTAAGGGGTACCACTGTCGTTTTTTTTTTTTCGGGCCGAATTTTTAAGTTTCCATATCTCAGCTCTGGAAGGGGCTAGAGCCTCCATTTTTGCACTCAGGTATGAGTCTCATGGCCCTCTATCAGAATCCAGAGTTTTGGGAATATTGGAGAAACTTAATTTTTCGCCAAAAAAAAAAAAATAACGTAAGGGGTACCACTGCCGTTTTTTTTTTCGGGTCAAATTTTTGAGTTTCGATATCTCAGCTCTGGAAGGGGCTAGAGCCTCCATTTTTGCACTCAGGTCTAAGTCTCATGTCCCTCTATCAGAATCCAGAGTTTTGAGAAGATTGGAGAAGCTTAATTTTTCGCCCGAAAAAAAAAAACGTAAGGGGTACCACTGTCGTTTTTTTTTTTCGGGCCGAATTTTTAAGTTTCCATATCTCAGCTCTGGAAGGGGCTAGAGCCTCCATTTTTGCACTCAGGTCTAAGTCTCATGTCCCTCTATCAGAATCCAGAGTTTTGAGAAGATTGGAGAAACTTAATTTTTCGCCCGAAAAAAAAAAACGAAAGGGGTACCACTGTCGTTTTTTTTTTTTTCGGGACGAATATTTGAGTTTCGATATCTCAGCTCTGGAAGAGGCTAGAGCCTCCATTTTTGCACTCAGGTCTAAGTCTCATGGCCCTCTATCAGAATCCAGAGTTTTGGGAAGATTGGAGAAACTTAATTTTTTGCCCCAAAAAAAAAAACGTAAGGGGTACCACTGTGTTTTTTTTTTCGGGCCGAATTTTTGAGTTTCCATATCTCAGCTCTGGAAGGGGCTAGAGCCTCCATTTTTGCACTCAGGTCTAAGTCTCATGGCCCTCTATCAGAATTCAGAGTTTTTGGGAAGATTGGAGAAACGTAATTTTTCGCCCGAAAAAAAAACCGTAAGGGGTACCACTGTCGTTTTTTTTTCGGGCTGAATTTTTGAGTTTCCATATCTCAGCTCTGGAAGGGGCTAGAGCCTCCATTTTTGCACTAAGGTCTAAGTCTCATGGCCCTCTACCAGAATCCAGAGTTTTTGGAAGATTGGAGAAACTTAATTTTTCACCCGAAAAAAAAAAAAGTAAGGGGTACCACTGTCGTTTTTTTTTCGGGCCGAATTTTTGAGTTTCCATATCTCAGCTCTGGAAGGGGCTAGAGCCTCCATTTTTGCACTCAGGTCTAAGTCTCATGGCCCTCTATCAGAATCCAGAGTTTTGACAAGATTGGAGAAACGTAATTTTTCGCCCGAAAAAAAAAAAAACGTAAGGGGTACCACTGTCGTTTTTTTTTTGGGCCGAATTTTTGAGTTTCCATATCTCAGCTCTGGAAGGGGCTAGAGCCTCCATTTTTGCACTCAGGTCTAAGTCTCATGGCCCTCTATCAGAATCCAGAGTTTTGGGAAGATTAGAGAAACTTAATTTTTCACCCAAAAAAAAAAACGTAAGGGGTACCACTGTCGTTTTTTTTTGGGCCGAATTTTTGAGTTTCCATATCTCAGCTCTGGAAGGGGCTAGAGCCTCCATTTTTGCACTCAGGTCTAAGTCTCATGGCCCTCTATCAGAATCCAGAGTTTTGACAAGATTGGAGAAACTTAATTTTTCGCCCGAAAAAAAAAAAGTAAGGGGTACCACTGTCGTTTTTTTTTCGGGCCGAATTTTTGAGTTTCCATATCTCAGCTCTGGAAGGGGCTAGAGCCTCCATTTTTGCACTCAGGTCTAAGTCTCATGGCCCTCTATCAGAATCCAGAGTTTTGACAAGATTGGAGAAACGTAATTTTTCGCCCGAAAAAAAAAAACGTAAGGGGTACCACTGTCGTTTTTTTTTCGGGCCGAATTTTTGAGTTTCCATATCTCAGCTCTGGAAGGGGCTAGAGCCTCCATTTTTGCACTCAGGTCTAAGTCTCATGGCCCTCTATCAGAATCCAGAGTTTTGGGAAGATTGGAGACACTTAATTTTTCACCCAAAAAAAAAAACGTAAGGGGTACCACTGTCGTTTTTTTTTTTCGGGCCGAATTTTTGAGTTTCCATATCTCAGCTCTGGAAGGGGCTAGAACCTCCATTTTTGCACTCAGGTCTAAGTCTCATGGCCCTCTATCAGAATCCAGAGTTTTGGGAAGATTAGAGAAACTTAATTTTTCACCCAAAAAAAAAAACGTAAGGGGTACCACTGTCGTTTTTTTTTGGGCCGAATTTTTGAGTTTCCATATCTCAGCTCTGGAAGGGGCTAGAGCCTCCATTTTTGCACTCAGGTCTAAGTCTCATGGCCCTCTATCAGAATCCAGAGTTTTGACAAGATTGGAGAAACTTAATTTTTCGCCCGAAAAAAAAAAACGTAAGGGGTACCACTGTCGTTTTTTTTTTGGGCCGAATTTTTGAGTTTCCATATCTCAGCTCTGGAAGGGGCTAGAGCCTCCATTTTTGCACTCAGGTCTAAGTCTCATGGCCCTCTATCAGAATCCAGAGTTTTGGGAAGATTAGAGAAACTTAATTTTTCACCCAAAAAAAAAAACGTAAGGGGTACCACTGTCGTTTTTTTTTGGGCCGAATTTTTGAGTTTCCATATCTCAGCTCTGGAAGGGGCTAGAGCCTCCATTTTTGCACTCAGGTCTAAGTCTCATGGCCCTCTATCAGAATCCAGAGTTTTGGGAAGATTGGAGAAACTTAATTTTTCACCCAAAAAAAAAAACGTAAGGGGTACCACTGTCGTTTTTTTTTTCGGGCCTAATTTTTGAGTTTCCATATCTCAGCTCTGGAAGGGGCTAGAGCCTCCATTTTTGCACTCAGGTCTAAGTCTCATGGCCCTCTATCAGAATCCGGAGTTTTGGGAAGATTGGAGAAACATAATTTTTCACCCGAAAACAAAAAACGTAAGGGGTACCACTGTCGTTTTTTTTTTCGGGACGAATATTTGAGTTTCGATATCTCAGCTCTGGAAGGGGCTAGAGCCTCCATTTTTGCACTCAGGTCTAAGTCTCAAGGCCCTCTATCAGAATCCAGAGTTTTGGGAAGATTGGAGAAACTTAATTTTTCGCCCCCCAAAAAAAAAAACGTAAGGGGTACCACTGTCGTTTTTTTCGGGACGAATATTTGAGTTTCGATATCTCAGCTCTGGAATGGGCTAGAGCCTCCATTTTTGCACTCAGGTCTAAGTCTCATGGCCCTCTATCAGAATCCAGAGTTTTGGGAAGATTGGAGAAACTTAATTTTTCGCCCCCCCAAAAAAACGTAAGGGGTACCACTGTCGTTTTTTTTTTCAGGCCGAAATTTTGAGTTTCCATATCTCAGCTCTGGAAGGGGCTAGAGCCTCCATTTTTGCACTCAGGTCTAAGTCTCATGGCCCTCAATCAGAATCCAGAGTTTTGGGAAGATTGGAGAAACTTAATTTTTCGCCCGAAAAAAAAAACGTAAGGGGTACCACTGTCGTTTTTTTTTCGGGCAGAATTTTTGAGTTTCCATATCTCAGCTCTGGAAGGGGCTAGAGCCTCCATTTTTGCACTCAGGTCTAAGTCTCATGGCCCTCTTTCAGAATCCAGAGTTTTGGGAAGATTGGAGAAACTTAATTTTTTGCCCGAAAAAAAAAAACCGTAAGGGGTACCACTGTCGTTTTTTTTTCGGGCCGAATTTTTGAGTTTCCATATCTCAGCTCTGGAAGGGGCTAGAGCCTCCATTTTTGCACTCAGGTCTAAGTCTCATGGCCCTCTATCAGAATCCAGAGTTTTGGGAAGATTGGAGAAACATAATTTTTCGCCCGAAAAAAAAAACATAAGGGGTACCACTGTCGTTTTTTTTTTCGGGACGAATATTTGAGTTTCGATATCTCAGCTCTGGAAGGGGCTAGAGCCTCCATTTTTGCACTCAGGTCTAAGTCTCATGGCCCTCTATCAGAATTCAGAGTTTTGGGAAGATTGGAGAAACTTAATTTTTCGCCCGAAAAAAAAAACCGTAAGGGGTACCACTGTCGTTTTTTTTTTTGGGCTGAATTTTTGAGTTTCCATATCTCAGCTCTGAAAGGGGCTAGAGCCTCCATTTTTGCACTCAGGTCTAAGTCTCATGGCCCTCTATCAGAATCCAGAGTTTTGACAAGATTGGAGAAACTTAATTTTTCGCCCGAAAAAAAAAAACGTAAGGGGTACCACTGTCATTTTTTTTTTTCGGGCCGAATTTTTGAGTTTCCATATCTCAGCTCTGGAAGGGGCTAGAGCCTCCATTTTTGTACTCAGGTCTAAGTCTCATGGCCCTCTATCAGAATGCAGAGTTTTGGGAAGATTGGAGGAACTTAATTTTTTTCCGAAAAAAAAAAAAAAAACGTAAGGGGTACCACTGTCGTTTTTTTTTTCGGGCCGAATTTTTGAGTTTCCATATCTCAGCTCTGGAAGGGGCTAGAGCCTCCATTTTTGCACTCAGGTCTAAGTCTCATGGCCCTCTATCAGAATCCAGAGTTTTGGGAAGATTGGAGAAACTTAATTTTTCACCCAAAAAAAAAAACGTAAGGGGTACCACTGTCGTTTTTTTTTCGGGCCGAATTTTTGAGTTTCCATATCTCAGCTCTGGAAGGGGCTAGAGCCTCCATTTTTGCACTCAGGTCTAAGTCTCATGGCCCTCTATCAGAATCCAGAGTTTTGACAAGATTGGAGAAACTTAATTTTTCGCCCGAAAAAAAAAACGTAAGGGGTACCACTGTCGTTTTTTTTTTTTCGGGCCGAATTTTTGAGTTTCCATATCTCAGCTCTGGAAGGGGCTACAGCCTCCATTTTTGCACTCAGGTGTAAGTCTCATGGCCCTCTATCAGAATCCAGAGTTTTGGGAAGATTGGAGAAACTTAATTTTTCACCCAAAAAAAAAACCGTAAGGGGTACCACTGTCGGTTTTTTTTCGGGCCGAATTTTTGAGTTTCCATATCTCAGCTCTGGAAGGGGCTAGAGCCTCCATTTTTGCACTCAGGTCTAAGTCTCATGGCCCTCTATCAGAATCCAGAGTTTTGACAAGATTGGAGAAACGTAATTTTTCGCCCGAAAAAAAAAAAACGTAAGGGGTACCACTGTCGTTTTTTTTTCGGGCCGAATTTTTGAGTTTCCATATCTCAGCTCTGGAAGGGGCTAGAGCCTCCATTTTTGCACTCAGGTCTAAGTCTCATGGCCCTCTATCAGAATCCAGAGTTTTGGGAAGATTGGAGAAACTTAATTTTTCACCCAAAAAAAAAACGTAAGGGGTTTCACTGTCGGTTTTTTTTCGGGCCGAATTTTTGAGTTTCCATATCTCAGCTCTGGAAGGGTCTAGAGCCTCCATTTTTGCACTCAGGTCTAAGTCTCATGGCCCTCTATCAGAATCCAGAGTTTTGACAAGATTGGAGAAACGTAATTTTTCGCCCGAAAAAAAAAAAAACGTAAGGGGTACCACTGTCGTTTTTTTTTTTCGGGCCGAATTTTTGAGTTTCCATATCTCAGCTCTGGAAGGGGCTAGAGCCTCCATTTTTGCACTCAGGTCTAAGTCTCATGGCCCTCTATCAGAATCCAGAGTTTTGAGAAGATTGGAGAAACTTAATTTTTCGCCCGAAAAAAAAAACGAAAGGGGTACCACTGTTGTTTTTTTTTCGTGTCAAATTTTTGAGTTCCGATATCTCAGCTCTGGAAGGGTCTAGAGCCTCCATTTTTGCACTCAGGTCTAAGTCTCATGGCCCTCTATCAGAATCCAGAGTTTTGGGAAGATTGGAGAAACTTAATTTTTCGCCCGAAAAAAAAAAAACGTAAGGGGTACCACTCTCGTTTTTTTTCGGGCCGAATTTTTGAGTTTCCATATCTCAGCTCTGGAAGGGGCTAGAGCCTCCATTTTTGCACTCAGGTCTAAGTCTCATGGCCCTCTATCGGAATCCAGAGTTTTGGGAAGATTGGAGAAACTTAATTTTTTGCCCGAAAAAAAAAACGTAAGGGGTACCACTGTCGTTTTTTTTTCGGGCCGAATTTTTGAGTTTCCATATCTCAGCTCTGGAAGGGGCTACAGCCTCCATTTTTGCACTCAGGTCTAAGTCTCATGGCCCTCTATCAGAATCCAGAGTTTTGGGAAGATTGGAGAAACTTAATTTTTCGCCCGAAAAAAAAAACGAAAGGGGTACCACTGTCGTTTTTTTTTTTTCGGGACGAATATTTGAGTTTCGATATCTCAGCTCTGGAAGAGGCTAGAGCCTCCATTTTTGCACTCAGGTCTAAGTCTCATGGCCCTCTATCAGAATCCAGAGTTTTGGGAAGATTGGAGAAACTTAATTTTTCGCCCGAAAAAAAAAACGAAAGGGGTACCACTGTCGTTTTTTTTTTCGGGCTGAATTTTTGAGTTTCCATATCTCAGCTCTGGAAGGGGCTAGAGCCTCCATTTTTGCACTCAGGTCTAAGTCTCATGGCCCTCTATCAGAATTCAGAGTTTTGGGAAGATTGGAGAAACTTAATTTTTCGCCCGAAAAAAAAACCGTAAGGGGTACCACTGTCGTTTTTTTTTCGGGCTGAATTTTTTAGTTTCCATATCTCAGCTCTGGAAGGGGCTAGAGCCTCCATTTTTGCACTCAGGTCTAAGTCTCATGGCCCTCTATCAGAATCCAGAGTTTTGACAAGATTGGAGAAACTTAATTTTTCGCCCGAAAAAAAAAACGTAAGGGGTACCACTGTCGTTTTTTTTTTTTCGGGCCGAATTTTTGAGTTTCCATATCTCAGCTCTGGAAGGGGCTAGAGCCTCCATTTTTGCACTCAGGTCTAAGTCTCATGGCCCTCTATCAGAATCCAGAGTTTTGGGAAGATTGGAGAAACTTAATTTTTTGCCCGAAAAAAAAAAAACGTAAGGGGTACCACTGTCGTTTTTTTTTCGGGCCGAATTTTTGAGTTTCCATATCTCAGCTCTGGAAGGGGCTAGAGCCTCCATTTTTGCACTCAGGTCTAAGTCTCATGGCCCTCTATCAGAATCCAGAGTTTTGGGAAGATTGGAGAAACTTAATTTTTCACCCAAAAAAAAAAAACGTAAGGGGTACCACTGTCGGTTTTTTTTCGGGCCGAATTTTTGAGTTTCCATATCTCAGCTCTGGAAGGGGCTAGAGCCTCCATTTTTGCACTCAGGTCTAAGTCTCATGGCCCTCTATCAGAATCCAGAGTTTTGACAAAATTGGAGAAACGTAATTTTTCGCCCGAAAAAAAAAAAAAAACGTAAGGGGTACCACTGTCGTTTTTTTTTCGGGCCGAATTTTTGAGTTTCCATATCTCAGCTCTGGAAGGGGCTAGAGCCTCCATTTTTGCACTCAGGTCTAAGTCTCATGGCCCTCTATCAGAATCCAGAGTTTTGACAAGATTGGAGAAGCTTAGTTTTTCGCCCGAAAAAAAAAAACGTAAGGGGTACCACTGTCGTTTTTTTTTTTCGGGCCGAATTTTTAAGTTTCCATATCTCAGCTCTGGAAGGGGCTAGAGCCTCCATTTTTGCACTCAGGTCTAAGTCTCATGTCCCTCTATCAGAATCCAGAGTTTTGAGAAGATTGGAGAAACTTAATTTTTCGCCCGAAAAAAAAAACGAAAGGGGTACCACTGTCGTTTTTTTTTTTTCGGGACGAATATTTGAGTTTCGATATCTCAGCTCTGGAAGAGGCTAGAGCCTCCATTTTTGCACTCAGGTCTAAGTCTCATGGCCCTCTATCAGAATCCAGAGTTTTGGGAAGATTGGAGAAACTTAATTTTTCGCCCCAAAAAAAAAAAACGTAAGGGGTACCACTGTCGTTTTTTTTTCGGGCCGAATTTTTGAGTTTCCATATCTCAGCTCTGGAAGGGGCTAGAGCCTCCATTTTTGCACTCAGGTCTAAGTCTCATGGCCCTCTATCAGAATTCAGAGTTTTGGGAAGATTGGAGAAACTTAATTTTTCGCCCGAAAAAAAAACCGTAAGGGGTACCACTGTCGTTTTTTTTTCGGGCTGAATTTTTGAGTTTCCATATCTCAGCTCTGGAAGGGGCTAGAGCCTCCATTTTTGCACTAAGGTCTAAGTCTCATGGCCCTCTACCAGAATCCAGAGTTTTTGGAAGATTGGAGAAACTTAATTTTTCACCCGAAAAAAAAAAGTAAGGGGTACCACTGTCGTTTTTTTTTCGGGCCGAATTTTTGAGTTTCCATATCTCAGCTCTGGAAGGGGCTAGAGCCTCCATTTTTGCACTCAGGTCTAAGTCTCATGGCCCTCTATCAGAATCCAGAGTTTTGACAAGATTGGAGAAACGTAATTTTTCGCCCGAAAAAAAAAAACGTAAGGGGTACCACTGTCGTTTTTTTTTTGGGCCGAATTTTTGAGTTTCCATATCTCAGCTCTGGAAGGGGCTAGAGCCTCCATTTTTGCACTCAGGTCTAAGTCTCATGGCCCTCTATCAGAATCCAGAGTTTTGGGAAGATTGGAGAAACTTAATTTTTCACCCAAAAAAAAAAACGTAAGGGGTACCACTGTCGTTTTTTTTTGGGCCGAATTTTTGAGTTTCCATATCTCAGCTCTGGAAGGGGCTAGAGCCTCCATTTTTGCACTCAGGTCTAAGTCTCATGGCCCTCTATCAGAATCCAGAGTTTTGACAAGATTGGAGAAACTTAATTTTTCGCCCGAAAAAAAAAAACGTAAGGGGTACCACTGTCGTTTTTTTTTTGGGCCGAATTTTTGAGTTTCCATATCTCAGCTCTGGAAGGGGCTAGAGCCTCCATTTTTGCACTCAGGTCTAAGTCTCATGGCCCTCTATCAGAATCCAGAGTTTTGGGAAGATTGGAGAAACTTAATTTTTCACCCAAAAAAAAAAACGTAAGGGGTACCACTGTCGTTTTTTTTTGGGCCGAATTTTTGAGTTTCCATATCTCAGCTCTGGAAGGGGCTAGAGCCTCCATTTTTGCACTCAGGTCTAAGTCTCATGGCCCTCTATCAGAATCCAGAGTTTTGACAAGATTGGAGAAACGTAATTTTTCGCCCGAAAAAAAAAAAAACGTAAGGGGTACCACTGTCGTTTTTTTTTCGGGCCGAATTTTTGAGTTTCCATATCTCAGCTCTGGAAGGGGCTAGAGCCTCCATTTTTGCACTCAGGTCTAAGTCTCATGGCCCTCTATCAGAATCCAGAGTTTTGACAAGATTGGAGAAACGTAATTTTTCGCCCGGAAAAAAAAAAACGTAAGGGGTACCACTGTCGTTTTTTTTTTGGGCCGAATTTTTGAGTTTCCATATCTCAGCTCTGGAAGGGGCTAGAGCCTCCATTTTTGCACTCAGGTCTAAGTCTCATGGCCCTCTATCAGAATCCAGAGTTTTGGGAAGATTGGAGACACTTAATTTTTCACCCAAAAAAAAAAACGTAAGGGGTACCACTGTCGTTTTTTTTTTTTTTTCTCGGGCCGAATTTTTGAGTTTCCATATCTCAGCTCTGGAAGGGGCTAGAGCCTCCATTTTTGCACTCAGGTCTAAGTCTCATGGCCCTCTATCAGAATCCAGAGTTTTGGGAAGATTGGAGAAACTTAATTTTTTGCCCGAAAAAAAAAAAACGTAAGGGGTACCACTGTCGTTTTTTTTCGGGCCGAATTTTTGAGTTTCCATATCTCAGCTCTGGAAGGGGCTAGAGCCTCCATTTTTGCACTCAGGTCTAAGTCTCATGGCCCTCTATCAGAATCCAGAGTTTTGGGAAGATTGGAGAAACTTAATTTTTCACCCAAAAAAAAAAACGTAAGGGGTACCACTGTCGTTTTTTTTTTCGGGCCTAATTTTTGAGTTTCCATATCTCAGCTCTGGAAGGGGCTAGAGCCTCCATTTTTGCACTCAGGTCTAAGTCTCATGGCCCTCTATCAGAATCCGGAGTTTTGGGAAGATTGGAGAAACATAATTTTTCACCCGAAAACAAAAAACGTAAGGGGTACCACTGTCGTTTTTTTTTTCGGGACGAATATTTGAGTTTCGATATCTCAGCTCTGGAAGGGGCTAGAGCCTCCATTTTTGCACTCAGGTCTAAGTCTCAAGGCCCTCTATCAGAATCCAGAGTTTTGGGAAGATTGGAGAAACTTAATTTTTCGCCCCCCAAAAAAAAAAACGTAAGGGGTACCACTGTCGTTTTTTTCGGGACGAATATTTGAGTTTCGATATCTCAGCTCTGGAATGGGCTAGAGCCTCCATTTTTGCACTCAGGTCTAAGTCTCATGGCCCTCTATCAGAATCCAGAGTTTTGGGAAGATTGGAGAAACTTAATTTTTCGCCCCCCCAAAAAAACGTAAGGGGTACCACTGTCGTTTTTTTTTTCAGGCCGAAATTTTGAGTTTCCATATCTCAGCTCTGGAAGGGGCTAGAGCCTCCATTTTTGCACTCAGGTCTAAGTCTCATGGCCCTCAATCAGAATCCAGAGTTTTGGGAAGATTGGAGAAACTTAATTTTTCGCCCGAAAAAAAAAACGTAAGGGGTACCACTGTCGTTTTTTTTTCGGGCAGAATTTTTGAGTTTCCATATCTCAGCTCTGGAAGGGGCTAGAGCCTCCATTTTTGCACTCAGGTCTAAGTCTCATGGCCCTCTTTCAGAATCCAGAGTTTTGGGAAGATTGGAGAAACTTAATTTTTTGCCCGAAAAAAAAAAACGTAAGGGGTACCACTGTCGTTTTTTTTTCGGGCCGAATTTTTGAGTTTCCATATCTCAGCTCTGGAAGGGGCTAGAGCCTCCATTTTTGCACTCAGGTCTAAGTCTCATGGCCCTCTATCAGAATCCAGAGTTTTGGGAAGATTGGAGAAACATAATTTTTCGCCCGAAAAAAAAAACATAAGGGGTACCACTGTCGTTTTTTTTTTCGGGACGAATATTTGAGTTTCGATATCTCAGCTCTGGAAGGGGCTAGAGCCTCCATTTTTGCACTCAGGTCTAAGTCTCATGGCCCTCTATCAGAATTCAGAGTTTTGGGAAGATTGGAGAAACTTAATTTTTCGCCCGAAAAAAAAAACCGTAAGGGGTACCACTGTCGTTTTTTTTTTGGGCTGAATTTTTGAGTTTCCATATCTCAGCTCTGAAAGGGGCTAGAGCCTCCATTTTTGCACTCAGGTCTAAGTCTCATGGCCCTCTATCAGAATCCAGAGTTTTGACAAGATTGGAGAAACTTAATTTTTCGCCCGAAAAAAAAAAACGTAAGGGGTACCACTGTCATTTTTTTTTTTTCGGGCCGAATTTTTGAGTTTCCATATCTCAGCTCTGGAAGGGGCTAGAGCCTCCATTTTTGTACTCAGGTCTAAGTCTCATGGCCCTCTATCAGAATGCAGAGTTTTGGGAAGATTGGAGGAACTTAATTTTTTTCCGAAAAAAAAAAAAAAAACGTAAGGGGTACGTACCACTGTCGTTTTTTTTTTCGGGCCGAATTTTTGAGTTTCCATATCTCAGCTCTGGAAGGGGCTAGAGCCTCCATTTTTGCACTCAGGTCTAAGTCTCATGGCCCTCTATCAGAATCCAGAGTTTTGGGAAGATTGGAGAAACTTAATTTTTCACCCAAAAAAAAAAACGTAAGGGGTACCACTGTCGTTTTTTTTTCGGGCCGAATTTTTGAGTTTCCATATCTCAGCTCTGGAAGGGGCTAGAGCCTCCATTTTTGCACTCAGGTCTAAGTCTCATGGCCCTCTATCAGAATCCAGAGTTTTGACAAGATTGGAGAAACTTAATTTTTCGCCCGAAAAAAAAAACGTAAGGGGTACCACTGTCGTTTTTTTTTTTTCGGGCCGAATTTTTGAGTTTCCATATCTCAGCTCTGGAAGGGGCTACAGCCTCCATTTTTGCACTCAGGTGTAAGTCTCATGGCCCTCTATCAGAATCCAGAGTTTTGGGAAGATTGGAGAAACTTAATTTTTCACCCAAAAAAAAAACCGTAAGGGGTACCACTGTCGGTTTTTTTTCGGGCCGAATTTTTGAGTTTCCATATCTCAGCTCTGGAAGGGGCTAGAGCCTCCATTTTTGCACTCAGGTCTAAGTCTCATGGCCCTCTATCAGAATCCAGAGTTTTGACAAGATTGGAGAAACGTAATTTTTCGCCCGAAAAAAAAAAAACGTAAGGGGTACCACTGTCGTTTTTTTTTCGGGCCGAATTTTTGAGTTTCCATATCTCAGCTCTGGAAGGGGCTAGAGCCTCCATTTTTGCACTCAGGTCTAAGTCTCATGGCCCTCTATCAGAATCCAGAGTTTTGGGAAGATTGGAGAAACTTAATTTTTCACCCAAAAAAAAAACGTAAGGGGTTTCACTGTCGGTTTTTTTTCGGGCCGAATTTTTGAGTTTCCATATCTCAGCTCTGGAAGGGTCTAGAGCCTCCATTTTTGCACTCAGGTCTAAGTCTCATGGCCCTCTATCAGAATCCAGAGTTTTGGGAAGATTGGAGAAACTTAATTTTTCGCCCGAAAAAAAAAACGAAAGGGGTACCACTGTCGTTTTTTTTTTTTCGGGACGAATATTTGAGTTTCGATATCTCAGCTCTGGAAGAGGCTAGAGCCTCCATTTTTGCACTCAGGTCTAAGTCTCATGGCCCTCTATCAGAATCCAGAGTTTTGGGAAGATTGGAGAAACTTAATTTTTCGCCCGAAAAAAAAAACGAAAGGGGTACCACTGTCGTTTTTTTTTTTTTCGGGACGAATATTTGAGTTTCGATATCTCAGCTCTGGAAGAGGCTAGAGCCTCCATTTTTGCACTCAGGTCTAAGTCTCATGGCCCTCTATTAGAATCCAGAGTTTTGGGAAGATTGGAGAAACTTAATTTTTCGCCCCAAAAAAAAAAACGTAAGGGGTACCACTGTCGTTTTTTTTTTCGGGCTGAATTTTTGAGTTTCCATATCTCAGCTCTGGAAGGGGCTAGAGCCTCCATTTTTGCACTCAGGTCTAAGTCTCATGGCCCTCTATCAGAATTCAGAGTTTTGGGAAGATTGGAGAAACTTAATTTTTCGCCCGAAAAAAAAACCGTAAGGGGTACCACTGTCGTTTTTTTTTTCGGGCTGAATTTTTTAGTTTCCATATCTCAGCTCTGGAAGGGGCTAGAGCCTCCATTTTTGCACTCAGGTCTAAGTCTCATGGCCCTCTATCAGAATCCAGAGTTTTGACAAGATTGGAGAAACTTAATTTTTCGCCCGAAAAAAAAAACGTAAGGGGTACCACTGTCGTTTTTTTTTTTTCGGGCCGAATTTTTGAGTTTCCATATCTCAGCTCTGGAAGGGGCTAGAGCCTCCATTTTTGCACTCAGGTCTAAGTCTCATGGCCCTCTATCAGAATCCAGAGTTTTGGGAAGATTGGAGAAACTTAATTTTTTGCCCGAAAAAAAAAAAACGTAAGGGGTACCACTGTCGTTTTTTTTTCGGGCCGAATTTTTGAGTTTCCATATCTCAGCTCTGGAAGGGGCTAGAGCCTCCATTTTTGCACTCAGGTCTAAGTCTCATGGCCCTCTATCAGAATCCAGAGTTTTGGGAAGATTGGAGAAACTTAATTTTTCACCCAAAAAAAAAAAACGTAAGGGGTACCACTGTCGGTTTTTTTTCGGGCCGAATTTTTGAGTTTCCATATCTCAGCTCTGGAAGGGGCTAGAGCCTCCATTTTTGCACTCAGGTCTAAGTCTCATGGCCCTCTATCAGAATCCAGAGTTTTGACAAAATTGGAGAAACGTAATTTTTCGCCCGAAAAAAAAAAAAAACGTAAGGGGTACCACTGTCGTTTTTTTTTCGGGCCGAATTTTTGAGTTTCCATATCTCAGCTCTGGAAGGGGCTAGAGCCTCCATTTTTGCACTCAGGTCTAAGTCTCATGGCCCTCTATCAGAATCCAGAGTTTTGACAAGATTGGAGAAGCTTAGTTTTTCGCCCGAAAAAAAAAAACGTAAGGGGTACCACTGTCGTTTTTTTTTTTCGGGCCGAATTTTTAAGTTTCCATATCTCAGCTCTGGAAGGGGCTAGAGCCTCCATTTTTGCACTCAGGTCTAAGTCTCATGTCCCTCTATCAGAATCCAGAGTTTTGAGAAGATTGGAGAAACTTAATTTTTCGCCCGAAAAAAAAAACGAAAGGGGTACCACTGTCGTTTTTTTTTTTTCGGGACGAATATTTGAGTTTCGATATCTCAGCTCTGGAAGAGGCTAGAGCCTCCATTTTTGCACTCAGGTCTAAGTCTCATGGCCCTCTATCAGAATCCAGAGTTTTGGGAAGATTGGAGAAACTTAATTTTTCGCCCCAAAAAAAAAAAACGTAAGGGGTACCACTGTCGTTTTTTTTTCGGGCCGAATTTTTGAGTTTCCATATCTCAGCTCTGGAAGGGGCTAGAGCCTCCATTTTTGCACTCAGGTCTAAGTCTCATGGCCCTCTATCAGAATTCAGAGTTTTGGGAAGATTGGAGAAACTTAATTTTTCGCCCGAAAAAAAAACCGTAAGGGGTACCACTGTCGTTTTTTTTTCGGGCTGAATTTTTGAGTTTCCATATCTCAGCTCTGGAAGGGGCTAGAGCCTCCATTTTTGCACTAAGGTCTAAGTCTCATGGCCCTCTACCAGAATCCAGAGTTTTTGGAAGATTGGAGAAACTTAATTTTTCACCCGAAAAAAAAAAGTAAGGGGTACCACTGTCGTTTTTTTTTCGGGCCGAATTTTTGAGTTTCCATATCTCAGCTCTGGAAGGGGCTAGAGCCTCCATTTTTGCACTCAGGTCTAAGTCTCATGGCCCTCTATCAGAATCCAGAGTTTTGACAAGATTGGAGAAACGTAATTTTTCGCCCGAAAAAAAAAAAACGTAAGGGGTACCACTGTCGTTTTTTTTTTGGGCCGAATTTTTGAGTTTCCATATCTCAGCTCTGGAAGGGGCTAGAGCCTCCATTTTTGCACTCAGGTCTAAGTCTCATGGCCCTCTATCAGAATCCAGAGTTTTGGGAAGATTGGAGAAACTTAATTTTTCACCCAAAAAAAAAAACGTAAGGGGTACCACTGTCGTTTTTTTTTGGGCCGAATTTTTGAGTTTCCATATCTCAGCTCTGGAAGGGGCTAGAGCCTCCATTTTTGCACTCAGGTCTAAGTCTCATGGCCCTCTATCAGAATCCAGAGTTTTGACAAGATTGGAGAAACTTAATTTTTCGCCCGAAAAAAAAAAACGTAAGGGGTACCACTGTCGTTTTTTTTTTGGGCCGAATTTTTGAGTTTCCATATCTCAGCTCTGGAAGGGGCTAGAGCCTCCATTTTTGCACTCAGGTCTAAGTCTCATGGCCCTCTATCAGAATCCAGAGTTTTGGGAAGATTGGAGAAACTTAATTTTTCACCCAAAAAAAAAAACGTAAGGGGTACCACTGTCGTTTTTTTTTGGGCCGAATTTTTGAGTTTCCATATCTCAGCTCTGGAAGGGGCTAGAGCCTCCATTTTTGCACTCAGGTCTAAGTCTCATGGCCCTCTATCAGAATCCAGAGTTTTGACAAGATTGGAGAAACGTAATTTTTCGCCCGAAAAAAAAAAAACGTAAGGGGTACCACTGTCGTTTTTTTTTCGGGACGAATTTTTGAGTTTCCATATCTCAGCTCTGGAAGGGGCTAGAGCCTCCATTTTTGCACTCAGGTCTAAGTCTCATGGCCCTCTATCAGAATCCAGAGTTTTGACAAGATTGGAGAAACTTAATTTTTCGCCCGGAAAAAAAAAAACGTAAGGGGTACCACTGTCGTTTTTTTTTTGGGCCGAATTTTTGAGTTTCCATATCTCAGCTCTGGAAGGGGCTAGAGCCTCCATTTTTGCACTCAGGTCTAAGTCTCATGGCCCTCTATCAGAATCCAGAGTTTTGGGAAGATTGGAGACACTTAATTTTTCACCCAAAAAAAAAAACGTAAGGGGTACCACTGTCGTTTTTTTTTTTTTCTCGGGCCGAATTTTTGAGTTTCCATATCTCAGCTCTGGAAGGGGCTAGAGCCTCCATTTTTGCACTCAGGTCTAAGTCTCATGGCCCTCTATCAGAATCCAGAGTTTTGGGAAGATTGGAGAAACTTAATTTTTTGCCCGAAAAAAAAAAACGTAAGGGGTACCACTGTCGTTTTTTTTTCGGGCCGAATTTTTGAGTTTCCATATCTCAGCTCTGGAAGGGGCTAGAGCCTCCATTTTTGCACTCTGGTCTAAGTCTCATGGCCCTCTATCAGAATCCAGAGTTTTGGGAAGATTGGAGAAACTTAATTTTTCGCCCGAAAAAAAAAAAACGTAAGGGGTACCACTCTCGTTTTTTTTCGGGCCGAATTTTTGAGTTTCCATATCTCAGCTCTGGAAGGGGCTAGAGCCTCCATTTTTGCACTCAGGTCTAAGTCTCATGGCCCTCTATCAGAATCCAGAGTTTTGGGAAGATTGGAGAAACTTAATTTTTCGCCCGGAAAAAAAAAAACGTAAGGGGTACCACTGTCGTTTTTTTTTTTTCGGGACGAATATTTGAGTTTCGATATCTCAGCTCTGGAAGAGGCTAGAGCCTCCATTTTTGCACTCAGGTCTAAGTCTCATGGCCCTCTATCAGAATCCAGAGTTTTGGGAAGATTGGAGAAACTTAATTTTTCGCCCCAAAAAAAAAACCGTAAGGGGTACCACTGTCGTTTTTTTTTTTCAGGCTGAATTTTTGAGTTTCCATATCTCAGCTCTGGAAGGGGCTAGAGCCTCCATTTTTGCACTCAGGTCTAAGTCTCATGGCCCTCTATCAGAATTCAGAGTTTTGGGAAGATTGGAGAAACTAAATTTTTCGCCCGAAAAAAAAACCGTAAGGGGTACCACTGTCGTTTTTTTTTCGGGCTGAATTTTTGAGTTTCCATATCTCAGCTCTGGAAGGGGCTAGAGCCTCCATTTTTGCACTCAGGTCTAAGTCTCATGGCCCTCTATCAGAATCCAGAGTTTTGACAAGATTGGAGAAACTTAATTTTTCGCCCGAAAAAAAAAACGTAAGGGGTACCACTGTCGTTTTTTTTTTTTCGGGCCGAATTTTTGAGTTTCCATATCTCAGCTCTGGAAGGGGCTAGAGCCTCCATTTTTGCACTCAGGTCTAAGTCTCATGGCCCTCTATCAGAATCCAGAGTTTTGGGAAGATTGGAGAAACTTAATTTTTTGCCCGAAAAAAAAAAAAACGTAAGGGGTACCACTGTCGTTTTTTTTTCGGGCCGAATTTTTGAGTTTCCATATCTCAGCTCTGGAAGGGGCTAGAGCCTCCATTTTTGCACTCAGGTCTAAGTCTCATGGCCCTCTATCAGAATCCAGAGTTTTGGGAAGATTGGAGAAACTTAATTTTTCACCCAAAAAAAAAACGTTATGGGTACCACTGTCGTTTTTTTTTTGGGCCGAATTTTTGAGTTTCCATATCTCAGCTCTGGAAGGGGCTAGAGCCTCCATTTTTGCACTCAGGTCTAAGTCTCATGGCCCTCTATCAGAATCCAGAGTTTTGGGAAGATTGGAGAAACTTAATTTTTCACCCAAAAAAAAAAACGTAAGGGGTACCACTGTCGTTTTTTTTTGGGCCGAATTTTTGAGTTTCCATATCTCAGCTCTGGAAGGGGCTAGAGCCTCCATTTTTGCACTCAGGTCTAAGTCTCATGGCCCTCTATCAGAATCCAGAGTTTTGACAAGATTGGAGAAACGTAATTTTTCGCCCGAAAAAAAAAAAAACGTAAGGGGTACCACTGTCGTTTTTTTTTCGGGACGAATTTTTGAGTTTCCATATCTCAGCTCTGGAAGGGGCTAGAGCCTCCATTTTTGCACTCAGGTCTAAGTCTCATGGCCCTCTATCAGAATCCAGAGTTTTGACAAGATTGGAGAAACTTAATTTTTCGCCCGGAAAAAAAAAAACGTAAGGGGTACCACTGTCGTTTTTTTTTTGGGCCGAATTTTTGAGTTTCCATATCTCAGCTCTGGAAGGGGCTAGAGCCTCCATTTTTGCACTCAGGTCTAAGTCTCATGGCCCTCTATCAGAATCCAGAGTTTTGGGAAGATTGGAGACACTTAATTTTTCACCCAAAAAAAAAAACGTAAGGGGTACCACTGTCGTTTTTTTTTTTTTTCTCGGGCCGAATTTTTGAGTTTCCATATCTCAGCTCTGGAAGGGGCTAGAGCCTCCATTTTTGCACTCAGGTCTAAGTCTCATGGCCCTCTATCAGAATCCAGAGTTTTGGGAAGATTGGAGAAACTTAATTTTTTGCCCGAAAAAAAAAAAACGTAAGGGGTACCACTGTCGTTTTTTTTTCGGGCCGAATTTTTGAGTTTCCATATCTCAGCTCTGGAAGGGGCTAGAGCCTCCATTTTTGCACTCTGGTCTAAGTCTCATGGCCCTCTATCAGAATCCAGAGTTTTGGGAAGATTGGAGAAACTTAATTTTTCGCCCGAAAAAAAAAAAACGTAAGGGGTACCACTCTCGTTTTTTTTCGGGCCGAATTTTTGAGTTTCCATATCTCAGCTCTGGAAGGGGCTAGAGCCTCCATTTTTGCACTCAGGTCTAAGTCTCATGGCCCTCTATCAGAATCCAGAGTTTTGGGAAGATTGGAGAAACTTAATTTTTCGCCCGGAAAAAAAAAACGTAAGGGGTACCACTGTCGTTTTTTTTTTTTCGGGACGAATATTTGAGTTTCGATATCTCAGCTCTGGAAGAGGCTAGAGCCTCCATTTTTGCACTCAGGTCTAAGTCTCATGGCCCTCTATCAGAATCCAGAGTTTTGGGAAGATTGGAGAAACTTAATTTTTCGCCCCAAAAAAAAAACCGTAAGGGGTACCACTGTCGTTTTTTTTTTTCAGGCTGAATTTTTGAGTTTCCATATCTCAGCTCTGGAAGGGGCTAGAGCCTCCATTTTTGCACTCAGGTCTAAGTCTCATGGCCCTCTATCAGAATTCAGAGTTTTGGGAAGATTGGAGAAACTAAATTTTTCGCCCGAAAAAAAAACCGTAAGGGGTACCACTGTCGTTTTTTTTTCGGGCTGAATTTTTGAGTTTCCATATCTCAGCTCTGGAAGGGGCTAGAGCCTCCATTTTTGCACTCAGGTCTAAGTCTCATGGCCCTCTATCAGAATCCAGAGTTTTGACAAGATTGGAGAAACTTAATTTTTCGCCCGAAAAAAAAAACGTAAGGGGTACCACTGTCGTTTTTTTTTTTTCGGGCCGAATTTTTGAGTTTCCATATCTCAGCTCTGGAAGGGGCTAGAGCCTCCATTTTTGCACTCAGGTCTAAGTCTCATGGCCCTCTATCAGAATCCAGAGTTTTGGGAAGATTGGAGAAACTTAATTTTTTGCCCGAAAAAAAAAAAAACGTAAGGGGTACCACTGTCGTTTTTTTTTCGGGCCGAATTTTTGAGTTTCCATATCTCAGCTCTGGAAGGGGCTAGAGCCTCCATTTTTGCACTCAGGTCTAAGTCTCATGGCCCTCTATCAGAATCCAGAGTTTTGGGAAGATTGGAGAAACTTAATTTTTCACCCAAAAAAAAAACGTTATGGGTACCACTGTCGGTTTTTTTTCGGGCCGAATTTTTGAGTTTCCATATCTCAGCTCTGGAAGGGGCTAGAGCCTCCATTTTTGCACTCAGGTCTAAGTCTCATGGCCCTCTATCAGAATCCAGAGTTTTGACAAGATTGGAGAAACGTAATTTTTCGCCCGAAAAAAAAAAAAAAACGTAAGGGGTACCACTGTCGTTTTTTTTTCGGGCCGAATTTTTGAGTTTCCATATCTCAGCTCTGGAAGGGGCTAGAGCCTCCATTTTTGCACTCAGGTCTAAGTCTCATGGCCCTCTATCAGAAACCAGAGTTTTGACAAGATTGGAGAAGCTTAATTTTTCGCCCGAAAAAAAAAAACGTAAGGGGTACCACTGTCGTTTTTTTTTTTCGGGCCGAATTTTTAAGTTTCCATATCTCAGCTCTGGAAGGGGCTAGAGCCTCCATTTTTGCACTCAGGTCTAAGTCTCATGGCCCTCTATCAGAATCCAGAGTTTTGGGAATATTGGAGAAACTTAATTTTTCGCCAAAAAAAAAAAAATAACGTAAGGGGTACCACTGCCGTTTTTTTTTTCGGGTCAAATTTTTGAGTTTCGATATCTCAGCTCTGGAAGGGGCTAGAGCCTCCATTTTTGCACTCAGGTCTAAGTCTCATGTCCCTCTATCAGAATCCAGAGTTTTGAGAAGATTGGAGAAGCTTAATTTTTCGCCCGAAAAAAAAAAACGTAAGGGGTACCACTGTCGTTTTTTTTTTCGGGCCGAATTTTTAAGTTTCCATATCTCAGCTCTGGAAGGGGCTAGAGCCTCCATTTTTGCACTCAGGTCTAAGTCTCATGGCCCTCTATCAGAATCCAGAGTTTTGGGAAGATTGGAGAAACTTAATTTTTCGCCCGAAAAAAAAAACGAAAGGGGTACCACTGTCGTTTTTTTTTTTTCGGGACGAATATTTGAGTTTCGATATCTCAGCTCTGGAAGAGGCTAGAGCCTCCATTTTTGCACTCAGGTCTAAGTCTCATGGCCCTCTATCAGAATCCAGAGTTTTGGGAAGATTGGAGAAACTTAATTTTTCGCCCCCAAAAAAAAAACGTAAGGGGTACCACTGTCGTTTTTTTTTCGGGCCGAATTTTTGAGTTTCCATATCTCAGCTCTGGAAGGGGCTAGAGCCTCCATTTTTGCACTCAGGTCTAAGTCTCATGGCCCTCTATCAGAATTCAGAGTTTTTGGGAAGATTGGAGAAACTTAATTTTTCGCCCGAAAAAAAACTTAAGGGGTACCACTGTCGTTTTTTTTTTCGGGACGAATATTTGAGTTTCGATATCTCAGCTCTGGAAGGGGCTAGAGCCTCCATTTTTGCACTCAGGTCTAAGTCTCATGGCCCTCTATCAGAATCAAGAGTTTTGGGAAGATTGGAGAAACTTCATTTTTCGCCCCCCAAAAAAAAAACGTAAGGGGTACCACTGTCGTTTTTTTTTCAGGCCGAATTTTTGAGTTTCCATATCTCAGCTCTGGAAGGGGCTAGAGCCTCCATTTTTGCACTCAGGTCTAAGTCTCATGGCCCTCTATCAGAATCCAGAGTTTTAGGAAGATTGGAGAAACTTAATTTTTCGCTTGAAAAAAAAACGTAAGGGGTACCACTGTCGTTTTTTTTTCGGGCAGAATTTTTGAGTTTCGATATCTCAGCTCTGGAAGGGGCTGGAGCCTCCATTTTTGCACTCAGGTCTAAGTCTCATGGCCCTCTATCAGAATTCAGAGTTTTGGGAAGATTGGAGAAACTTAATTTTTCGCCCGAAAAAAAAAACCGTAAGGGGTACCACTGTCGTTTTTTTATTCGGGCTGAATTTTTGAGTTTCCATATCTCAGCTCTGGAAGGGGCTAGAGCCTCCATTTTTGCACTCAGGTCTAAGTCTCATGGCCCTCTATCAGAATCCAGAGTTTTGGGAAGATTGGAGAAACATAATTTTTCGCCCGAAAAAAAAAACGTAAGGGGTATCACTGTCGTTTTTTTTTCCGGGACGAATATTTGAGTTTCGATATCTCAGCTCTGGAAGGGGCTAGAGCCTCCATTTTTGCACTCAGGTCTAAGTCTCATGGCCCTCTATCAGAATCCAGAGTTTTGGGAAGATTGGAGAAACTTAATTTTTCACCCATAAAAAAAAACGTAAGGGGTACGTACCACTGTCGTTTTTTTTTTTTCGGGCTGAATTTTGAGTTTCCATATCTCAGCTCTGGAAGGGGCTAGAGCCTCCATTTTTGCACTCAGGTCTAAGTCTCATGGCCCTCTATCAGAATCCAGAGTGTTGGGAAGATTGGAGAAACATAATTTTTCGCCCGAAAAAAAACTTAAGGGGTACCACTGTCGTTTTTTTTTCAGGCCGAATTTTTGAGTTTCCATATCTCAGCTCTGGAAGGGGCTAGAGCCTCCATTTTTGCACTCAGGTCTAAGTCTCATGGCCCTCTATCAGAATCCAGAGTTTTGGGAAGATTGGAGAAACTTAATTTTTCGCCCGAAAAAAAAAAACGTAAGGGGTACCACTGTCGTTTTTTTTTCGGGCAGAATTTTTGAGTTTCGATATCTCAGCTCTGGAAGGGGCTGGAGCCTCCATTTTTGCACTCAGGTCTAAGTCTCATGGCCCTCTATCAAAATTCAGAGTTTTGGGAAGATTGGAGAAACTTAATTTTTCGCCCGAAAAAAAAAAACGTAAGGGGTACCACTGTCGTTTTTTTTTCGGGCCGAATTTTTGAGTTTCGATATCTCAGCTCTGGAAGGGTCTAGAGTCTCCATTTTTGCACTCAGGTCTAAGTCTCATGGCCCTCTATCAGAATCCAGAGTTTTGACAAGATTGAAGAAACGTAATTTTTCGCCCGAAAAAAAAAAACGTAAGGGGTATCACTGTCGTTTTTTTTTCGGGCCGAATTTTTGAGTTTCCATATCTCAGCTCTGGAAGGGGCTAGAGCCTCCATTTTTGCACTCAGGTCTAAGTCTCATGGCCCTCTATCAGAATTCAGAGTTTTGGGAAGATTGGAGAAACTAAATTTTTCGCCCGAAAAAAAAAACCGTAAGGGGTACCACTGTCGTTTTTTTTTCGGGCTGAATTTTTGAGTTTCCATATCTCAGCTCTGGAAGGGGCTGGAGCCTCCATTTTTGCACTCAGGTCTAAGTCTCATGGCCCTCTATCAGAATCCAGAGTTTTGACAAGATTGGAGAAACGTAAATTTTCGCCGGAAAAAAAAAAAACGTAAGGGGTACCACTGTCGTTTTTTTTTCGGGCCGAATTTTTGAGTTTCCATATCTCAGCTCTGGAAGGGGCTAGAGCCTCCATTTTTGCACTCAGGTCTAAGTCTCATGGCCCTCTATCAGAATCCAGAGTTTTGACAAGATTGGAGAAACTTAATTTTTTGCCCGAAAAAAAAAACGTAAGGGGTACCACTGTCGTTTTTTTTTTTCGGGCCGAATTTTTGAGTTTCCATATCTCAGCTCTGGAAGGGGCTAGAGCCTCCATTTTTGCACTCAGGTCTAAGTCTCATGGCCCTCTATCAGAATCCAGAGTTTTGGGAAGATTGGAGAAACTTAATTTTTTGCCCGAAAAAAAAAAAACGTAAGGGGTACCACTGTCGTTTTTTTTTCGGGCCGAATTTTTGAGTTTCCATATCTCAGCTCTGGAAGGGGCTAGAGCCTCCATTTTTGCACTCAGGTCTAAGTCTTATGGCCCTCTATCAGAATCCAGAGTTTTGACAAGATTGGAGAAGCTTAATTTTTCGCCCGAAAAAAAAAAACGTAAGGGGTACCACTGTCGTTTTTTTTTTTCGGGCCGAATTTTTAAGTTTCCATATCTCAGCTCTGGAAGGGGCTAGAGCCTCCATTTTTGCACTCAGGTCTAAGTCTCATGGCCCTCTATCAGAATCCAGAGTTTTGGGAATATTGGAGAAACTTAATTTTTCGCCAAAAAAAAAAAAATAACGTAAGGGGTACCACTGCCGTTTTTTTTTTCGGGTCAAATTTTTGAGTTTCGATATCTCAGCTCTGGAAGGGGCTAGAGCCTCCATTTTTGCACTCAGGTCTAAGTCTCATGTCCCTCTATCAGAATCCAGAGTTTTGAGAAGATTGGAGAAGCTTAATTTTTCGCCCAAAAAAAAAAAACGTAAGGGGTACCACTGTCGTTTTTTTTTTTCGGGCCGAATTTTTAAGTTTCCATATCTCAGCTCTGGAAGGGGCTAGAGCCTCCATTTTTGCACTCAGGTCTAAGTCTCATGTCCCTCTATCAGAATCCAGAGTTTTGAGAAGATTGGAGAAACTTAATTTTTCGCCCGAAAAAAAAAACGAAAGGGGTACCACTGTCGTTTTTTTTTTTTCGGGACGAATATTTGAGTTTCGATATCTCAGCTCTGGAAGAGGCTAGAGCCTCCATTTTTGCACTCAGGTCTAAGTCTCATGGCCCTCTATCAGAATCCAGAGTTTTGGGAAGATTGGAGAAACTTAATTTTTCGCCCCAAAAAAAAAACGTAAGGGGTACCACTGTCGTTTTTTTTTCGGGCCGAATTTTTGAGTTTCCATATCTCAGCTCTGGAAGGGGCTAGAGCCTCCATTTTTGGACTCAGGTCTAAGTCTCATGGCCCTCTATCAGAATTCAGAGTTTTTGGGAAGATTGGAGAAACTTAATTTTTCGCCCGAAAAAAAACCGTAAGGGGTACCACTGTCGTTTTTTTTTCGGGCTGAATTTTTGAGTTTCCATATCTCAGCTCTGGAAGGGGCTAGAGCCTCCATTTTTGCACTAAGGTCTAAGTCTCATGGCCCTCTACCAGAATCCAGAGTTTTTGGAAGATTGGAGAAACTTAATTTTTCACCCGAAAAAAAAAAAGTAATGGGTACCACTGTCGTTTTTTTTTCGGGCCGAATTTTTGAGTTTCCATATCTCAGCTCTGGAAGGGGCTAGAGCCTCCATTTTTGCACTCAGGTCTAAGTCTCATGGCCCTCTATCAGAATCCAGAGTTTTGACAAGATTGGAGAAACGTAATTTTTCGCCCGAAAAAAAAAAACGTAAGGGGTACCACTGTCGTTTTTTTTTTGGGCCGAATTTTCGAGTTTCCATATCTCAGCTCTGGAAGGGGCTAGAGCCTCCATTTTTGCACTCAGGTCTAAGTCTCATGGCCCTCTATCAGAATCCAGAGTTTTGGGAAGATTGGAGAAACTTAATTTTTCACCCAAAAAAAAAAACGTAAGGGGTACCACTGTCGTTTTTTTTTGGGCCGAATTTTTGAGTTTCCATATCTCAGCTCTGGAAGGGGCTAGAGCCTCCATTTTTGCACTCAGGTCTAAGTCTCATGGCCCTCTATCAGAATCCAGAGTTTTGACAAGATTGGAGAAACTTAATTTTTCGCCCGAAAAAAAAAAACGTAAGGGGTACCACTGTCGTTTTTTTTTTTTCGGGCCGAATTTTTGAGTTTCCATATCTCAGCTCTGGAAGGGGCTAGAGCCTCCATTTTTGCACTCAGGTCTAAGTCTCATGGCCCTCTATCAGAATCCAGAGTTTTGACAAGATTGGAGAAACGTAATTTTTCGCCCGAAAAAAAAAAACGTAAGGGGTACCACTGTCGTTTTTTTTTCGGGCCGAATTTTTGAGTTTCCATATCTCAGCTCTGGAAGGGGCTAGAGCCTCCATTTTTGCACTCAGGTCTAAGTCTCATGGCCCTCTATCAGAATTCAGAGTTTTGGGAAGATTGGAGAAACTTAATTTTTCGCCCGAAAAAAAAAACCGTAAGGGGTACCACTGTCGTTTTTTTTTTTTCGGGCCGAATTTTTAAGTTTCCATATCTCAGCTCTGGAAGGGGCTAGAGCCTCCATTTTTGCACTCAGGTCTAAGTCTCATGTCCCTCTATCAGAATCCAGAGTTTTGAGAAGATTGGAGAAACTTAGTTTTTCGCCCGAAAAAAAAAACGAAAGGGGTACCACTGTCGTTTTTTTTTTTTTCGGGACGAATATTTGAGTTTCGATATCTCAGCTCTGGAAGAGGCTAGAGCCTCCATTTTTGCACTCAGGTCTAAGTCTCATGGCCCTCTATCAGAATTCAGAGTTTTTGGGAAGATTGGAGAAACTTAATTTTTCGCCCGAAAAAAAAACCGTAAGGGGTACCACTGTCGTTTTTTTTTCGGGCTGAATTTTTGAGTTTCCATATCTCAGCTCTGGAAGGGGCTAGAGCCTCCATTTTTGCACTAAGGTCTAAGTCTCATGGCCCTCTACCAGAATCCAGAGTTTTTGGAAGATTGGAGAAACTTAATTTTTCACCCGAAAAAAAAAAAGTAATGGGTACCACTGTCGTTTTTTTTTCGGGCCGAATTTTTGAGTTTCCATATCTCAGCTCTGGAAGGGGCTAGAGCCTCCATTTTTGCACTCAGGTCTAAGTCTCATGGCCCTCTATCAGAATCCAGAGTTTTGACAAGATTGGAGAAACGTAATTTTTCGCCCGAAAAAAAAAAACGTAAGGGGTACCACTGTCGTTTTTTTTTTGGGCCGAATTTTCGAGTTTCCATATCTCAGCTCTGGAAGGGGCTAGAGCCTCCATTTTTGCACTCAGGTCTAAGTCTCATGGCCCTCTATCAGAATCCAGAGTTTTGGGAAGATTGGAGAAACTTAATTTTTCACCCAAAAAAAAAAACGTAAGGGGTACCACTGTCGTTTTTTTTTGGGCCGAATTTTTGAGTTTCCATATCTCAGCTCTGGAAGGGGCTAGAGCCTCCATTTTTGCACTCAGGTCTAAGTCTCATGGCCCTCTATCAGAATCCAGAGTTTTGACAAGATTGGAGAAACTTAATTTTTCGCCCGAAAAAAAAAAACGTAAGGGGTACCACTGTCGTTTTTTTTTTTTCGGGCCGAATTTTTGAGTTTCCATATCTCAGCTCTGGAAGGGGCTAGAGCCTCCATTTTTGCACTCAGGTCTAAGTCTCATGGCCCTCTATCAGAATCCAGAGTTTTGACAAGATTGGAGAAACGTAATTTTTCGCCCGAAAAAAAAAAACGTAAGGGGTACCACTGTCGTTTTTTTTTCGGGCCGAATTTTTGAGTTTCCATATCTCAGCTCTGGAAGGGGCTAGAGCCTCCATTTTTGCACTCAGGTCTAAGTCTCATGGCCCTCTATCAGAATTCAGAGTTTTGGGAAGATTGGAGAAACTTAATTTTTCGCCCGAAAAAAAAAACCGTAAGGGGTACCACTGTCGTTTTTTTTTTTTCGGGCCGAATTTTTAAGTTTCCATATCTCAGCTCTGGAAGGGGCTAGAGCCTCCATTTTTGCACTCAGGTCTAAGTCTCATGTCCCTCTATCAGAATCCAGAGTTTTGAGAAGATTGGAGAAACTTAGTTTTTCGCCCGAAAAAAAAAACGAAAGGGGTACCACTGTCGTTTTTTTTTTTTCGGGACGAATATTTGAGTTTCGATATCTCAGCTCTGGAAGAGGCTAGAGCCTCCATTTTTGCACTCAGGTCTAAGTCTCATGGCCCTCTATCAGAATTCAGAGTTTTTGGGAAGATTGGAGAAACTTAATTTTTCGCCCGAAAAAAAAACCGTAAGGGGTACCACTGTCGTTTTTTTTTCGGGCTGAATTTTTGAGTTTCCATATCTCAGCTCTGGAAGGGGCTAGAGCCTCCATTTTTGCACTAAGGTCTAAGTCTCATGGCCCTCTACCAGAATCCAGAGTTTTTGGAAGATTGGAGAAACTTAATTTTTCACCCGAAAAAAAAAAAGTAAGGGGTACCACTGTCGTTTTTTTTTTTCGGGCCGAATTTTTGAGTTTCCATATCTCAGCTCTGGAAGGGGCTAGAGCCTCCATTTTTGCACTCAGGTCTAAGTCTCATGGCCCTCCATCAGAATCCAGAGTTTTGACAAGATTGGAGAAACGTAATTTTTCGCCCGAAAAAAAAAAACGTAAGGGGTACCACTGTCGTTTTTTTTTTGGGCCGAATTTTTGAGTTTCCATATCTCAGCTCTGGAAGGGGCTAGAGCCTCCATTTTTGCACTCAGGTCTAAGTCTCATGGCCCTCTATCAGAATCCAGAGTTTTGGGAAGATTGGAGAAACTTAATTTTTCACCCAAAAAAAAAAACGTAAGGGGTACCACTGTCGTTTTTTTTTGGGCCGAATTTTTGAGTTTCCATATCTCAGCTCTGGAAGGGGCTAGAGCCTCCATTTTTGCACTCAGGTCTAAGTCTCATGGCCCTCTATCAGAATCCAGAGTTTTGACAAGATTGGAGAAACTTAATTTTTCGCCCGAAAAAAAAAAACGTAAGGGGTACCACTGTCGTTTTTTTTTCGGGCTGAATTTTTGAGTTTCCATATCTCAGCTCTGGAAGGGGCTAGAGCCTCCATTTTTGCACTCAGGTCTAAGTCTCATGGCCCTCTACCAGAATCCAGAGTTTTTGGAAGATTGGAGAAACTTAATTTTTCACCCGAAAAAAAAAAAGTAAGGGGTACCACTGTCGTTTTTTTTTCGGGCCGAATTTTTGAGTTTCCATATCTCAGCTCTGGAAGGGGCTAGAGCCTCCATTTTTGCACTCAGGTCTAAGTCTCATGGCCCTCTATCCGAATCCAGAGTTTTGACAAGATTGGAGAAACGTAATTTTTCGCCCGAAAAAAAAAACCGTAAGGGGTACCACTGTCGTTTTTTTTTTGGGCCGAATTTTTGAGTTTCCATATCTCAGCTCTGGAAGGGGCTAGAGCCTCCATTTTTGCACTCAGGTCTAAGTCTCATGGCCCTCTATCAGAATCCAGAGTTTTGGGAAGATTGGAGAAACTTAATTTTTCACCCAAAAAAAAAAAACGTAAGGGGTACCACTGTCGTTTTTTTTTTCGGGCCGAATTTTTGAGTTTCCATATCTCAGCTCTGGAAGGGGCTAGAGCCTCCATTTTTGCACTCAGGTCTAAGTCTCATGGCCCTCTATCAGAATCCGGAGTTTTGGGAAGATTGGAGAAACATAATTTTTCGCCCGAAAACAAAAAATGTAAGGGGTACCACTGTCGTTTTTTTTTTCGGGACGAATATTTGAGTTTCGATATCTCAGCTCTGAAAGGGGCTAGAGCCTCCATTTTTGCACTCAGGTCTAAGTCTCAAGGCCCTCTATCAGAATCCAGAGTTTTGGGAAGATTGGAGAAACTTAATTTTTCTCCCTCCCAAAAAAAAAACGTAAGGGGTACCACTGTCGTTTTTTTCGGGACGAATATTTGAGTTTCGATATCTCAGCTCTGGAATGGGCTAGAGCCTCCATTTTTGCACTCAGGTCTAAGTCTCATGGCCCTCTATCAGAATCCAGAGTTTTGGGAAGATTGGAGAAACTTAATTTTTCGCCCCCCAAAAAAAACGTAAGGGGTACCACTGTCGTTTTTTTTTTCAGGCCGAAATTTTGAGTTTCCATATCTCAGCTCTGGAAGGGGCTAGAGCCTCCATTTTTGCACTCAGGTCTAAGTCTCATGGCCCTCAATCAGAATCCAGAGTTTTGGGAAGATTGGAGAAACGTAATTTTTCGCCCGAAAAAAAAACGTAAGGGGTACCACTGTCGTTTTTTTTTCGGGCAGAATTTTTGAGTTTCCATATCTCAGCTCTGGAAGGGGCTAGAGCCTCCATTTTTGCACTCAGGTCTAAGTCTCATGGCCCTCTTTCAGAATCCAGAGTTTTGGGAAGATTGGAGAAACTTAATTTTTTGCCCGAAAAAAACAAAAACGTAAGGGGTACCACTGTCGTTTTTTTTTCGGGCCGAATTTTTGAGTTTCCATATCTCAGCTCTGGAAGGGGCTAGAGCCTCCATTTTTGCACTCAGGTCTAAGTCTCATGGCCCTCTATCAGAATCCAGAGTTTTGGGAAGATTGGAGAAACATAATTTTTCGCCCGAAAAAAAAAACATAAGGGGTACCACTGTCGTTTTTTTTTTCGGGACGAATATTTGAGTTTCGATATCTCAGCTCTGGAAGGGGCTAGAGCCTCCATTTTTGCACTCAGGTCTAAGTCTCATGGCCCTCTATCAGAATCCAGAGTTTTGGGAAGATTGGAGAAACTTAATTTTTCGCCCCAAAAAAAAAAACGTAAGGGGTACCACTGTCGTTTTTTTTTCAGGCTGAATTTTTGAGTTTCCATATCTCAGCTCTGGAAGGGGCTAGAGCCTCCATTTTTGCACTCAGGTCTAAGTCTCATGGCCCTCTATCAGAATCCAGAGTTTTGTGAAGATTGGAGAAACTTAATTTTTCGCCCCAAAAAAAAAAAAAACGTAAGGGGTACCACTGTCGTTTTTTTTTTTCAGGCCGAATTTTTGAGTTTCCATATCTCAGCTCTGGAAGGGGCTAGAGCCTCCATTTTTGCACTTAGGTCTAAGTCTCATGGCCCTCTATCAGAATTCAGAGTTTTGGGAAGATTGGAGAAACTTAATTTTTCGCCCGAAAAAAAAACCGTAAGGGGTACCACTGTCGTTTTTTTTCGGGCTGAATTTTTGAGTTTCCATATCTCAGCTCTGGAAGGGGCTAGAGCCTCCATTTTTGCACTCAGGTCTAAGTCTCATGGCCCTCTATCAGAATCCAGAGTTTTGACAAGATTGGAGAAACGTAATTTTTCGCCCGAAAAAAAAAAACGTAAGGGGTACCACTGCCGTTTTTTTTTTTCGGGTCAAATTTTTGAGTTTCGATATCTCAGCTCTGGAAGGGGCTAGAGCCTCCATTTTTGCACTCAGGTCTAAGTCTCATGGCCCTCTATCAGAATCCAGAGTTTTGGGAAGATTGGAGAAACTTAATTTTTCGCCAAAAAAAAAAAAAACGTAAGGGGTACCACTGCCGTTTTTTTTTTTCGGGTCAAATTTTTGAGTTTCGATATCTCAGCTCTGGAAGGGGCTAGAGCCTCCATTTTTGCACTCAGGTCCAAGTCTCATGGCCCTCTACCAGAATCCAGAGTTTTGGGAAGATTGGAGAAACTTAATTTTTCGGGCCGAATTTTTGAGTTTCCATATCTCAGCTCTGGAAGGGGCTAGAGCCTCCATTTTTGCACTCAGGTCTAAGGCTGCCTCCGAAACCGCATACTTCCCTACTATATAGTAGGTAAAAAGCAGTAGGCGAGTGAATAAGTATGTCTGAATCCTTACTATCCAAAAGGAGTAGGCGAGAATTACCAGAGTGACGTACTAATTATCGAGAGATTCGGGCATACGTATACTTATAGTACGTCCGAATATTCCTACTTTCGTACTATATCGTAGGGGAAAACAGTATTTGAAAGGAGTAGTATGTCCGAAACCTCAGTACTCATAAAAGAGTAGGCGAGAAGTTCCCGGATGATCTCCTGCTTTTGCCAAGATTTTTGAGTGTTCATCCGATGGATACTCTTCTATCCCAAGAGGCCACGGGAGAGCATTCGTCATTATCAACATCGCGGAGATCAGCGAAGTAGGGGGTTTTCAAATGTGAGTAAACACGGTTCCTTGTGTTTAAATCGTATGTGTTAAACTACTAACGTTATAGAGTAAACGTTTTAACTGTTGAAGGTCTAAAGGACTTAGACAGTATAGTATAGTTGTGATTTTGCTGTAAACACATGTTTTATTAGTTAGTTAAACAGGGGAGCTCCAGTAAGTAGGCTAACGTTACACGTAAGTTTCTAAAATGGATTTACATAACCATATAACGTTACATCTTAAACACGCTTATTTAAAATGTATATTTACATCTGAAATGAAAATATTGTTTAAGTATTGCAGATGAGCACATCCCAACATGAAAAATACATCTGAGTGATGTAACGTTATGTGTGCTATTATGAAGGATAATTCACTGTTGTCAACACTACTTACATTAGACAAATGTGCTGTAAATACGGTAAATAAATAAATCTATAAAGTAACTAAATATGTTATATTTAATTTGTCCCTTATTAGTGTTGATATATTAAGGAACATTTAAGTTGGATTAAAAGTGAGTTAACACATTAACCTCAGCATGTAAATTCAGTGTTGAGCTCGTAATGTGAATCTTGTCTGTATGTTACAAGGACAGAAGAACACGCGTGTGTTTATCCGGTGGAGAGAGGCTCATGATGCTGAATGCTGTCATCAAAGGCTTTGGGTGAGTATACTACAGAAATGGATATCAAAATCTATTCAATCTTAATTTGTAGTTTATTTTAATTATTGTAAATTCAAGTAGAGACATTACAACACTTTTCTGATTCTTGATTTCTGTGCATTTGCTGCATAGCTTTTGTGGTGGAGCAGGACCTGCAAGGAAAGATGATGGCAACATTTGTTTTAGGGATTTTACTCAAATATAAAGTAAGGTTATTTTTAATAGATAAATCAAATGACATTGTGTTAAAATGACTGCTTTTGTATAATGTTTGTGCATTTTTGTAGGATCTGAAATGTCTGCAGACTGGTGTGAGCACTGAGGATGAGGAGCCAAGAGGTGCATCCTGGAAGTGGTGCCATGGATGAGTCCCTCCATCTCTCCACCTGCCCTTATGAGTCCCTCCATCTCTCCACCTGCCTTTACGAGACCCTCGATCTCTCCACCTGTCCTTATTGCCTCAGATTGTGAAGCGCAGCACAACAAGCTCTGGGAAGAAGGCACAGTCCCCTCTGGTGAATTCAGCAGAATAAAGCTGCAGAATGGGAACCGCTGTGTTGAGTCGGCATGATGTGGTGTTCAGCGGCTGTAAATACATGCTTGTAGTTTGAATAAAGCTTTGTTTCATGTGTTGTTGACTTGTATAATGCATTTGTTTATTGTGATGGTTACTTTTATTTGTTCTTTTACTCATTTATTCATTTTTATTATTGTTGTCAGTATATAAAATTTAATTATTTAATTAATGTATCCATTAATTCATCGATTGACTGATAATTGAGATGTTTCACTGCATTTATGAATATAAATGTATCCATGCATAACTGTCATATGACAAAACAAATTACATTTTGCTTGTTATATTAAATTATATTTTTAGTATATAAAAAAGTTATATAATTAAGTATTGGTCAGCATTTAATATTATTATTTTGTTTAAGTTTTGGGGTGGGCTAACAATGCAATTCATTCTGAGGTAATATTAATTTTTAAGGAGTGATACTTACATTTTTCGAGTATAAAATCAACAGTTTTCTCCAAAAGAGATCTTCGAGCAGCTGCCCGTCTCCTTTGCGCAGACATTACAAACGCAGAGGAAAACTGTTCTAGGTTGTGCTGTCGAGTCACTGATGGTATGAAGTGTTAGTACACCTGTCTCTCATAATTTAAACTTATAAACGTATTACATACAAGATCATGGAAAGATACCATAATAGTCATAATGACAAAACAGAAAACATAAAGATCATTGGTTTGTTTACATCATAATACAGGAAAAAGGAACAATAACAAGGCTAAATATCTTTAAATAGTTCTTCATAATACATGAAAAATGTTGTTGTTTTGTTGTTATAGGTCTGAGGGATGAAACGAGGTAAATTCATCAAGAAAAGGAGGAAAACTTAAAGGAGAAACGTTTTGGGTATAAAATAAAGAAATTAACAACATATATTCAAGAGGTGACGATTTGGGGGTTTCTTAATAAAAAAAAAAATCAGCTGTTTCTTCAACAATACCACAACAAAATGAGAAAGTTTCATCAATGTCAAGATATTTATAGATAGAAGAATTAAACGTGTCGCTGTTCATTTCTTTGCGCTTGTGATATGATGATAACACGTCGTAGTAGGTCACATGATAACGTCAACATGGCAGATGTCCGGTTCTCATTCATACTCAACGAGATTTGGCTATAAAGTACCTACTCTTTTAGCGCTCGTTGAGTAAGTACTTATTGAAATTAAGTACCTACTCATTGAGTATGCGGTTTTGGACGCAGCCTAAGTCTCATGGCCCTCTACCAGAATCCAGAGTTTTTGGAAGATTGGAGAAACTTAATTTTTCACCCGAAAAAAAAAAAGTAAGGGGTACCACTGTCGTTTTTTTTTTTCGGGCCGAATTTTTGAGTTTCCATATCTCAGCTCTGGAAGGGGCTAGAGCCTCCATTTTTGCACTCAGGTCTAAGTCTCATGGCCCTCTATCAGAATCCAGAGTTTTGACAAGATTGGAGAAACGTAATTTTTCGCCCGAAAAAAAAAAAAACGTAAGGGGTACCCCTGTCGTTTTTTTTTTGGGCCGAATTTTTGAGTTTCCATATCTCAGCTCTGGAAGGGTCTAGAGCCTCCATTTTTGCACTCAGGTCTAAGTCTCATGACCCTCTATCAGAATCCAGAGTTTTGGGAAGATTGGAGAAACTTAATTTTTCACCCAAAAAAAAAACGTAAGGGGTACCACTGTCGTTTTTTTTTTCGGGCCGAATTTTTGAGTTTCCATATCTCAGCTCTGGAAGGGGCTAGAGCCTCCATTTTTGCACTAAGGTCTAAGTCTCATGGCCCTCTACCAGAATCCAGAGTTTTTGGAAGATTGGAGAAACTTAATTTTTCACCTGAAAAAAAAAAAGTAAGGGGTACCACTGTCGGTTTTTTTTCGGGCCGAATTTTTGAGTTTCCATATCTCAGCTCTGGAAGGGGCTAGAGCCTCCATTTTTGCACTCAGGTCTAAGTCTCATGGCCCTCTATCAGAATCCAGAGTTTTGACAAGATTGGAGAAACGTAATTTTTCGCCCGAAAAAAAAAAAAACGTAAGGGGTACCCCTGTTGTTGTTTTTTTGGGCCGAATTTTTGAGTTTCCATATCTCAGCTCTGGAAGGGGCTAGAGCCTCCATTTTTGCACTCAGGTCTAAGTCTCATGGCCCTCTATCAGAATCCAGAGTTTTGGGAAGATTGGAGAAACTTAATTTTTCACCCAAAAAAAAAAAACCGTAAGGGGTACCACTGTCGTTTTTTTTTGGGCCGAATTTTTGAGTTTCCATATCTCAGCTCTGGAAGGGGCTAGAGCCTCCATTTTTGCACTCAGGTCTAAGTCTCATGGCCCTCTATCAGAATCCAGAGTTTTGACAAGATTGGAGAAACTTAATTTTTCGCCCGAAAAAAAAAACGTAAGGGGTACCACTGTCGTTTTTTTTTTTTTCGGGCCGAATTTTTGAGTTTCCATATCTCAGCTCTGGAAGGGGCTAGAGCCTCCATTTTTGCACTCAGGTCTAAGTCTCATGGCCCTCTATCAGAATCCAGAGTTTTGACAAGATTGGAGAAACGTAATTTTTCGCCCGAAAAAAAAAAACGTAAGGGGTACCACTGTCGTTTTTTTTTCGGGCCGAATTTTTGAGTTTCCATATCTCAGCTCTGGAAGGGGCTAGAGCCTCCATTTTTGCACTCAGGTCTAAGTCTCATGGCCCTCTATCAGAATTCAGAGTTTTGGGAAGATTGGAGAAACTTAATTTTTCGCCCGAAAAAAAAAACCGTAAGGGGTACCACTGTCGTTTTTTTTTCGGGCTGAATTTTTGAGTTTCCATATCTCAGCTCTGGAAGGGGCTAGAGCCTCCATTTTTGCACTCATGTCTAAGTCTCATGGCCCTCTACCAGAATCCAGAGTTTTTGGAAGATTGGAGAAACTTAATTTTTCACCCGAAAAAAAAAAAAGTAAGGGGTACCACTGTCGTTTTTTTTTCGGGCCGAATTTTTGAGTTTCCATATCTCAGCTCTGGAAGGGGCTAGAGCCTCCATTTTTGCACTCAGGTCTAAGTCTCATGGCCCTCTATCAGAATCCAGAGTTTTGACAAGATTGGAGAAACGTAATTTTTCGCCCGAAAAAAAAAAAACGTAAGGGGTACCACTGTCGTTTTTTTTTTTGGGCCGAATTTTTGAGTTTCCATATCTCAGCTCTGGAAGGGGCTAGAGCCTCCATTTTTGCACTCAGGTCTAAGTCTCATGGCCCTCTATCAGAATCCAGAGTTTTGGGAAGATTGGAGACACTTAATTTTTCACCCAAAAAAAAAACGTAAGGGGTACCACTGTCGTTTTTTTTTTTTCGGGCCGAATTTTTGAGTTTCCATATCTCAGCTCTGGAAGGGGCTAGAGCCTCCATTTTTGCACTCAGGTCTAAGTCTCATGGCCCTCTATCAGAATCCGGAGTTTTGGGAAGATTTGAGAAACATAATTTTTCACCCGAAAAAAAAAAGTAAGGGGTACCACTGTCGTTTTTTTTTGGGCCGAATTTTTGAGTTTCCATATCTCAGCTCTGGAAGGGGCTAGAGCCTCCATTTTTGCACTCAGGTCTAAGTCTCATGGCCCTCTATCAGAATCCAGAGTTTTTGGGAAGATTGGAGAAACTTAATTTTTCGCCCGAAAAAAAAAACCGTAAGGGGTACCACTGTCGTTTTTTTTTTGGGCTGAATTTTTGAGTTTCCATATCTCAGCTCTGAAAGGGGCTAGAGCCTCCATTTTTGCACTCAGGTCTAAGTCTCATGGCCCTCTATCAGAATCCAGAGTTTTGACAAGATTGGAGAAACGTAATTTTTCGCCCGAAAAAAAAAAACGTAAGGGGTACCACTGTCGGTTTTTTTTCGGGCCGAATTTTTGAGTTTCCATATCTCAGCTCTGGAAGGGGCTAGAGCCTCCATTTTTGCACTCAGGTCTAAGTCTCATGGCCCTCTATCAGAATCCAGAGTTTTGGGAAGATTGGAGAAACATAATTTTTCGCCCGAAAAAAAAAACATAAGGGGTACCACTGTCGTTTTTTTTTTCGGGACGAATATTTGAGTTTCGATATCTCAGCTCTGGAAGGGGCTAGAGCCTCCATTTTTGCACTCAGGTCTAAGTCTCATGGCCCTCTATCAGAATCCAGAGTTTTGGGAAGATTGGAGAAACTTAATTTTTCGCCCCAAAAAAAAAAAACGTAAGGGGTACCACTGTCGTTTTTTTTTCAGGCTGAATTTTTGAGTTTCCATATCTCAGCTCTGGAAGGGGCTAGAGCCTCCATTTTTGCACTCAGGTCTAAGTCTCATGGCCCTCTATCAGAATTCAGAGTTTTGGGAAGATTGGAGAAACTTAATTTTTCGCCCGAAAACAAAAACCTTAAGGGGTACCACTGTCGTTTTTTTTTTGGGCTGAATTTTTGAGTTTCCATATCTCAGCTCTGAAAGGGGCTAGAGCCTCCATTTTTGCACTCAGGTCTAAGTCTCATGGCCCTCTATCAGAATCCAGAGTTTTGACAAGATTGGAGAAACGTAATTTTTCGCCCGAAAAAAAAAAAACGTAAGGGGTACCACTGTCGTTTTTTTTTCGGGCCGAATTTTTGAGTTTCCATATCACAGCTCTGGAAGGGGCTAGAGCCTCCATTTTTGCACTCAGGTCTAAGTCTCATGGCCCTCTATCAGAATCCAGAGTTTTGACAAGATTGGAGAAACGTAATTTTTCGCCCGAAAAAAAAAAACGTAAGGGGTACCACTGTCGGTTTTTTTTCGGGCCGAATTTTTGAGTTTCCATATCTCAGCTCTGGAAGGGGCTAGAGCCTCCATTTTTGCACTCAGGTCTAAGTCTCATGGCCCTCTATCAGAATCCAGAGTTTTGGGAAGATTGGAGAAACATAATTTTTCGCCCGAAAAAAAAAACATAAGGGGTACCACTGTCGTTTTTTTTTTCGGGACGAATATTTGAGTTTCGATATCTCAGCTCTGGAAGGGGCTAGAGCCTCCATTTTTGCACTCAGGTCTAAGTCTCATGGCCCTCTATCAGAATCCAGAGTTTTGGGAAGATTGGAGAAACTTAATTTTTCGCCCCAAAAAAAAAAAAACGTAAGGGGTACCACTGTCGTTTTTTTTTCAGGCTGAATTTTTGAGTTTCCATATCTCAGCTCTGGAAGGGGCTAGAGCCTCCATTTTTGCACTCAGGTCTAAGTCTCATGGCCCTCTATCAGAATTCAGAGTTTTGGGAAGATTGGAGAAACTTAATTTTTCGCCCGAAAACAAAAACCGTAAGGGGTACCACTGTCGTTTTTTTTTTGGGCTGAATTTTTGAGTTTCCATATCTCAGCTCTGAAAGGGGCTAGAGCCTCCATTTTTGCACTCAGGTCTAAGTCTCATGGCCCTCTATCAGAATCCAGAGTTTTGACAAGATTGGAGAAACGTAATTTTTCGCCCGAAAAAAAAAAACGTAAGGGGTACCACTGTCGTTTTTTTTTCGGGCCGAATTTTTGAGTTTCCATATCACAGCTCTGGAAGGGGCTAGAGCCTCCATTTTTGCACTCAGGTCTAAGTCTCATGGCCCTCTATCAGAATCCAGAGTTTTGGGAAGATTGGAGAAACTTAATTTTTCGCCCGAAAACAAAAACCGTAAGGGGTACCACTGTCGTTTTTTTTTTGGGCTGAATTTTTGAGTTTCCATATCTCAGCTCTGAAAGGGGCTAGAGCCTCCATTTTTGCACTCAGGTCTAAGTCTCATGGCCCTCTATCAGAATCCAGAGTTTTGACAAGATTGGAGAAACGTAATTTTTCGCCCGAAAAAAAAAAACGTTAGGGGTACCACTGTCGTTTTTTTTTCGGGCCGAATTTTTGAGTTTCCATATCACAGCTCTGGAAGGGGCTAGAGCCTCCATTTTTGCACTCAGGTCTAAGTCTCATGGCCCTCTATCAGAATCCAGAGTTTTGACAAGATTGGAGAAACGTAATTTTTCGCCCGAAAAAAAAAAAACGTAAGGGGTACCACTGTCGTTTTTTTTTTTTTCGGGCCGAATTTTTGAGTTTCCATATCTCAGCTCTGGAAGGGGCTAGAGCCTCCATTTTTGTACTCAGGTCTAAGTCTCATGGCCCTCTATCAGAATGCAGAGTTTTGGGAAGATTGGAGAAACTTAATTTTTTTCCGAAAAAAAAAAAAAAACGTAAGGGGTACCACTGTCGTTTTTTTTTTTCGGGCCGAATTTTTGAGTTTCCATATCTCAGCTCTGGAAGGGGCTAGAGCCTCCATTTTTGCACTCAGGTCTAAGTCTCATGGCCCTCTATCAGAATCCAGAGTTTTGGGAAGATTGGAGAAACTTAATTTTTCACCCAAAAAAAAAAACGTAAGGGGTACCACTGTCGTTTTTTTTTTCGGGCCGAATTTTTGAGTTTCCATATCTCAGCTCTGGAAGGGGCTAGAGCCTCCATTTTTGCACTCAGGTCTAAGTCTCATGGCCCTCTATCAGAATCCAGAGTTTTGGGAAGATTGGAGAAACATAATTTTTCGCCCGAAAAAAGAACGTAAGGGGTACCACTGTCGTTTTTTTTTTCGGGACGAATATTTGAGTTTCGATATCTAAGCTCTGGAAGGGGCTAGAGCCTCCATTTTTGCACTCAGGTCTAAGTCTCATGGCCCTCTATCAGAATCCAGAGTTTTGGGAAGATTGGAGAAACTTAATTTTTCGCCCCAAAAAAAAAAAACGTAAGGGGTACCACTGTCGTTTTTTTTTTCAGGCCGAATTTTTGAGTTTCCATATCTCAGCTCTGGAAGGGGCTAGAGCCTCCATTTTTGCACTTAGGTCTAAGTCTCATGGCCCTCTATCAGAATTCAGAGTTTTGGGAAGATTGGAGAAACTTAATTTTTCGCCCGAAAAAAAAACCGTAAGGGGTACCACTGTCGTTTTTTTTTTTCGGGCTGAATTTTTGAGTTTCCATATCTCAGCTCTGGAAGGGGCTAGAGCCTCCATTTTTGCACTCAGGTCTAAGTCTCATGGCCCTCTATCAGAATCCAGAGTTTTGAAAAGATTGGAGAAACGTAATTTTTCGCCCGAAAAAAAAAAAACGTAAGGGGTACCACTGTCGTTTTTTTTTCGGGCCGAATTTTTGAGTTTCCATATCTCAGCTCTGGAAGGGGCTAGAGCCTCCATTTTTGCACTCAGGTCTAAGTCTCATGGCCCTCTATCAGAATCCAGAGTTTTGACAAGATTGGAGAAACTTAATTTTTCGCCCGAAAAAAAAAACGTAAGGGGTACCACTGTCGTTTTTTTTTTTTCGGGCCGAATTTTTGAGTTTCCATATCTCAGCTCTGGAAGGGGCTAGAGCCTCCATTTTTGCACTCAGGTCTAAGTCTCATGGCCCTCTATCAGAATCCAGAGTTTTGGGAAGATTGGAGAAACTTAATTTTTTGCCCGAAAAAAAAAAACGTAAGGGGTACCACTGTCGTTTTTTTTTTCGGGCCGAATTTTTAAGATTTCCATATCTCAGCTCTGGAAGGGGCTAGAGCCTCCATTTTTGCACTCAGGTCTAAGTCTCATGGCCCTCTATCAGAATCCAGAGTTTTGACAAGATTGGAGAAACTTAATTTTTCACCCAAAAAAAAAAACGTAAGGGGTTTCACTGTCGTTTTTTTTTCGGGCCGAATTTTTGAGTTTCCATATCTCAGCTCTGGAAGGGGCTAGAGCCTCCATTTTTGCACTCAGGTCTAAGTCTCATGGCCCTCTATCAGAATCCAGAGTTTTGACAAGATTGGAGAAACGTAATTTTTCGCCCGAAAAAAAAAAAAAACGTAAGGGGTACCACTGTCGTTTTTTTTTTCGGGCCGAATTTTTGAGTTTCCATATCTCAGCTCTGGAAGGGGCTAGAGCCTCCATTTTTGCACTCAGGTCTAAGTCTCATGGCCCTCTATCAGAATCCAGAGTTTTGAGAAGATTGGAGAAACTTAATTTTTTGCCCGAAAAAAAAAACGAAAGGGGTACCACTGTTGTTTTTTTTTCGTGTCAAATTTTTGAGTTCCGATATCTCAGCTCTGGAAGGGTCTAGAGCCTCAATTTTTGCACTCAGGTCTAAGTCTCATGGCCCTCTATCAGAATCCAGAGTTTTGGGAAGATTGGAGAAACTTAATTTTTCGCCCGAAAAAAAAAAAACGTAAGGGGTACCACTCTCGTTTTTTTTCGGGCCGAATTTTTGAGTTTCCATATCTCAGCTCTGGAAGGGGCTAGAGCCTCCATTTTTGCACTCAGGTCTAAGTCTCATGGCCCTCTATCAGAATCCAGAGTTTTGGGAAGATTGGAGAAACTTAATTTTTCGCCCGAAAAAAAAAAAACGTAAGGGGTACCACTGTCGTTTTTTTTTTTTTCGGGACGAATATTTGAGTTTCGATATCTCAGCTCTGGAAGAGGCTAGAGCCTCCATTTTTGCACTCAGGTCTAAGTCTCATGGCCCTCTATCAGAATCCAGAGTTTTGGGAAGATTGGAGAAACTTAATTTTTCGCCCCAAAAAAAAAACCGTAAGGGGTACCACTGTCGTTTTTTTTTTCAGGCTGAATTTTTGAGTTTCCATATCTCAGCTCTGGAAGGGGCTAGAGCCTCCATTTTTGCACTCAGGTCTAAGTCTCATGGCCCTCTATCAGAATTCAGAGTTTTGGGAAGATTGGAGAAACTAAATTTTTCGCCCGAAAAAAAAAACCGTAAGGGGTACCACTGTCGTTTTTTTTTCGGGCTGAATTTTTGAGTTTCCATATCTCAGCTCTGGAAGGGGCTAGAGCCTCCATTTTTGCACTCAGGTCTAAGTCTCATGGCCCTCTATCAGAATCCAGAGTTTTGACAAGATTGGAGAAACGTAATTTTTCGCCGGAAAAAAAAAAAACGTAAGGGGTACCACTGTCGTTTTTTTTTCGGGCCGAATTTTTGAGTTTCCATATCTCAGCTCTGGAAGGGGCTAGAGCCTCCATTTTTGCACTCAGGTCTAAGTCTCATGGCCCTCTATCAGAATCCAGAGTTTTGACAAGATTGGAGAAACTTAATTTTTCGCCCCAAAAAAAAAAAACGTAAGGGGTACCACTGTCGTTTTTTTTTCAGGCTGAATTTTTGAGTTTCCATATCTCAGCTCTGGAAGGGGCTAGAGCCTCCATTTTTGCACTCAGGTCTAAGTCTCATGGCCCTCTATCAGAATTCAGAGTTTTTGGGAAGATTGGAGAAACTTAATTTTTCGCCCGAAAAAAAAACCGTAAGGGGTACCACTGTCGGTTTTTTTTTGGGCTGAATTTTTGAGTTTCCATATCTCAGCTCTGAAAGGGGCTAGAGCCTCCATTTTTGCACTCAGGTCTAAGTCTCATGGCCCTCTATCAGAATCCAGAGTTTTGACAAGATTGGAGAAACGTAATTTTTCGCCCGAAAAAAAAAAAACGTAAGGGGTACCACTGTCGGTTTTTTTTCGGGCCGAACTTTTGAGTTTCCATATCTCAGCTCTGGAAGGGGCTAGAGCCTCCATTTTGGCACTCAGGTCTAAGTCTCATGGCCCTCTATCAGAATCCAGAGTTTTGGGAAGATTGGAGAAACATAATTTTTCGCCCGAAAAAAAAAACATAAGGGGTACCACTGTCGTTTTTTTTTTCGGGACGAATATTTGAGTTTCGATATCTCAGCTCTGGAAGGGGCTAGAGCCTCCATTTTTGCACTCAGGTCTAAGTCTCATGGCCCTCTATCAGAATCCAGAGTTTTGGGAAGATTGGAGAAACTTAATTTTTCGCCCCCAAAAAAAAAAACGTAAGGGGTACCACTGTCGTTTTTTTTTCAGGCTGAATTTTTGAGTTTCCATATCTCAGCTCTGGAAGGGGCTAGAGCCTCCATTTTTGCACTCAGGTCTAAGTCTCATGGCCCTCTATCAGAATTCAGAGTTTTGGGAAGATTGGAGAAACTTAATTTTTCGCCCGAAAAAAAAAAACGTAAGGGGTACCACTGTCGTTTTTTTTTTGGGCTGAATTTTTGAGTTTCCATATCTCAGCTCTGAAAGGGGCTAGAACCTCCATTTTTGCACTCAGGTCTAAGTCTCATGGCCCTCTATCAGAATCCAGAGTTTTGACAAGATTGGAGAAACGTAATTTTTCGCCCGAAAAAAAAAAACGTAAGGGGTACCACTGTCGTTTTTTTTTCGGGCCGAATTTTTGAGTTTCCATATCACAGCTCTGGAAGGGGCTAGAGCCTCCATTTTTGCACTCAGGTCTAAGTCTCATGGCCCTCTATCAGAATCCAGAGTTTTGACAAGATTGGAGAAACGTAATTTTTCGCCCGAAAAAAAAAAAACGTAAGGGGTGCCACTGTCGTTTTTTTTTTTTTTCGGGCCGAATTTTTGAGTTTCCATATCTCAGCTCTGGAAGGGGCTAGAGCCTCCATTTTTGTACTCAGGTCTAAGTCTCATGGCCCTCTATCAGAATGCAGAGTTTTGGGAAGATTGGAGAAACTTAATTTTTTTCCGAAAAAAAAAAAAACGTAAGGGGTACCACTGTCGTTTTTTTTTTTTTCGGGCCGAATTTTTGAGTTTCCATATCTCAGCTCTGGAAGGGGCTAGAGCCTCCATTTTTGCACTCAGGTCTAAGTCTCATGGCCCTCTATCAGAATCCAGAGTTTTGGGAAGATTGGAGAAACTTAATTTTTCGCCCCAAAAAAAAAAAACGTAAGGGGTACCACTGTCGTTTTTTTTTTCAGGCCGAATTTTTGAGTTTCCATATCTCAGCTCTGGAAGGGGCTAGAGCCTCCATTTTTGCACTTAGGTCTAAGTCTCATGGCCCTCTATCAGAATTCAGAGTTTTGGGAAGATTGGAGAAACTTAATTTTTCGCCCGAAAAAAAAACCGTAAGGGGTACCACTGTCGTTTTTTTTTTTCGGGCTGAATTTTTGAGTTTCCATATCTCAGCTCTGGAAGGGACTAGAGCCTCCATTTTTGCACTCAGGTCTAAGTCTCATGGCCCTCTATCAGAATCCAGAGTTTTGACAAGATTGGAGAAACGTAATTTTTCGCCCGAAAAAAAAAAAACGTAAGGGGTACCACTGTCGTTTTTTTTTCGGGCCGAATTTTTGAGTTTCCATATCTCAGCTCTGGAAGGGGCTAGAGCCTCCATTTTTGCACTCAGGTCTAAGTCTCATGGCCCTCTATCAGAATCCAGAGTTTTGACAAGATTGGAGAAACTTAATTTTTCGCCCGAAAAAAAAAAACGTAAGGGGTACCACTGTCGTTTTTTTTTTTTTCGGGCCGAATTTTTGAGTTTCCATATCTCAGCTCTGGAAGGGGCTAGAGCCTCCATTTTTGCACTCAGGTCTAAGTCTCATGGCCCTCTATCAGAATCCAGAGTTTTGGGAAGATTGGAGAAACTTAATTTTTTGCCCGAAAAAAAAAAAACGTAAGGGGTACCACTGTCGTTTTTTTTTCGGGCCGAATTTTTGAGTTTCCATATCTCAGCTCTGGAAGGGGCTAGAGCCTCCATTTTTGCACTCAGGTCTAAGTCTCATGGCCCTCTATCAGAATCCTGAGTTTTGGGAAGATTGGAGAAACTTAATTTTTTGCCCGAAAAAAAAAAACGTAAGGGGTACCACTGTCGTTTTTTTTTTCGGGCCGAATTTTTGAGTTTCCATATCTCAGCTCTGGAAGGGGCTAGAGCCTCCATTTTTGCACTCAGGTCTAAGTCTCATGGCCCTCTATCAGAATCCAGAGTTTTGACAAGATTGGAGAAACTTAATTTTTCACCCAAAAAAAAAAACGTAAGGGGTTTCACTGTCGTTTTTTTTTCGGGCCGAATTTTTGAGTTTCCATATCTCAGCTCTGGAAGGGGCTAGAGCCTCCATTTTTGCACTCAGGTCTAAGTCTCATGGCCCTCTATCAGAATCCAGAGTTTTGAGAAGATTGGAGAAACTTAATTTTTTGCCCGAAAAAAAAAACGAAAGGGGTACCACTGTTGTTTTTTTTTCGTGTCAAATTTTTGAGTTCCGATATCTCAGCTCTGGAAGGGTCTAGAGCCTCAATTTTTGCACTCAGGTCTAAGTCTCATGGCCCTCTATCAGAATCCAGAGTTTTGGGAAGATTGGAGAAACTTAATTTTTCGCCCGAAAAAAAAAAAAACGTAAGGGGTACCACTGTCGTTTTTTTTTTTTCGGGCCGAATTTTTGAGTTTCCATATCTCAGCTCTGGAAGGGGCTAGAGCCTCCATTTTTGCACTCAGGTCTAAGTCTCATGGCCCTCTATCAGAATCCAGAGTTTTGGGAAGATTGGAGAAACTTAATTTTTCGCCCGAAAAAAAAAAAACGTAAGGGGTACCACTGTCGTTTTTTTTTTTTCGGGACGAATATTTGAGTTTCGATATCTCAGCTCTGGAAGAGGCTAGAGCCTCCATTTTTGCACTCAGGTCTAAGTCTCATGGCCCTCTATCAGAATCCAGAGTTTTGGGAAGATTGGAGAAACTTAATTTTTCGCCCCAAAAAAAAAAACCGTAAGGGGTACCACTGTCGTTTTTTTTTTCAGGCTGAATTTTTGAGTTTCCATATCTCAGCTCTGGAAGGGGCTAGAGCCTCCATTTTTGCACTCAGGTCTAAGTCTCATGGCCCTCTATCAGAATTCAGAGTTTTGGGAAGATTGGAGAAACTAAATTTTTCGCCCGAAAAAAAAAACCGTAAGGGGTACCACTGTCGTTTTTTTTTCGGGCTGAATTTTTGAGTTTCCATATCTCAGCTCTGGAAGGGGCTAGAGCCTCCATTTTTGCACTCAGGTCTAAGTCTCATGGCCCTCTATCAGAATCCAGAGTTTTGACAAGATTGGAGAAACGTAATTTTTCGCCGGAAAAAAAAAAAAAACGTAAGGGGTACCACTGTCGTTTTTTTTTCGGGCCGAATTTTTGAGTTTCCATATCTCAGCTCTGGAAGGGGCTAGAGCCTCCATTTTTGCACTCAGGTCTAAGTCTCATGGCCCTCTATCAGAATCCAGAGTTTTGACAAGATTGGAGAAACTTAATTTTTCGCCCCAAAAAAAAAAAACGTAAGGGGTACCACTGTCGTTTTTTTTTCAGGCTGAATTTTTGAGTTTCCATATCTCAGCTCTGGAAGGGGCTAGAGCCTCCATTTTTGCACTCAGGTCTAAGTCTCATGGCCCTCTATCAGAATTCAGAGTTTTTGGGAAGATTGGAGAAACTTAATTTTTCGCCCGAAAAAAAAACCGTAAGGGGTACCACTGTCGGTTTTTTTTTGGGCTGAATTTTTGAGTTTCCATATCTCAGCTCTGAAAGGGGCTAGAGCCTCCATTTTTGCACTCAGGTCTAAGTCTCATGGCCCTCTATCAGAATCCAGAGTTTTGACAAGATTGGAGAAACGTAATTTTTCGCCCGAAAAAAAAAAACGTAAGGGGTACCACTGTCGGTTTTTTTTCGGGCCGAACTTTTGAGTTTCCATATCTCAGCTCTGGAAGGGGCTAGAGCCTCCATTTTTGCACTCAGGTCTAAGTCTCATGGCCCTCTATCAGAATCCAGAGTTTTGGGAAGATTGGAGAAACATAATTTTTCGCCCGAAAAAAAAAACATAAGGGGTACCACTGTCGTTTTTTTTTTCGGGACGAATATTTGAGTTTCGATATCTCAGCTCTGGAAGGGGCTAGAGCCTCCATTTTTGCACTCAGGTCTAAGTCTTATGGCCCTCTATCAGAATCCAGAGTTTTGGGAAGATTGGAGAAACTTAATTTTTCGCCCCCAAAAAAAAAAACGTAAGGGGTACCACTGTCGTTTTTTTTTCAGGCTGAATTTTTGAGTTTCCATATCTCAGCTCTGGAAGGGGCTAGAGCCTCCATTTTTGCACTCAGGTCTAAGTCTCATGGCCCTCTATCAGAATTCAGAGTTTTGGGAAGATTGGAGAAACTTAATTTTTCGCCCGAAAAAAAAAAACGTAAGGGGTACCACTGTCGTTTTTTTTTTGGGCTGAATTTTTGAGTTTCCATATCTCAGCTCTGAAAGGGGCTAGAGCCTCCATTTTTGCACTCAGGTCTAAGTCTCATGGCCCTCTATCAGAATCCAGAGTTTTGACAAGATTGGAGAAACGTAATTTTTCGCCCGAAAAAAAAAAACGTAAGGGGTACCACTGTCGTTTTTTTTTCGGGCCGAATTTTTGAGTTTCCATATCACAGCTCTGGAAGGGGCTAGAGCCTCCATTTTTGCACTCAGGTCTAAGTCTCATGGCCCTCTATCAGAATCCAGAGTTTTGACAAGATTGGAGAAACGTAATTTTTCGCCCGAAAAAAAAAAACGTAAGGGGTGCCACTGTCGTTTTTTTTTTTTCGGGCCGAATTTTTGAGTTTCCATATCTCAGCTCTGGAAGGGGCTAGAGCCTCCATTTTTGTACTCAGGTCTAAGTCTCATGGCCCTCTATCAGAATGCAGAGTTTTGGGAAGATTGGAGAAACGTAATTTTTTTCCGAAAAAAAAAAAAAAACGTAAGGGGTACCACTGTCGTTTTTTTTTTTTTCGGGCCGAATTTTTGAGTTTCCATATCTCAGCTCTGGAAGGGGCTAGAGCCTCCATTTTTGCACTCAGGTCTAAGTCTCATGGCCCTCTATCAGAATCCAGAGTTTTGGGAAGATTGGAGAAACTTAATTTTTCGCCCCAAAAAAAAAAAACGTAAGGGGTACCACTGTCGTTTTTTTTTTCAGGCCGAATTTTTGAGTTTCCATATCTCAGCTCTGGAAGGGGCTAGAGCCTCCATTTTTGCACTTAGGTCTAAGTCTCATGGCCCTCTATCAGAATTCAGAGTTTTGGGAAGATTGGAGAAACTTAATTTTTCGCCCGAAAAAAAAACCGTAAGGGGTACCACTGTCGTTTTTTTTTTTCGGGCTGAATTTTTGAGTTTCCATATCTCAGCTCTGGAAGGGGCTAGAGCCTCCATTTTTGCACTCAGGTCTAAGTCTCATGGCCCTCTATCAGAATCCAGAGTTTTGACAAGATTGGAGAAACGTAATTTTTCGCCCGAAAAAAAAAAAACGTAAGGGGTACCACTGTCGTTTTTTTTTCGGGCCGAATTTTTGAGTTTCCATATCTCAGCTCTGGAAGGGGCTAGAGCCTCCATTTTTGCACTCAGGTCTAAGTCTCATGGCCCTCTATCAGAATCCAGAGTTTTGACAAGATTGGAGAAACTTAATTTTTCGCCCGAAAAAAAAAAACGTAAGGGGTACCACTGTCGTTTTTTTTTTTTCGGGCCGAATTTTTGAGTTTCCATATCTCAGCTCTGGAAGGGGCTAGAGCCTCCATTTTTGCACTCAGGTCTAAGTCTCATGGCCCTCTATCAGAATCCAGAGTTTTGGGAAGATTGGAGAAACTTAATTTTTTGCCCGAAAAAAAAAAAACGTAAGGGGTACCACTGTCGTTTTTTTTTCGGGCCGAATTTTTGAGTTTCCATATCTCAGCTCTGGAAGGGGCTAGAGCCTCCATTTTTGCACTCAGGTCTAAGTCTCATGGCCCTCTATCAGAATCCTGAGTTTTGGGAAGATTGGAGAAACTTAATTTTTCACCCAAAAAAAAAAACGTAAGGGGTTTCACTGTCGGTTTTTTTTCGGGCCGAATTTTTGAGTTTCCATATCTCAGCTCTGGAAGGGGCTAGAGCCTCCATTTTTGCACTCAGGTCTAAGTCTCATGGCCCTCTATCAGAATCCAGAGTTTTGACAAGATTGGAGAAACGTAATTTTTCGCCCGAAAAAAAAAAAAACGTAAGGGGTACCACTGTCGTTTTTTTTTTCGGGCCGAATTTTTGAGTTTCCATATCTCAGCTCTGGAAGGGGCTAGAGCCTCCATTTTTGCACTCAGGTCTAAGTCTCATGGCCCTCTATCAGAATCCAGAGTTTTGAGAAGATTGGAGAAACTTAATTTTTTGCCCGAAAAAAAAAACGAAAGGGGTACCACTGTTGTTGTTTTTTCGTGTCAAATTTTTGAGTTCCGATATCTCAGCTTTGGAAGGGTCTAGAGCCTCAATTTTTGCACTCAGGTCTAAGTCTCATGGCCCTCTATCAGAATCCAGAGTTTTGGGAAGATTGGAGAAACTTAATTTTTCGCCCGAAAAAAAAAAAACGTAAGGGGTACCACTCTCGTTTTTTTTCGGGCCGAATTTTTGAGTTTCCATATCTCAGCTCTGGAAGGGGCTAGAGCCTCCATTTTTGCACTCAGGTCTAAGTCTCATGGCCCTCTATCAGAATCCAGAGTTTTGGGAAGATTGGAGAAACTTAATTTTTCGCCCGAAAAAAAAAAACGTAAGGGGTACCACTGTCGTTTTTTTTTTTTCGGGACGAATATTTGAGTTTCGATATCTCAGCTCTGGAAGAGGCTAGAGCCTCCATTTTTGCACTCAGGTCTAAGTCTCATGGCCCTCTATCAGAATCCAGAGTTTTGGGAAGATTGGAGAAACTTAATTTTTCGCCCCAAAAAAAAAACCGTAAGGGGTACCACTGTCGTTTTTTTTTTCAGGCTGAATTTTTGAGTTTCCATATCTCAGCTCTGGAAGGGGCTAGAGCCTCCATTTTTGCACTCAGGTCTAAGTCTCATGGCCCTCTATCAGAATTCAGAGTTTTGGGAAGATTGGAGAAACTAAATTTTTCGCCCGAAAAAAAAAACCGTAAGGGGTACCACTGTCGTTTTTTTTTCGGGCTGAATTTTTGAGTTTCCATATCTCAGCTCTGGAAGGGGCTAGAGCCTCCATTTTTGCACTCAGGTCTAAGTCTCATGGCCCTCTATCAGAATCCAGAGTTTTGACAAGATTGGAGAAACGTAATTTTTCGCCGGAAAAAAAAAAAAACGTAAGGGGTACCACTGTCGTTTTTTTTTCGGGCCGAATTTTTGAGTTTCCATATCTCAGCTCTGGAAGGGGCTAGAGCCTCCATTTTTGCACTCAGGTCTAAGTCTCATGGCCCTCTATCAGAATCCAGAGTTTTGACAAGATTGGAGAAACTTAATTTTTCGCCCCAAAAAAAAAAAACGTAAGGGGTACCACTGTCGTTTTTTTTTCAGGCTGAATTTTTGAGTTTCCATATCTCAGCTCTGGAAGGGGCTAGAGCCTCCATTTTTGCACTCAGGTCTAAGTCTCATGGCCCTCTATCAGAATTCAGAGTTTTTGGGAAGATTGGAGAAACTTAATTTTTCGCCCGAAAAAAAAAACCGTAAGGGGTACCACTGTCGTTTTTTTTTTGGGCTGAATTTTTGAGTTTCCATATCTCAGCTCTGAAAGGGGCTAGAGCCTCCATTTTTGCACTCAGGTCTAAGTCTCATGGCCCTCTATCAGAATCCAGAGTTTTGACAAGATTGGAGAAACGTAATTTTTCGCCCGAAAAAAAAAAACGTAAGGGGTACCACTGTCGGTTTTTTTTCGGGCCGAATTTTTGAGTTTCCATATCTCAGCTCTGGAAGGGGCTAGAGCCTCCATTTTTGCACTCAGGTCTAAGTCTCATGGCCCTCTATCAGAATCCAGAGTTTTGGGAAGATTGGAGAAACATAATTTTTCGCCCGAAAAAAAAAACATAAGGGGTACCACTGTCGTTTTTTTTTTCGGGACGAATATTTGAGTTTCGATATCTCAGCTCTGGAAGGGGCTAGAGCCTCCATTTTTGCACTCAGGTCTAAGTCTCATGGCCCTCTATCAGAATCCAGAGTTTTGGGAAGATTGGAGAAACTTAATTTTTCGCCCCCAAAAAAAAAAACGTAAGGGGTACCACTGTCGTTTTTTTTTCAGGCTGAATTTTTGAGTTTCCATATCTCAGCTCTGGAAGGGGCTAGAGCCTCCATTTTTGCACTCAGGTCTAAGTCTCATGGCCCTCTATCAGAATTCAGAGTTTTGGGAAGATTGGAGAAACTTAATTTTTCGCCCGAAAAAAAAAACCGTAAGGGGTACCACTGTCGTTTTTTTTTTGGGCTGAATTTTTGAGTTTCCATATCTCAGCTCTGAAAGGGGCTAGAGCCTCCATTTTTGCACTCAGGTCTAAGTCTCATGGCCCTCTATCAGAATCCAGAGTTTTGACAAGATTGGAGAAACGTAATTTTTCGCCCGAAAAAAAAAAACGTAAGGGGTACCACTGTCGTTTTTTTTTCGGGCCGAATTTTTGAGTTTCCATATCACAGCTGTGGAAGGGGCTAGAGCCTCCATTTTTGCACTCAGGTCTAAGTCTCATGGCCCTCTATCAGAATCCAGAGTTTTGACAAGATTGGAGAAACGTAATTTTTCGCCCGAAAAAAAAAAACCGTAAGGGGTACCACTGTCGTTTTTTTTTTTTCGGGCCGAATTTTTGAGTTTCCATATCTCAGCTCTGGAAGGGGCTAGAGCCTCCATTTTTGTACTCAGGTCTAAGTCTCATGGCCCTCTATCAGAATGCAGAGTTTTGGGAAGATTGGAGAAACTTAATTTTTTTCCGAAAAAAAAAAAAAAACGTAAGGGGTACCACTGTCGTTTTTTTTTTTCGGGCCGAATTTTTGAGTTTCCATATCTCAGCTCTGGAAGGGGCTAGAGCCTCCATTTTTGCACTCAGGTCTAAGTCTCATGGCCCTCTATCAGAATCCAGAGTTTTGGGAAGATTGGAGAAACTTAATTTTTCACCCAAAAAAAAAAACGTAAGGGGTACCACTGTCGTTTTTTTTTTCGGGCCGAATTTTTGAGTTTCCATATCTCAGCTCTGGAAGGGGCTAGAGCCTCCATTTTTGCACTCAGGTCTAAGTCTCATGGCCCTCTATCAGAATCCAGAGTTTTGGGAAGATTGGAGAAACATAATTTTTCGCCCGAAAAAAGAACGTAAGGGGTACCACTGTCGTTTTTTTTTTCGGGACGAATATTTGAGTTTCGATATCTAAGCTCTGGAAGGGGCTAGAGCCTCCATTTTTGCACTCAGGTCTAAGTCTCATGGCCCTCTATCAGAATCCAGAGTTTTGGGAAGATTGGAGAAACTTAATTTTTCGCCCCAAAAAAAAAAAACGTAAGGGGTACCACTGTCGTTTTTTTTTTCAGGCCGAATTTTTGAGTTTCCATATCTCAGCTCTGGAAGGGGCTAGAGCCTCCATTTTTGCACTTAGGTCTAAGTCTCATGGCCCTCTATCAGAATTCAGAGTTTTGGGAAGATTGGAGAAACTTAATTTTTCGCCCGAAAAAAAAACCGTAAGGGGTACCACTGTCGTTTTTTTTTTTCGGGCTGAATTTTTGAGTTTCCATATCTCAGCTCTGGAAGGGGCTAGAGCCTCCATTTTTGCACTCAGGTCTAAGTCTCATGGCCCTCTATCAGAATCCAGAGTTTTGACAAGATTGGAGAAACGTAATTTTTCGCCCGAAAAAAAAAAACGTAAGGGGTACCACTGTCGTTTTTTTTTCGGGCCGAATTTTTGAGTTTCCATATCTCAGCTCTGGAAGGGGCTAGAGCCTCCATTTTTGCACTCAGGTCTAAGTCTCATGGCCCTCTATCAGAATCCAGAGTTTTGACAAGATTGGAGAAACTTAATTTTTCGCCCGAAAAAAAAAACGTAAGGGGTACCACTGTCGTTTTTTTTTTTTCGGGCCGAATTTTTGAGTTTCCATATCTCAGCTCTGGAAGGGGCTAGAGCCTCCATTTTTGCACTCAGGTCTAAGTCTCATGGCCCTCTATCAGAATCCAGAGTTTTGGGAAGATTGGAGAAACTTAATTTTTTGCCCGAAAAAAAAAAAACGTAAGGGGTACCACTGTCGTTTTTTTTTCGGGCCGAATTTTTGAGTTTCCATATCTCAGCTCTGGAAGGGGCTAGAGCCTCCATTTTTGCACTCAGGTCTAAGTCTCATGGCCCTCTATCAGAATCCTGAGTTTTGGGAAGATTGGAGAAACTTAATTTTTCACCCAAAAAAAAAAACGTAAGGGGTTTCACTGTCGGTTTTTTTTCGGGCCGAATTTTTGAGTTTCCATATCTCAGCTCTGGAAGGGGCTAGAGCCTCCATTTTTGCACTCAGGTCTAAGTCTCATGGCCCTCTATCAGAATCCAGAGTTTTGACAAGATTGGAGAAACGTAATTTTTCGCCCGAAAAAAAAAAAAACGTAAGGGGTACCACTGTCGTTTTTTTTTTCGGGCCGAATTTTTGAGTTTCCATATCTCAGCTCTGGAAGGGGCTAGAGCCTCCATTTTTGCACTCAGGTCTAAGTCTCATGGCCCTCTATCAGAATCCAGAGTTTTGAGAAGATTGGAGAAACTTAATTTTTTGCCCGAAAAAAAAAACGAAAGGGGTACCACTGTTGTTTTTTTTTCGTGTCAAATTTTTGAGTTCCGATATCTCAGCTCTGGAAGGGTCTAGAGCCTCAATTTTTGCACTCAGGTCTAAGTCTCATGGCCCTCTATCAGAATCCAGAGTTTTGGGAAGATTGGAGAAACTTAATTTTTCGCCCGAAAAAAAAAAACGTAAGGGGTACCACTCTCGTTTTTTTTCGGGCCGAATTTTTGAGTTTTCATATCTCAGCTCTGGAAGGGGCTAGAGCCTCCATTTTTACACTCAGGTCTAAGTCTCATGGCCCTCTATCAGAATCCAGAGTTTTGGGAAGATTGGAGAAACTTAATTTTTCGCCCGAAAAAAAAAAACGTAAGGGGTACCACTGTCGTTTTTTTTTTTTTTCGGGACGAATATTTGAGTTTCGATATCTCAGCTCTGGAAGAGGCTAGAGCCTCCATTTTTGCACTCAGGTCTAAGTCTCATGGCCCTCTATCAGAATCCAGAGTTTTGGGAAGATTGGAGAAACTTAATTTTTCGCCCCAAAAAAAAAACCGTAAGGGGTACCACTGTCGTTTTTTTTTTCAGGCTGAATTTTTGAGTTTCCATATCTCAGCTCTGGAAGGGGCTAGAGCCTCCATTTTTGCACTCAGGTCTAAGTCTCATGGCCCTCTATCAGAATTCAGAGTTTTGGGAAGATTGGAGAAACTAAATTTTTCGCCCGAAAAAAAAAACCGTAAGGGGTACCACTGTCGTTTTTTTTTCGGGCTGAATTTTTGAGTTTCCATATCTCAGCTCTGGAAGGGGCTAGAGCCTCCATTTTTGCACTCAGGTCTAAGTCTCATGGCCCTCTATCAGAATCCAGAGTTTTGACAAGATTGGAGAAACGTAATTTTTCGCCGAAAAAAAAAAAAACGTAAGGGGTACCACTGTCGTTTTTTTTTCGGGCCGAATTTTTGAGTTTCCATATCTCAGCTCTGGAAGGGGCTAGAGCCTCCATTTTTGCACTCAGGTCTAAGTCTCATGGCCCTCTATCAGAATCCAGAGTTTTGACAAGATTGGAGAAACTTAATTTTTCGCCCGAAAAAAAAAACGTAAGGGGTACCACTGTCGTTTTTTTTTTTTCGGGCCGAATTTTTGAGTTTCCATATCTCAGCTCTGGAAGGGGCTAGAGCCTCCATTTTTGCACTCAGGTCTAAGTCTCATGGCCCTCTATCGGAATCCAGAGTTTTGGGAAGATTGGAGAAACTTAATTTTTTGCCCGAAAAAAAAAAAACGTAAGGGGTACCACTGTCGTTTTTTTTTTCGGGCCGAATTTTTGAGTTTCCATATCTCAGCTCTGGAAGGGGCTAGAGCCTCCATTTTTGCACTCAGGTCTAAGTCTCATGGCCCTCTATCAGAATCCAGAGTTTTGGGAAGATTGGAGAAACTTAATTTTTCACCCAAAAAAAAAACCGTAAGGGGTACCACTGTCGGTTTTTTTTCGGGCCGAATTTTTGAGTTTCCATATCTCAGCTCTGGAAGGGGCTAGAGCCTCCATTTTTGCACTCAGGTCTAAGTCTCATGGCCCTCTATCAGAATCCAGAGTTTTGACAAGATTGGAGAAACGTAATTTTTCGCCCGAAAAAAAAAAAAACGTAAGGGGTACCACTGTCGTTTTTTTTTTCGGGCCGAATTTTTGAGTTTCCATATCTCAGCTCTGGAAGGGGCTAGAGCCTCCATTTTTGCACTCAGGTCTAAGTCTCATGGCCCTCTATCAGAATCCAGAGTTTTGACAAGATTGGAGAAGCTTAATTTTTCGCCCGAAAAAAAAAACGTAAGGGGTACCACTGTCGTTTTTTTTTTTTCGGGCCGAATTTTTAAGTTTCCATATCTCAGCTCTGGAAGGGGCTAGAGCCTCCATTTTTGCACTCAGGTCTAAGTCTCATGGCCCTCTATCAGAATCCAGAGTTTTGGGAATATTGGAGAAACTTAATTTTTCGCCAAAAAAAAAAAAATAACGTAAGGGGTACCACTGCCGGTTTTTTTTTCGGGTCAAATTTTTTTGAGTTTCGATATCTCAGCTCTGGAAGGGGCTAGAGCCTCCATTTTTGCACTCAGGTCTAAGTCTCATGTCCCTCTATCAGAATCCAGAGTTTTGAGAAGATTGGAGAAGCTTAATTTTTCGCCCGAAAAAAAAAAACGTAAGGGGTACCACTGTCGTTTTTTTTTTTCGGGCCGAATTTTTAAGTTTCCATATCTCAGCTCTGGAAGGGGCTAGAGCCTCCATTTTTGCACTCAGGTCTAAGTCTCATGTCCCTCTATCAGAATCCAGAGTTTTGAGAAGATTGGAGAAACTTAATTTTTCGCCCGAAAAAAAAAACGAAAGGGGTACCACTGTCGTTTTTTTTTTTTCGGGACGAATATTTGAGTTTCGATATCTCAGCTCTGGAAGAGGCTAGAGCCTCCATTTTTGCACTCAGGTCTAAGTCTCATGGCCCTCTATCAGAATCCAGAGTTTTGGGAAGATTGGAGAAACTTAATTTTTCGCCCCAAAAAAAAAACGTAAGGGGTACCACTGTCGTTTTTTTTTTTCGGGACGAATATTTGAGTTTCGATATCTCAGCTCTGGAAGAGGCTAGAGCCTCCATTTTTGCACTCAGGTCTAAGTCTCATGGCCCTCTATCAGAATCCAGAGTTTTGGGAAGATTGGAGAAACTTAATTTTTCGCCCCCCAAAAAAAAACGTAAGGGGTACCACTGTCGTTTTTTTTTCGGGCTGAATTTTTTAGTTTCCATATCTCAGCTCTGGAAGGGGCTAGAGCCTCCATTTTTGCACTCAGGTCTAAGTCTCATGGCCCTCTATCAGAATCCAGAGTTTTGACAAGATTGGAGAAACTTAATTTTTCGCCCGAAAAAAAAAACGTAAGGGGTACCACTGTCGTTTTTTTTTTTTCGGGCCGAATTTTTGAGTTTCCATATCTCAGCTCTGGAAGGGGCTAGAGCCTCCATTTTTGCACTCAGGTCTAAGTCTCATGGCCCTCTATCAGAATCCAGAGTTTTGGGAAGATTGGAGAAACTTAATTTTTTGCCCGAAAAAAAAAAAACGTAAGGGGTACCACTGTCGTTTTTTTTTCGGGCCGAATTTTTGAGTTTCCATATCTCAGCTCTGGAAGGGGCTAGAGCCTCCATTTTTGCACTCAGGTCTAAGTCTCATGGCCCTCTATCAGAATCCAGAGTTTTGGGAAGATTGGAGAAACTTAATTTTTCACCCAAAAAAAAAAACGTAAGGGGTACCACTGTCGGTTTTTTTTCGGGCCGAATTTTTGAGTTTCCATATCTCAGCTCTGGAAGGGGCTAGAGCCTCCATTTTTGCACTCAGGTCTAAGTCTCATGGCCCTCTATCAGAATCCAGAGTTTTGACAAAATTGGAGAAACGTAATTTTTCGCCCGAAAAAAAAAAAAAAAACGTAAGGGGTACCACTGTCGTTTTTTTTTCGGGCCGAATTTTTGAGTTTCCATATCTCAGCTCTGGAAGGGGCTAGAGCCTCCATTTTTGCACTCAGGTCTAAGTCTCATGGCCCTCTATCAGAATCCAAAGTTTTGGGAATATTGGAGAAACTTAATTTTTCGCCAAAAAAAAAAAAATAACGTAAGGGGTACCACTGCCGTTTTTTTTTTCGGGTCAAATTTTTGAGTTTCGATATCTCAGCTCTGGAAGGGGCTAGAGCCTCCATTTTTGCACTCAGGTCTAAGTCTCATGGCCCTCTATCAGAATCCAGAGTTTTGACAAGATTGGAGAAACTTAATTTTTCGCCCGAAAAAAAAAACGTAAGGGGTACCACTGTCGTTTTTTTTTTCGGGCCGAATTTTTGAGTTTCCATATCTCAGCTCTGGAAGGGGCTAGAGCCTCCATTTTTGCACTCAGGTCTAAGTCTCATGGCCCTCTATCAGAATCCAGAGTTTTGGGAAGATTGGAGAAACTTAATTTTTTGCCCGAAAAAAAAAAACGTAAGGGGTACCACTGTCGTTTTTTTTTCGGGCCGAATTTTTGAGTTTCCATATCTCAGCTCTGGAAGGGGCTAGAGCCTCCATTTTTGCACTAAGGTCTAAATCTCATGGCCCTCTACCAGAATCCAGAGTTTTTGGAAGATTGGAGAAACTTAATTTTTCACCCGAAAAAAAAAAAGTAAGGGGTACCACTGTCGTTTTTTTTTCGGGCCGAATTTTTGAGTTTCCATATCTCAGCTCTGGAAGGGGCTAGAGCCTCCATTTTTGCACTCAGGTCTAAGTCTCATGGCCCTCTATCAGAATCCAGAGTTTTGACAAGATTGGAGAAACGTAATTTTTCGCCCGAAAAAAAAAAACGTAAGGGGTACCACTGTCGTTTTTTTTTTGGGCCGAATTTTTGAGTTTCCATATCTCAGCTCTGGAAGGGGCTAGAGCCTCCATTTTTGCACTCAGGTCTAAGTCTCATGGCCCTCTATCAGAATCCAGAGTTTTGGGAAGATTGGAGACACTTAATTTTTCACCCAAAAAAAAAAACGTAAGGGGTACCACTGTCGTTTTTTTTTTTCGGGCCGAATTTTTGAGTTTCCATATCTCAGCTCTGGAAGGGGCTAGAGCCTCCATTTTTGCACTCAGGTCTAAGTCTCATGGCCCTCTATCAGAATCCGGAGTTTTGGGAAGATTGGAGAAACATAATTTTTCACCCGAAAAAAAAAAGTAAGGGGTACCACTGTCGTTTTTTTTTGGGCCGAATTTTTGAGTTTCCATATCTCAGCTCTGGAAGGGGCTAGAGCCTCCATTTTTGCACTCAGGTCTAAGTCTCATGGCCCTCTATCAGAATCCAGAGTTTTGGGAAGATTGGAGAAACTTAATTTTTCACCCAAAAAAAAAAACGTAAGGGGTACCACTGTCGTTTTTTTTTTTCGGGCCGAATTTTTGAGTTTCCATATCTCAGCTCTGGAAGGGGCTAGAGCCTCCATTTTTGCACTCAGGTCTAAGTCTCATGGCCCTCTATCAGAATCCGGAGTTTTGGGAAGATTGGAGAAACATAATTTTTCGCCCGAAAACAAAAAACGTAAGGGGTACCACTGTCGTTTTTTTTTTCGGGACGAATATTTGAGTTTCGATATCTCAGCTCTGGAAGGGGCTAGAGCCTCCATTTTTGCACTCAGGTCTAAGTCTCAAGGCCCTCTATCAGAATCCAGAGTTTTGGGAAGATTGGAGAAACTTAATTTTTCGCCCCCCAAAAAAAAAAACGTAAGGGGTACCACTGTCGTTTTTTTCGGGACGAATATTTGAGTTTCGATATCTCAGCTCTGGAATGGGCTAGAGCCTCCATTTTTGCACTCAGGTCTAAGTCTCATGGCCCTCTATCAGAATCCAGAGTTTTGGGAAGATTGGAGAAACTTAATTTTTCGCCCCCCCAAAAAAACGTAAGGGGTACCACTGTCGTTTTTTTTTTCAGGCCGAAATTTTGAGTTTCCATATCTCAGCTCTGGAAGGGGCTAGAGCCTCCATTTTTGCACTCAGGTCTAAGTCTCATGTCCCTCTATCAGAATCCAGAGTTTTGAGAAGATTGGAGAAACTTAATTTTTCGCCCGAAAAAAAAAACGAAAGGGGTACCACTGTCGTTTTTTTTTTTTCGGGACGAATATTTGAGTTTCGATATCTCAGCTCTGGAAGAGGCTAGAGCCTCCATTTTTGCACTCAGGTCTAAGTCTCATGGCCCTCTATCAGAATCCAGAGTTTTGGGAAGATTGGAGAAACTTAATTTTTCGCCCCAAAAAAAAAACGTAAGGGGTACCACTGTCGTTTTTTTTTTTCGGGACGAATATTTGAGTTTCGATATCTCAGCTCTGGAAGAGGCTAGAGCCTCCATTTTTGCACTCAGGTCTAAGTCTCATGGCCCTCTATCAGAATCCAGAGTTTTGGGAAGATTGGAGAAACTTAATTTTTCGCCCCCAAAAAAAAAACGTAAGGGGTACCACTGTCGTTTTTTTTTTCGGGCCGAATTTTTGAGTTTCCATATCTCAGCTCTGGAAGGGGCTAGAGCCTCCATTTTTGCACTCAGGTCTAAGTCTCATGGCCCTCTATCAGAATTCAGAGTTTTGGGAAGATTGGAGAAACTTAATTTTTCGCCCGAAAAAAAAACCGTAAGGGGTACCACTGTCGTTTTTTTTTCGGGCTGAATTTTTTAGTTTCCATATCTCAGCTCTGGAAGGGGCTAGAGCCTCCATTTTTGCACTCAGGTCTAAGTCTCATGGCCCTCTATCAGAATCCAGAGTTTTGACAAGATTGGAGAAACTTAATTTTTCGCCCGAAAAAAAAAACGTAAGGGGTACCACTGTCGTTTTTTTTTTTTCGGGCCGAATTTTTGAGTTTCCATATCTCAGATCTGGAAGGGGCTAGAGCCTCCATTTTTGCACTCAGGTCTAAGTCTCATGGCCCTCTATCAGAATCCAGAGTTTTGGGAAGATTGGAGAAACTTAATTTTTTGCCCGAAAAAAAAAAAACGTAAGGGGTACCACTGTCGTTTTTTTTTCGGGCCGAATTTTTGAGTTTCCATATCTCAGCTCTGGAAGGGGCTAGAGCCTCCATTTTTGCACTCAGGTCTAAGTCTCATGGCCCTCTATCAGAATCCAGAGTTTTGGGAAGATTGGAGAAACTTAATTTTTCACCCAAAAAAAAAAACGTAAGGGGTACCACTGTCGGTTTTTTTTCGGGCCGAATTTTTGAGTTTCCATATCTCAGCTCTGGAAGGGGCTAGAGCCTCCATTTTTGCACTCAGGTCTAAGTCTCGTGGCCCTCTATCAGAATCCAGAGTTTTGACAAAATTGGAGAAACGTAATTTTTCGCCCGAAAAAAAAAAAAAACGTAAGGGGTACCACTGTCGTTTTTTTTTCGGGCCGAATTTTTGAGTTTCCATATCTCAGCTCTGGAAGGGGCTAGAGCCTCCATTTTTGCACTCAGGTCTAAGTCTCATGGCCCTCTATCAGAATCCAGAGTTTTGACAAGATTGGAGAAGCTTAGTTTTTCGCCCGAAAAAAAAAAACGTAAGGGGTACCACTGTCGTTTTTTTTTTTCGGGCCGAATTTTTAAGTTTCCATATCTCAGCTCTGGAAGGGGCTAGAGCCTCCATTTTTGCACTCAGGTCTAAGTCTCATGGCCCTCTATCAGAATCCAAAGTTTTGGGAATATTGGAGAAACTTAATTTTTCGCCAAAAAAAAAAAAAATAACGTAAGGGGTACCACTGCCGTTTTTTTTTTCGGGTCAAATTTTTGAGTTTCGATATCTCAGCTCTGGAAGGGGCTAGAGCCTCCATTTTTGCACTCAGGTCTAAGTCTCATGGCCCTCTATCAGAATCCAGAGTTTTGACAAGATTGGAGAAACTTAATTTTTCGCCCGAAAAAAAAACCGTAAGGGGTACCACTGTCGTTTTTTTTTCGGGCTGAATTTTTTAGTTTCCATATCTCAGCTCCATTTTTGCACTCAGGTCTAAGTCTCATGGCCCTCTATCAGAATCCAGAGTTTTGACAAGATTGGAGAAACTTAATTTTTCGCCCGAAAAAAAAAACGTAAGGGGTACCACTGTCGTTTTTTTTTTTTCGGGCCGAATTTTTGAGTTTCCATATCTCAGCTCTGGAAGGGGCTAGAGCCTCCATTTTTGCACTCAGGTCTAAGTCTCATGGCCCTCTATCAGAATCCAGAGTTTTGGGAAGATTGGAGAAACTTAATTTTTTGCCCGAAAAAAAAAAAACGTAAGGGGTACCACTGTCGTTTTTTTTTCGGGCCGAATTTTTGAGTTTCCATATCTCAGCTCTGGAAGGGGCTAGAGCCTCCATTTTTGCACTCAGGTCTAAGTCTCATGGCCCTCTATCAGAATCCAGAGTTTTGGGAAGATTGGAGAAACTTAATTTTTCTCCCAAAAAAAAAAACGTAAGGGGTACCACTGTCGGTTTTTTTTCGGGCCGAATTTTTGAGTTTCCATATCTCAGCTCTGGAAGGGGCTAGAGCCTCCATTTTTGCACTCAGGTCTAAGTCTCATGGCCCTCTCTCAGAATCCAGAGTTTTGACAAAATTGGAGAAACGTAATTTTTCGCCCGAAAAAAAAAAAAACGTAAGGGGTACCACTGTCGTTTTTTTTTCGGGCCGAATTTTTGAGTTTCCATATCTCAGCTCTGGAAGGGGCTAGAGCCTCCATTTTTGCACTCAGGTCTAAGTCTCATGGCCCTCTATCAGAATCCAGAGTTTTGACAAGATTGGAGAAGCTTAGTTTTTCGCCCGAAAAAAAAAACGTAAGGGGTACCACTGTCGTTTTTTTTTTTCGGGCCGAATTTTTAAGTTTCCATATCTCAGCTCTGGAAGGGGCTAGAGCCTCCATTTTTGCACTCAGGTCTAAGTCTCATGGCCCTCTATCAGAATCCAGAGTTTTGGGAATATTGGAGAAACTTAATTTTTCGCCAAAAAAAAAAAAAATAACGTAAGGGGTACCACTGCCGTTTTTTTTTCGGGTCAAATTTTTGAGTTTCGATATCTCAGCTCTGGAAGGGGCTAGAGCCTCCATTTTTGCACTCAGGTCTAAGTCTCATGTCCCTCTATCAGAATCCAGAGCTTTGAGAAGATTGGAGAAGCTTAATTTTTCGCCCGAAAAAAAAAACGTAAGGGGTACGTACCACTGTCGTTTTTTTTTTTCGGGCCGAATTTTTAAGTTTCCATATCTCAGCTCTGGAAGGGGCTAGAGCCTCCATTTTTGCACTCAGGTCTAAGTGTCATGTCCCTCTATCAGAATCCAGAGTTTTGAGAAGATTGGAGAAACTTAATTTTTCGCCCGAAAAAAAAAAACGAAAGGGGTACCACTGTCGTTTTTTTTTTTTCGGGACGAATATATGAGTTTCGATATCTCAGCTCTGGAAGAGGCTAGAGCCTCCATTTTTGCACTCAGGTCTAAGTCTCATGGCCCTCTATCAGAATCCAGAGTTTTGGGAAGATTGGAGAAACTTAATTTTTCGCCCCAAAAAAAAAAACGTAAGGGGTACCACTGTCGTTTTTTTTTCGGGCCGAATTTTTGAGTTTCCATATCTCAGCTCTGGAAGGGGCTAGAGCCTCCATTTTTGCACTCAGGTCTAAGTCTCATGGCCCTCTATCAGAATCCGGAGTTTTGGGAAGATTGGAGAAACATAATTTTTCGCCCGAAAACAAAAAACGTAAGGGGTACCACTGTCGTTTTTTTTTTCGGGACGAATATTTGAGTTTCGATATCTCAGCTCTGGAAGGGGCTAGAGCCTCCATTTTTGCACTCAGGTCTAAGTCTCAAGGCCCTCTATCAGAATCCAGAGTTTTGGGAAGATTGGAGAAACTTAATTTTTCGCCCCCCAAAAAAAAAAACGTAAGGGGTACCACTGTCGTTTTTTTCGGGACGAATATTTGAGTTTCGATATCTCAGCTCTGGAATGGGCTAGAGCCTCCATTTTTGCACTCAGGTCTAAGTCTCATGGCCCTCTATCAGAATCCAGAGTTTTGGGAAGATTGGAGAAACTTAATTTTTCGCCCCCCAAAAAAAACGTAAGGGGTACCACTGTCGTTTTTTTTTTCAGGCCGAAATTTTGAGTTTCCATATCTCAGCTCTGGAAGGGGCTAGAGCCTCCATTTTTGCACTCAGGTCTAAGTCTCATGTCCCTCTATCAGAATCCAGAGTTTTGAGAAGATTGGAGAAACTTAATTTTTCGCCTGAAAAAAAAAACGAAAGGGGTACCACTGTCGTTTTTTTTTTTTCGGGACGAATATTTGAGTTTCGATATCTCAGCTCTGGAAGAGGCTAGAGCCTCCATTTTTGCACTCAGGTCTAAGTCTCATGGCCCTCTATCAGAATCCAGAGTTTTGGGAAGATTGGAGAAACTTAATTTTTCGCCCCAAAAAAAAACGTAAGGGGTACCACTGTCGTTTTTTTTTTTCGGGACGAATATTTGAGTTTCGATATCTCAGCTCTGGAAGAGGCTAGAGCCTCCATTTTTGCACTCAGGTCTAAGTCTCATGGCCCTCTATCAGAATCCAGAGTTTTGGGAAGATTGGAGAAACTTAATTTTTCGCCCCCCAAAAAAAAACGTAAGGGGTACCACTGTCGTTTTTTTTTTCGGGCCGAATTTTTGAGTTTCCATATCTCAGCTCTGGAAGGGGCTAGAGCCTCCATTTTTGCACTCAGGTCTAAGTCTCATGGCCCTCTATCAGAATTCAGAGTTTTGGGAAGATTGGAGAAACTTAATTTTTCGCCCGAAAAAAAAACCGTAAGGGGTAACACTGTCGTTTTTTTTTCGGGCTGAATTTTTTAGTTTCCATATCTCAGCTCTGGAAGGGGCTAGAGCCTCCATTTTTGCACTCAGGTCTAAGTCTCATGGCCCTCTATCAGAATCCAGAGTTTTGACAAGATTGGAGAAACTTAATTTTTCGCCCGAAAAAAAAAACGTAAGGGGTACCACTGTCGTTTTTTTTTTTTCGGGCCGAATTTTTGAGTTTCCATATCTCAGATCTGGAAGGGGCTAGAGCCTCCATTTTTGCACTCAGGTCTAAGTCTCATGGCCCTCTATCAGAATCCAGAGTTTTGGGAAGATTGGAGAAACTTAATTTTTTGCCCGAAAAAAAAAAAACGTAAGGGGTACCACTGTCGTTTTTTTTTCGGGCCGAATTTTTGAGTTTCCATATCTCAGCTCTGGAAGGGGCTAGAGCCTCCATTTTTGCACTCAGGTCTAAGTCTCATGGCCCTCTATCAGAATCCAGAGTTTTGGGAAGATTGGAGAAACTTAATTTTTCACCCAAAAAAAAAAACGTAAGGGGTACCACTGTCGGTTTTTTTTCGGGCCGAATTTTTGAGTTTCCATATCTCAGCTCTGGAAGGGGCTAGAGCCTCCATTTTTGCACTCAGGTCTAAGTCTCGTGGCCCTCTATCAGAATCCAGAGTTTTGACAAAATTGGAGAAACGTAATTTTTCGCCCGAAAAAAAAAAAAAAAACGTAAGGGGTACCACTGTCGTTTTTTTTTCGGGCCGAATTTTTGAGTTTCCATATCTCAGCTCTGGAAGGGGCTAGAGCCTCCATTTTTGCACTCAGGTCTAAGTCTCATGGCCCTCTATCAGAATCCAGAGTTTTGACAAGATTGGAGAAGCTTAGTTTTTCGCCCGAAAAAAAAAAACGTAAGGGGTACCACTGTCGTTTTTTTTTTTCGGGCCGAATTTTTAAGTTTCCATATCTCAGCTCTGGAAGGGGCTAGAGCCTCCATTTTTGCACTCAGGTCTAAGTCTCATGGCCCTCTATCAGAATCCAAAGTTTTGGGAATATTGGAGAAACTTAATTTTTCGCCAAAAAAAAAAAAAATAACGTAAGGGGTACCACTGCCGTTTTTTTTTTCGGGTCAAATTTTTGAGTTTCGATATCTCAGCTCTGGAAGGGGCTAGAGCCTCCATTTTTGCACTCAGGTCTAAGTCTCATGGCCCTCTATCAGAATCCAGAGTTTTGACAAGATTGGAGAAACTTAATTTTTCGCCCGAAAAAAAAACCGTAAGGGGTACCACTGTCGTTTTTTTTTTCGGGCTGAATTTTTTAGTTTCCATATCTCAGCTCTGGAAGGGGCTAGAGCCTCCATTTTTGCACTCAGGTCTAAGTCTCATGGCCCTCTATCAGAATCCAGAGTTTTGACAAGATTGGAGAAACTTAATTTTTCGCCCGAAAAAAAAAACGTAAGGGGTACCACTGTCGTTTTTTTTTTTTTCGGGCCGAATTTTTGAGTTTCCATATCTCAGCTCTGGAAGGGGCTAGAGCCTCCATTTTTGCACTCAGGTCTAAGTCTCATGGCCCTCTATCAGAATCCAGAGTTTTGGGAAGATTGGAGAAACTTAATTTTTCTCCCAAAAAAAAAAACGTAAGGGGTACCACTGTCGGTTTTTTTTCGGGCCGAATTTTTGAGTTTCCATATCTCAGCTCTGGAAGGGGCTAGAGCCTCCATTTTTGCACTCAGGTCTAAGTCTCATGGCCCTCTCTCAGAATCCAGAGTTTTGACAAAATTGGAGAAACGTAATTTTTCGCCCGAAAAAAAAAAAAAACGTAAGGGGTACCACTGTCGTTTTTTTTTCGGGCCGAATTTTTGAGTTTCCATATCTCAGCTCTGGAAGGGGCTAGAGCCTCCATTTTTGCACTCAGGTCTAAGTCTCATGGCCCTCTATCAGAATCCAGAGTTTTGACAAGATTGGAGAAACTTAATTTTTCGCCCGAAAAAAAAAACGTAAGGGGTACCACTGTCGTTTTTTTTTTTTCGGGCCGAATTTTTGAGTTTCCATATCTCAGCTCTGGAAGGGGCTAGAGCCTCCATTTTTGCACTCAGGTCTAAGTCTCATGGCCCTCTATCAGAATCCAGAGTTTTGGGAAGATTGGAGAAACTTAATTTTTTGCCCGAAAAAAAAAAACGTAAGGGGTACCACTGTCGTTTTTTTTTCGGGCCGAATTTTTGAGTTTCCATATCTCAGCTCTGGAAGGGGCTAGAGCCTCCATTTTTGCACTCAGGTCTAAGTCTCATGGCCCTCTATCAGAATCCAGAGTTTTGGGAAGATTGGAGAAACTTAATTTTTCTCCCAAAAAAAAAAACGTAAGGGGTACCACTGTCGGTTTTTTTTCGGGCCGAATTTTTGAGTTTCCATATCTCAGCTCTGGAAGGGGCTAGAGCCTCCATTTTTGCACTCAGGTCTAAGTCTCATGGCCCTCTCTCAGAATCCAGAGTTTTGACAAAATTGGAGAAACGTAATTTTTCGCCCGAAAAAAAAAAAAAAAACGTAAGGGGTACCACTGTCGTTTTTTTTTCGGGCCGAATTTTTGAGTTTCCATATCTCAGCTCTGGAAGGGGCTAGAGCCTCCATTTTTGCACTCAGGTCTAAGTCTCATGGCCCTCTATCAGAATCCAGAGTTTTGACAAGATTGGAGAAGCTTAGTTTTTCGCCCGAAAAAAAAAAACGTAAGGGGTACCACTGTCGTTTTTTTTTTTCGGGCCGAATTTTTAAGTTTCCATATCTCAGCTCTGGAAGGGGCTAGAGCCTCCATTTTTGCACTCAGGTCTAAGTCTCATGGCCCTCTATCAGAATCCAGAGTTTTGGGAATATTGGAGAAACTTAATTTTTCGCCAAAAAAAAAAAAAATAACGTAAGGGGTACCACTGCCGTTTTTTTTTCGGGTCAAATTTTTGAGTTTCGATATCTCAGCTCTGGAAGGGGCTAGAGCCTCCATTTTTGCACTCAGGTCTAAGTCTCATGTCCCTCTATCAGAATCCAGAGCTTTGAGAAGATTGGAGAAGCTTAATTTTTCGCCCGAAAAAAAAAACGTAAGGGGTACGTACCACTGTCGTTTTTTTTTTTCGGGCCGAATTTTTAAGTTTCCATATCTCAGCTCTGGAAGGGGCTAGAGCCTCCATTTTTGCACTCAGGTCTAAGTGTCATGTCCCTCTATCAGAATCCAGAGTTTTGAGAAGATTGGAGAAACTTAATTTTTCGCCCGAAAAAAAAAAAAGAAAGGGGTACCACTGTCGTTTTTTTTTTTTCGGGACGAATATTTGAGTTTCGATATCTCAGCTCTGGAAGAGGCTAGAGCCTCCATTTTTGCACTCAGGTCTAAGTCTCATGGCCCTCTATCAGAATCCAGAGTTTTGGGAAGATTGGAGAAACTTAATTTTTCGCCCCAAAAAAAAAAACGTAAGGGGTACCACTGTCGTTTTTTTTTCGGGCCGAATTTTTGAGTTTCCATATCTCAGCTCTGGAAGGGGCTAGAGCCTCCATTTTTGCACTCAGGTCTAAGTCTCATGGCCCTCTATCAGAATCCGGAGTTTTGGGAAGATTGGAGAAACATAATTTTTCGCCCGAAAACAAAAAACGTAAGGGGTACCACTGTCGTTTTTTTTTTCGGGACGAATATTTGAGTTTCGATATCTCAGCTCTGGAAGGGGCTAGAGCCTCCATTTTTGCACTCAGGTCTAAGTCTCAAGGCCCTCTATCAGAATCCAGAGTTTTGGGAAGATTGGAGAAACTTAATTTTTCGCCCCCCAAAAAAAAAAACGTAAGGGGTACCACTGTCGTTTTTTTCGGGACGAATATTTGAGTTTCGATATCTCAGCTCTGGAATGGGCTAGAGCCTCCATTTTTGCACTCAGGTCTAAGTCTCATGGCCCTCTATCAGAATCCAGAGTTTTGGGAAGATTGGAGAAACTTAATTTTTCGCCCCCCAAAAAAAACGTAAGGGGTACCACTGTCGTTTTTTTTTTCAGGCCGAAATTTTGAGTTTCCATATCTCAGCTCTGGAAGGGGCTAGAGCCTCCATTTTTGCACTCAGGTCTAAGTCTCATGTCCCTCTATCAGAATCCAGAGTTTTGAGAAGATTGGAGAAACTTAATTTTTCGCCCGAAAAAAAAAACGAAAGGGGTACCACTGTCGTTTTTTTTTTTTCGGGACGAATATTTGAGTTTCGATATCTCAGCTCTGGAAGAGGCTAGAGCCTCCATTTTTGCACTCAGGTCTAAGTCTCATGGCCCTCTATCAGAATCCAGAGTTTTGGGAAGATTGGAGAAACTTAATTTTTCGCCCCAAAAAAAAAACGTAAGGGGTACCACTGTCGTTTTTTTTTTTCGGGACGAATATTTGAGTTTCGATATCTCAGCTCTGGAAGAGGCTAGAGCCTCCATTTTTGCACTCAGGTCTAAGTCTCATGGCCCTCTATCAGAATCCAGAGTTTTGGGAAGATTGGAGAAACTTAATTTTTCGCCCCCAAAAAAAAAACGTAAGGGGTACCACTGTCGTTTTTTTTTTCGGGCCGAATTTTTGAGTTTCCATATCTCAGCTCTGGAAGGGGCTAGAGCCTCCATTTTTGCACTCAGGTCTAAGTCTCATGGCCCTCTATCAGAATTCAGAGTTTTGGGAAGATTGGAGAAACTTAATTTTTCGCCCGAAAAAAAAACCGTAAGGGGTAACACTGTCGTTTTTTTTTCGGGCTGAATTTTTTAGTTTCCATATCTCAGCTCTGGAAGGGGCTAGAGCCTCCATTTTTGCACTCAGGTCTAAGTCTCATGGCCCTCTATCAGAATCCAGAGTTTTGACAAGATTGGAGAAACTTAATTTTTCGCCCGAAAAAAAAAACGTAAGGGGTACCACTGTCGTTTTTTTTTTTTCGGGCCGAATTTTTGAGTTTCCATATCTCAGATCTGGAAGGGGCTAGAGCCTCCATTTTTGCACTCAGGTCTAAGTCTCATGGCCCTCTATCAGAATCCAGAGTTTTGGGAAGATTGGAGAAACTTAATTTTTTGCCCGAAAAAAAAAAAACGTAAGGGGTACCACTGTCGTTTTTTTTTCGGGCCGAATTTTTGAGTTTCCATATCTCAGCTCTGGAAGGGGCTAGAGCCTCCATTTTTGCACTCAGGTCTAAGTCTCATGGCCCTCTATCAGAATCCAGAGTTTTGGGAAGATTGGAGAAACTTAATTTTTCACCCAAAAAAAAAAACGTAAGGGGTACCACTGTCGGTTTTTTTTCGGGCCGAATTTTTGAGTTTCCATATCTCAGCTCTGGAAGGGGCTAGAGCCTCCATTTTTGCACTCAGGTCTAAGTCTCGTGGCCCTCTATCAGAATCCAGAGTTTTGACAAAATTGGAGAAACGTAATTTTTCGCCCGAAAAAAAAAAAAAACGTAAGGGGTACCACTGTCGTTTTTTTTTCGGGCCGAATTTTTGAGTTTCCATATCTCAGCTCTGGAAGGGGCTAGAGCCTCCATTTTTGCACTCAGGTCTAAGTCTCATGGCCCTCTATCAGAATCCAGAGTTTTGACAAGATTGGAGAAGCTTAGTTTTTCGCCCGAAAAAAAAAAACGTAAGGGGTACCACTGTCGTTTTTTTTTTTCGGGCCGAATTTTTAAGTTTCCATATCTCAGCTCTGGAAGGGGCTAGAGCCTCAATTTTTGCACTCAGGTCTAAGTCTCATGGCCCTCTATCAGAATCCAAAGTTTTGGGAATATTGGAGAAACTTAATTTTTCGCCAAAAAAAAAAAAATAACGTAAGGGGTACCATTGCCGTTTTTTTTTTCGGGTCAAATTTTTGAGTTTCGATATCTCAGCTCTGGAAGGGGCTAGAGCCTCCATTTTTGCACTCAGGTCTAAGTCTCATGGCCCTCTATCAGAATCCAGAGTTTTGACAAGATTGGAGAAACTTAATTTTTCGCCCGAAAAAAAAACCGTAAGGGGTACCACTGTCGTTTTTTTTTCGGGCTGAATTTTTTAGTTTCCATATCTCAGCTCTGGAAGGGGCTAGAGCCTCCATTTTTGCACTCAGGTCTAAGTCTCATGGCCCTCTATCAGAATCCAGAGTTTTGACAAGATTGGAGAAACTTAATTTTTCGCCCGAAAAAAAAAACGTAAGGGGTACCACTGTCGTTTTTTTTTTTTCGGGCCGAATTTTTGAGTTTCCATATCTCAGCTCTGGAAGGGGCTAGAGCCTCCATTTTTGCACTCAGGTCTAAGTCTCATGGCCCTCTATCAGAATCCAGAGTTTTGGGAAGATTGGAGAAACTTAATTTTTTGCCCGAAAAAAAAAAAACGTAAGGGGTACCACTGTCGTTTTTTTTTCGGGCCGAATTTTTGAGTTTCCATATCTCAGCTCTGGAAGGGGCTAGAGCCTCCATTTTTGCACTCAGGTCTAAGTCTCATGGCCCTCTATCAGAATCCAGAGTTTTGGGAAGATTGGAGAAACTTAATTTTTCTCCCAAAAAAAAAAACGTAAGGGGTACCACTGTCGGTTTTTTTTCGGGCCGAATTTTTGAGTTTCCATATCTCAGCTCTGGAAGGGGCTAGAGCCTCCATTTTTGCACTCAGGTCTAAGTCTCATGGCCCTCTCTCAGAATCCAGAGTTTTGACAAAATTGGAGAAACGTAATTTTTCGCCCGAAAAAAAAAAAAAACGTAAGGGGTACCACTGTCGTTTTTTTTTCGGGCCGAATTTTTGAGTTTCCATATCTCAGCTCTGGAAGGGGCTAGAGCCTCAATTTTTGCACTCAGGTCTAAGTCTCATGGCCCTCTATCAGAATCCAGAGTTTTGACAAGATTGGAGAAGCTTAGTTTTTCGCCCGAAAAAAAAAAACGTAAGGGGTACCACTGTCGTTTTTTTTTTTCGGGCCGAATTTTTAAGTTTCCATATCTCAGCTCTGGAAGGGGCTAGAGCCTCCATTTTTGCACTCAGGTCTAAGTCTCATGGCCCTCTATCAGAATCCAGAGTTTTGGGAATATTGGAGAAACTTAATTTTTCGCCAAAAAAAAAAAAAATAACGTAAGGGGTACCACTGCCGTTTTTTTTTCGGGTCAAATTTTTGAGTTTCGATATCTCAGCTCTGGAAGGGGCTAGAGCCTCCATTTTTGCACTCAGGTCTAAGTCTCATGTCCCTCTATCAGAATCCAGAGCTTTGAGAAGATTGGAGAAGCTTAATTTTTCGCCCGAAAAAAAAAACGTAAGGGGTACGTACCACTGTCGTTTTTTTTTTCGGGCCGAATTTTTAAGTTTCCATATCTCAGCTCTGGAAGGGGCTAGAGCCTCCATTTTTGCACTCAGGTCTAAGTGTCATGTCCCTCTATCAGAATCCAGAGTTTTGAGAAGATTGGAGAAACTTAATTTTTCGCCCGAAAAAAAAAAACGAAAGGGGTACCACTGTCGTTTTTTTTTTTTCGGGACGAATATTTGAGTTTCGATATCTCAGCTCTGGAAGAGGCTAGAGCCTCCATTTTTGCACTCAGGTCTAAGTCTCATGGCCCTCTATCAGAATCCAGAGTTTTGGGAAGATTGGAGAAACTTAATTTTTCGCCCCAAAAAAAAAAACGTAAGGGGTACCACTGTCGTTTTTTTTTCGGGCTGAATTTTTGAGTTTCCATATCTCAGCTCTGGAAGGGGCTAGAGCCTCCATTTTTGCACTAAGGTCTAAGTCTCATGGCCCTCTACCAGAATCCAGAGTTTTTGGAAGATTGGAGAAACTTAATTTTTCACCCGAAAAAAAAAAAGTAAGGGGTACCACTGTCGTTTTTTTTTCGGGCCGAATTTTTGAGTTTCCATATCTCAGCTCTGGAAGGGGCTAGAGCCTCCATTTTTGCACTCAGGTCTAAGTCTCATGGCCCTCTATCAGAATCCAGAGTTTTGACAAGATTGGAGAAACGTAATTTTTCGCCCGAAAAAAAAAAAACGTAAGGGGTACCACTGTCGTTTTTTTTTTGGGCCGAATTTTTGAGTTTCCATATCTCAGCTCTGGAAGGGGCTAGAGCCTCCATTTTTGCACTCAGGTCTAAGTCTCATGGCCCTCTATCAGAATCCAGAGTTTTGGGAAGATTGGAGACACTTAATTTTTCACCCAAAAAAAAAAACGTAAGGGGTACCACTGTCGTTTTTTTTTTTCGGGCCGAATTTTTGAGTTTCCATATCTCAGCTCTGGAAGGGGCTAGAGCCTCCATTTTTGCACTCAGGTCTAAGTCTCATGGCCCTCTATCAGAATCCGGAGTTTTGGGAAGATTGGAGAAACATAATTTTTCACCCGAAAAAAAAAGTAAGGGGTACCACTGTCGTTTTTTTTTGGGCCGAATTTTTGAGTTTCCATATCTCAGCTCTGGAAGGGGCTAGAGCCTCCATTTTTGCACTCAGGTCTAAGTCTCATGGCCCTCTATCAGAATCCGGAGTTTTGGGAAGATTGGAGAAACATAATTTTTCGCCCGAAAACAAAAAACGTAAGGGGTACCACTGTCGTTTTTTTTTCGGGACGAATATTTGAGTTTCGATATCTCAGCTCTGGAAGGGGCTAGAGCCTCCATTTTTGCACTCAGGTCTAAGTCTCAAGGCCCTCTATCAGAATCCAGAGTTTTGGGAAGATTGGAGAAACTTAATTTTTCGCCCCCCAAAAAAAAAAACGTAAGGGGTACCACTGTCGTTTTTTTCGGGACGAATATTTGAGTTTCGATATCTCAGCTCTGGAATGGGCTAGAGCCTCCATTTTTGCACTCAGGTCTAAGTCTCATGGCCCTCTATCAGAATCCAGAGTTTTGGGAAGATTGGAGAAACTTAATTTTTCGCCCCCCAAAAAAAACGTAAGGGGTACCACTGTCGTTTTTTTTTTCAGGCCGAAATTTTGAGTTTCCATATCTCAGCTCTGGAAGGGGCTAGAGCCTCCATTTTTGCACTCAGGTCTAAGTCTCATGGCCCTCAATCAGAATCCAGAGTTTTGGGAAGATTGGAGAAACTTAATTTTTCGCCCGAAAAAAAAAAACGTAAGGGGTACCACTGTCGTTTTTTTTTCGGGCAGAATTTTTGAGTTTCCATATCTCAGCTCTGGAAGGGGCTAGAGCCTCCATTTTTGCACTCAGGTCTAAGTCTCATGGCCCTCTTTCAGAATCCAGAGTTTTGGGAAGATTGGAGAAACTTAATTTTTTGCCCGAAAAAAAAAAAACGTAAGGGGTACCACTGTCGGTTTTTTTTCGGGCCGAATTTTTGAGTTTCCATATCTCAGCTCTGGAAGGGGCTAGAGCCTCCATTTTTGCACTCAGGTCTAAGTCTCATGGCCCTCTATCAGAATCCAGAGTTTTGGGAAGATTGGAGAAACATAATTTTTCGCCCGAAAAAAAAAACATAAGGGGTACCACTGTCGTTTTTTTTTTCGGGACGAATATTTGAGTTTCGATATCTCAGCTCTGGAAGGGGCTAGAGCCTCCATTTTTGCACTCAGGTCTAAGTCTCATGGCCCTCTATCAGAATCCAGAGTTTTGGGAAGATTGGAGAAACTTAATTTTTCGCCCCAAAAAAAAAAACGTAAGGGGTACCACTGTCGTTTTTTTTTCAGGCTGAATTTTTGAGTTTCCATATCTCAGCTCTGGAAGGGGCTAGAGCCTCCATTTTTGCACTCAGGTCTAAGCCTCATGGCCCTCTATCAGAATTCAGAGTTTTGGGAAGATTGGAGAAACTTAATTTTTCGCCCGAAAAAAAAAACCGTAAGGGGTACCACTGTCGTTTTTTTTTTGGGCTGAATTTTTGAGTTTCCATATCTCAGCTCTGAAAGGGGCTAGAGCCTCCATTTTTGCACTCAGGTCTAAGTCTCATGGCCCTCTATCAGAATCCAGAGTTTTGACAAGATTGGAGAAACGTAATTTTTCGCCCGAAAAAAAAAAAACGTAAGGGGTACCACTGTCGTTTTTTTTTTTTCGGGCCGAATTTTTGAGTTTCCATATCTCAGCTCTGGAAGGGGCTAGAGCCTCCATTTTTGCACTCAGGTCTAAGTCTCATGGCCCTCTATCAGAATCCGGAGTTTTGGGAAGATTGGAGAAACATAATTTTTCACCCGAAAAAAAAAAGTAAGGGGTACCACTGTCGTTTTTTTTTGGGCCGAATTTTTGAGTTTCCATATCTCAGCTCTGGAAGGGGCTAGAGCCTCCATTTTTGCACTCAGGTCTAAGTCTCATGGCCCTCTATCAGAATCCAGAGTTTTGGGAAGATTGGAGAAACTTAATTTTTCACCCAAAAAAAAAAACGTAAGGGGTACCACTGTCGTTTTTTTTTTCGGGCCGAATTTTTGAGTTTCCATATCTCAGCTCTGGAAGGGGCTAGAGCCTCCATTTTTGCACTCAGGTCTAATCTCATGGCCCTCTATCAGAATCCGGAGTTTTGGGAAGATTGGAGAAACATAATTTTTCGCCCGAAAACAAAAAACGTAAGGGGTACCACTGTCGTTTTTTTTTTCGGGACGAATATTTGAGTTTCGATATCTCAGCTCTGGAAGGGGCTAGAGCCTCCATTTTTGCACTCAGGTCTAAGTCTCAAGGCCCTCTATCAGAATCCAGAGTTTTGGGAAGATTGGAGAAACTTAATTTTTCGCCCCCCCAAAAAAAAAACGTAAGGGGTACCACTGTCGTTTTTTTCGGGACGAATATTTGAGTTTCGATATCTCAGCTCTGGAATGGGCTAGAGCCTCCATTTTTGCACTCAGGTCTAAGTCTCATGGCCCTCTATCAGAATCCAGAGTTTTGGGAAGATTGGAGAAACTTAATTTTTCGCCCCCCAAAAAAAACGTAAGGGGTACCACTGTCGTTTTTTTTTCAGGCTGAATTTTTGAGTTTCCATATCTCAGCTCTGGAAGGGGCTAGAGCCTCCATTTTTGCACTCAGGTCTAAGCCTCATGGCCCTCTATCAGAATTCAGAGTTTTGGGAAGATTGGAGAAACTTAATTTTTCGCCCGAAAAAAAAAACCGTAAGGGGTACCACTGTCGTTTTTTTTTTGGGCTGAATTTTTGAGTTTCCATATCTCAGCTCTGAAAGGGGCTAGAGCCTCCATTTTTGCACTCAGGTCTAAGTCTCATGGCCCTCTATCAGAATCCAGAGTTTTGACAAGATTGGAGAAACGTAATTTTTCGCCCGAAAAAAAAAAAACGTAAGGGGTACCACTGTCGTTTTTTTTTTTTCGGGCCGAATTTTTGAGTTTCCATATCTCAGCTCTGGAAGGGGCTAGAGCCTCCATTTTTGCACTCAGGTCTAAGTCTCATGGCCCTCTATCAGAATCCGGAGTTTTGGGAAGATTGGAGAAACATAATTTTTCACCCGAAAAAAAAAAGTAAGGGGTACCACTGTCGTTTTTTTTTGGGCCGAATTTTTGAGTTTCCATATCTCAGCTCTGGAAGGGGCTAGAGCCTCCATTTTTGCACTCAGGTCTAAGTCTCATGGCCCTCTATCAGAATCCAGAGTTTTGGGAAGATTGGAGAAACTTAATTTTTCACCCAAAAAAAAAAACGTAAGGGGTACCACTGTCGTTTTTTTTTTCGGGCCGAATTTTTGAGTTTCCATATCTCAGCTCTGGAAGGGGCTAGAGCCTCCATTTTTGCACTCAGGTCTAATCTCATGGCCCTCTATCAGAATCCGGAGTTTTGGGAAGATTGGAGAAACATAATTTTTCGCCCGAAAACAAAAAACGTAAGGGGTACCACTGTCGTTTTTTTTTTCGGGACGAATATTTGAGTTTCGATATCTCAGCTCTGGAAGGGGCTAGAGCCTCCATTTTTGCACTCAGGTCTAAGTCTCAAGGCCCTCTATCAGAATCCAGAGTTTTGGGAAGATTGGAGAAACTTAATTTTTCGCCCCCCCAAAAAAAAAACGTAAGGGGTACCACTGTCGTTTTTTTCGGGACGAATATTTGAGTTTCGATATCTCAGCTCTGGAATGGGCTAGAGCCTCCATTTTTGCACTCAGGTCTAAGTCTCATGGCCCTCTATCAGAATCCAGAGTTTTGGGAAGATTGGAGAAACTTAATTTTTCGCCCCCCAAAAAAAACGTAAGGGGTACCACTGTCGTTTTTTTTTTCAGGCCGAAATTTTGAGTTTCCATATCTCAGCTCTGGAAGGGGCTAGAGCCTCCATTTTTGCACTCAGGTCTAAGTCTCATGGCCCTCAATCAGAATCCAGAGTTTTGGGAAGATTGGAGAAACTTAATTTTTCGCCCGAAAAAAAAAAACGTAAGGGGTACCACTGTCGTTTTTTTTTCGGGCAGAATTTTTGAGTTTCCATATCTCAGCTCTGGAAGGGGCTAGAGCCTCCATTTTTGCACTCAGGTCTAAGTCTCATGGCCCTCTTTCAGAATCCAGAGTTTTGGGAAGATTGGAGAAACTTAATTTTTTGCCCGAAAAAAAAAAAACGTAAGGGGTACCACTGTCGGTTTTTTTTCGGGCCGAATTTTTGAGTTTCCATATCTCAGCTCTGGAAGGGGCTAGAGCCTCCATTTTTGCACTCAGGTCTAAGTCTCATGGCCCTCTATCAGAATCCAGAGTTTTGGGAAGATTGGAGAAACTTAATTTTTCGCCCCAAAAAAAAAAACGTAAGGGGTACCACTGTCGTTTTTTTTTCGGGCTGAATTTTTGAGTTTCCATATCTCAGCTCTGGAAGGGGCTAGAGCCTCCATTTTTGCACTAAGGTCTAAGTCTCATGGCCCTCTACCAGAATCCAGAGTTTTTGGAAGATTGGAGAAACTTAATTTTTCACCCGAAAAAAAAAAAGTAAGGGGTACCACTGTCGTTTTTTTTTCGGGCCGAATTTTTGAGTTTCCATATCTCAGCTCTGGAAGGGGCTAGAGCCTCCATTTTTGCACTCAGGTCTAAGTCTCATGGCCCTCTATCAGAATCCAGAGTTTTGACAAGATTGGAGAAACGTAATTTTTCGCCCGAAAAAAAAAAAACGTAAGGGGTACCACTGTCGTTTTTTTTTTGGGCCGAATTTTTGAGTTTCCATATCTCAGCTCTGGAAGGGGCTAGAGCCTCCATTTTTGCACTCAGGTCTAAGTCTCATGGCCCTCTATCAGAATCCAGAGTTTTGGGAAGATTGGAGACACTTAATTTTTCACCCAAAAAAAAAAACGTAAGGGGTACCACTGTCGTTTTTTTTTTTCGGGCCGAATTTTTGAGTTTCCATATCTCAGCTCTGGAAGGGGCTAGAGCCTCCATTTTTGCACTCAGGTCTAAGTCTCATGGCCCTCTATCAGAATCCGGAGTTTTGGGAAGATTGGAGAAACATAATTTTTCACCCGAAAAAAAAAAGTAAGGGGTACCACTGTCGTTTTTTTTTGGGCCGAATTTTTGAGTTTCCATATCTCAGCTCTGGAAGGGGCTAGAGCCTCCATTTTTGCACTCAGGTCTAAGTCTCATGGCCCTCTATCAGAATCCGGAGTTTTGGGAAGATTGGAGAAACATAATTTTTCGCCCGAAAACAAAAAACGTAAGGGGTACCACTGTCGTTTTTTTTTTTCGGGACGAATATTTGAGTTTCGATATCTCAGCTCTGGAAGGGGCTAGAGCCTCCATTTTTGCACTCAGGTCTAAGTCTCAAGGCCCTCTATCAGAATCCAGAGTTTTGGGAAGATTGGAGAAACTTAATTTTTCGCCCCCCAAAAAAAAAAACGTAAGGGGTACCACTGTCGTTTTTTTCGGGACGAATATTTGAGTTTCGATATCTCAGCTCTGGAATGGGCTAGAGCCTCCATTTTTGCACTCAGGTCTAAGTCTCATGGCCCTCTATCAGAATCCAGAGTTTTGGGAAGATTGGAGAAACTTAATTTTTCGCCCCCCAAAAAAAACGTAAGGGGTACCACTGTCGTTTTTTTTTTCAGGCCGAAATTTTGAGTTTCCATATCTCAGCTCTGGAAGGGGCTAGAGCCTCCATTTTTGCACTCAGGTCTAAGTCTCATGGCCCTCAATCAGAATCCAGAGTTTTGGGAAGATTGGAGAAACTTAATTTTTCGCCCGAAAAAAAAAACGTAAGGGGTACCACTGTCGTTTTTTTTTCGGGCAGAATTTTTGAGTTTCCATATCTCAGCTCTGGAAGGGGCTAGAGCCTCCATTTTTGCACTCAGGTCTAAGTCTCATGGCCCTCTTTCAGAATCCAGAGTTTTGGGAAGATTGGAGAAACTTAATTTTTTGCCCGAAAAAAAAAAACGTAAGGGGTACCACTGTCGTTTTTTTTTCGGGCCGAATTTTTGAGTTTCCATATCTCAGCTCTGGAAGGGGCTAGAGCCTCCATTTTTGCACTCAGGTCTAAGTCTCATGGCCCTCTATCAGAATCCAGAGTTTTGGGAAGATTGGAGAAACATAATTTTTCGCCCGAAAAAAAAAACATAAGGGGTACCACTGTCGTTTTTTTTTTCGGGACGAATATTTGAGTTTCGATATCTCAGCTCTGGAAGGGGCTAGAGCCTCCATTTTTGCACTCAGGTCTAAGTCTCATGGCCCTCTATCAGAATCCAGAGTTTTGGGAAGATTGGAGAAACTTAATTTTTCGCCCCAAAAAAAAAAACGTAAGGGGTACCACTGTCGTTTTTTTTTCAGGCTGAATTTTTGAGTTTCCATATCTCAGCTCTGGAAGGGGCTAGAGCCTCCATTTTTGCACTCAGGTCTAAGCCTCATGGCCCTCTATCAGAATTCAGAGTTTTGGGAAGATTGGAGAAACTTAATTTTTCGCCCGAAAAAAAAAACCGTAAGGGGTACCACTGTCGTTTTTTTTTTGGGCTGAATTTTTGAGTTTCCATATCTCAGCTCTGAAAGGGGCTAGAGCCTCCATTTTTGCACTCAGGTCTAAGTCTCATGGCCCTCTATCAGAATCCAGAGTTTTGACAAGATTGGAGAAACGTAATTTTTCGCCCGAAAAAAAAAAACGTAAGGGGTACCACTGTCGTTTTTTTTTTTTCGGGCCGAATTTTTGAGTTTCCATATCTCAGCTCTGGAAGGGGCTAGAGCCTCCATTTTTGCACTCAGGTCTAAGTCTCATGGCCCTCTATCAGAATCCGGAGTTTTGGGAAGATTGGAGAAACATAATTTTTCACCCGAAAAAAAAAAGTAAGGGGTACCACTGTCGTTTTTTTTTTGGGCCGAATTTTTGAGTTTCCATATCTCAGCTCTGGAAGGGGCTAGAGCCTCCATTTTTGCACTCAGGTCTAAGTCTCATGGCCCTCTATCAGAATCCAGAGTTTTGGGAAGATTGGAGAAACTTAATTTTTCACCTAAAAAAAAAAACGTAAGGGGTACCACTGTCGTTTTTTTTTTCGGGCCGAATTTTTGAGTTTCCATATCTCAGCTCTGGAAGGGGCTAGAGCCTCCATTTTTGCACTCAGGTCTAAGTCTCATGGCCCTCTATCAGAATCCGGAGTTTTGGGAAGATTGGAGAAACATAATTTTTCGCCCAAAAACAAAAAACGTAAGGGGTACCACTGTCGTTTTTTTTTTCGGGACGAATATTTGAGTTTCGATATCTCAGCTCTGGAAGGGGCTAGAGCCTCCATTTTTGCACTCAGGTCTAAGTCTCAAGGCCCTCTATCAGAATCCAGAGTTTTGGGAAGATTGGAGAAACTTAATTTTTCGCCCCCCAAAAAAAAAAACGTAAGGGGTACCACTGTCGTTTTTTTCGGGACGAATATTTGAGTTTCGATATCTCAGCTCTGGAATGGGCTAGAGCCTCCATTTTTGCACTCAGGTCTAAGTCTCATGGCCCTCTATCAGAATCCAGAGTTTTGGGAAGATTGGAGAAACTTAATTTTTCGCCCCCCAAAAAAAACGTAAGGGGTACCACTGTCGTTTTTTTTTTCAGGCCGAAATTTTGAGTTTCCATATCTCAGCTCTGGAAGGGGCTAGAGCCTCCATTTTTGCACTCAGGTCTAAGTCTCATGGCCCTCAATCAGAATCCAGAGTTTTGGGAAGATTGGAGAAACTTAATTTTTCGCCCGAAAAAAAAAAACGTAAGGGGTACCACTGTCGTTTTTTTTTCGGGCAGAATTTTTGAGTTTCCATATCTCAGCTCTGGAAGGGGCTAGAGCCTCCATTTTTGCACTCAGGTCTAAGTCTCATGGCCCTCTTTCAGAATCCAGAGTTTTGGGAAGATTGGAGAAACTTAATTTTTTGCCCGAAAAAAAAAAAAACGTAAGGGGTACCACTGTCGGTTTTTTTTCGGGCCGAATTTTTGAGTTTCCATATCTCAGCTCTGGAAGGGGCTAGAGCCTCCATTTTTGCACTCAGGTCTAAGTCTCATGGCCCTCTATCAGAATCCAGAGTTTTGGGAAGATTGGAGAAACTTAATTTTTCGCCCCAAAAAAAAAAACGTAAGGGGTACCACTGTCGTTTTTTTTTCGGGCTGAATTTTTGAGTTTCCATATCTCAGCTCTGGAAGGGGCTAGAGCCTCCATTTTTGCACTAAGGTCTAAGTCTCATGGCCCTCTACCAGAATCCAGAGTTTTTGGAAGATTGGAGAAACTTAATTTTTCACCCGAAAAAAAAAAAGTAAGGGGTACCACTGTCGTTTTTTTTTCGGGCCGAATTTTTGAGTTTCCATATCTCAGCTCTGGAAGGGGCTAGAGCCTCCATTTTTGCACTCAGGTCTAAGTCTCATGGCCCTCTATCAGAATCCAGAGTTTTGACAAGATTGGAGAAACGTAATTTTTCGCCCGAAAAAAAAAAAACGTAAGGGGTACCACTGTCGTTTTTTTTTTGGGCCGAATTTTTGAGTTTCCATATCTCAGCTCTGGAAGGGGCTAGAGCCTCCATTTTTGCACTCAGGTCTAAGTCTCATGGCCCTCTATCAGAATCCAGAGTTTTGGGAAGATTGGAGACACTTAATTTTTCACCCAAAAAAAAAAACGTAAGGGGTACCACTGTCGTTTTTTTTTTTCGGGCCGAATTTTTGAGTTTCCATATCTCAGCTCTGGAAGGGGCTAGAGCCTCCATTTTTGCACTCAGGTCTAAGTCTCATGGCCCTCTATCAGAATCCGGAGTTTTGGGAAGATTGGAGAAACATAATTTTTCACCCGAAAAAAAAAAGTAAGGGGTACCACTGTCGTTTTTTTTTGGGCCGAATTTTTGAGTTTCCATATCTCAGCTCTGGAAGGGGCTAGAGCCTCCATTTTTGCACTCAGGTCTAAGTCTCATGGCCCTCTATCAGAATCCGGAGTTTTGGGAAGATTGGAGAAACATAATTTTTCGCCCGAAAACAAAAAACGTAAGGGGTACCACTGTCGTTTTTTTTTTTCGGGACGAATATTTGAGTTTCGATATCTCAGCTCTGGAAGGGGCTAGAGCCTCCATTTTTGCACTCAGGTCTAAGTCTCAAGGCCCTCTATCAGAATCCAGAGTTTTGGGAAGATTGGAGAAACTTAATTTTTCGCCCCCCCAAAAAAAAAACGTAAGGGGTACCACTGTCGTTTTTTTCGGGACGAATATTTGAGTTTCGATATCTCAGCTCTGGAATGGGCTAGAGCCTCCATTTTTGCACTCAGGTCTAAGTCTCATGGCCCTCTATCAGAATCCAGAGTTTTGGGAAGATTGGAGAAACTTAATTTTTCGCCCCCCAAAAAAAACGTAAGGGGTACCACTGTCGTTTTTTTTTTCAGGCCGAAATTTTGAGTTTCCATATCTCAGCTCTGGAAGGGGCTAGAGCCTCCATTTTTGCACTCAGGTCTAAGTCTCATGGCCCTCAATCAGAATCCAGAGTTTTGGGAAGATTGGAGAAACTTAATTTTTCGCCCGAAAAAAAAAACGTAAGGGGTACCACTGTCGTTTTTTTTTCGGGCAGAATTTTTGAGTTTCCATATCTCAGCTCTGGAAGGGGCTAGAGCCTCCATTTTTGCACTCAGGTCTAAGTCTCATGGCCCTCTTTCAGAATCCAGAGTTTTGGGAAGATTGGAGAAACTTAATTTTTTGCCCGAAAAAAAAAAACGTAAGGGGTACCACTGTCGTTTTTTTTTCGGGCCGAATTTTTGAGTTTCCATATCTCAGCTCTGGAAGGGGCTAGAGCCTCCATTTTTGCACTCAGGTCTAAGTCTCATGGCCCTCTATCAGAATCCAGAGTTTTGGGAAGATTGGAGAAACATAATTTTTCGCCCGAAAAAAAAAACATAAGGGGTACCACTGTCGTTTTTTTTTTCGGGACGAATATTTGAGTTTCGATATCTCAGCTCTGGAAGGGGCTAGAGCCTCCATTTTTGCACTCAGGTCTAAGTCTCATGGCCCTCTATCAGAATCCAGAGTTTTGGGAAGATTGGAGAAACTTAATTTTTCGCCCCAAAAAAAAAAACGTAAGGGGTACCACTGTCGTTTTTTTTTCAGGCTGAATTTTTGAGTTTCCATATCTCAGCTCTGGAAGGGGCTAGAGCCTCCATTTTTGCACTCAGGTCTAAGCCTCATGGCCCTCTATCAGAATTCAGAGTTTTGGGAAGATTGGAGAAACTTAATTTTTCGCCCGAAAAAAAAAACCGTAAGGGGTACCACTGTCGTTTTTTTTTTGGGCTGAATTTTTGAGTTTCCATATCTCAGCTCTGAAAGGGGCTAGAGCCTCCATTTTTGCACTCAGGTCTAAGTCTCATGGCCCTCTATCAGAATCCAGAGTTTTGACAAGATTGGAGAAACGTAATTTTTCGCCCGAAAAAAAAAAAACGTAAGGGGTACCACTGTCGTTTTTTTTTTTTCGGGCCGAATTTTTGAGTTTCCATATCTCAGCTCTGGAAGGGGCTAGAGCCTCCATTTTTGCACTCAGGTCTAAGTCTCATGGCCCTCTATCAGAATCCGGAGTTTTGGGAAGATTGGAGAAACATAATTTTTCACCCGAAAAAAAAAAGTAAGGGGTACCACTGTCGTTTTTTTTTTGGGCCGAATTTTTGAGTTTCCATATCTCAGCTCTGGAAGGGGCTAGAGCCTCCATTTTTGCACTCAGGTCTAAGTCTCATGGCCCTCTATCAGAATCCAGAGTTTTGGGAAGATTGGAGAAACTTAATTTTTCACCCAAAAAAAAAAACGTAAGGGGTACCACTGTCGTTTTTTTTTTCGGGCCGAATTTTTGAGTTTCCATATCTCAGCTCTGGAAGGGGCTAGAGCCTCCATTTTTGCACTCAGGTCTAAGTCTCATGGCCCTCTATCAGAATCCGGAGTTTTGGGAAGATTGGAGAAACATAATTTTTCGCCCGAAAACAAAAAACGTAAGGGGTACCACTGTCGTTTTTTTTTTCGGGACGAATATTTGAGTTTCGATATCTCAGCTCTGGAAGGGGCTAGAGCCTCCATTTTTGCACTCAGGTCTAAGTCTCAAGGCCCTCTATCAGAATCCAGAGTTTTGGGAAGATTGGAGAAACTTAATTTTTCGCCCCCCAAAAAAAAAAACGTAAGGGGTACCACTGTCGTTTTTTTCGGGACGAATATTTGAGTTTCGATATCTCAGCTCTGGAATGGGCTAGAGCCTCCATTTTTGCACTCAGGTCTAAGTCTCATGGCCCTCTATCAGAATCCAGAGTTTTGGGAAGATTGGAGAAACTTAATTTTTCGCCCCCCAAAAAAAACGTAAGGGGTACCACTGTCGTTTTTTTTTTCAGGCCGAAATTTTGAGTTTCCATATCTCAGCTCTGGAAGGGGCTAGAGCCTCCATTTTTGCACTCAGGTCTAAGTCTCATGGCCCTCAATCAGAATCCAGAGTTTTGGGAAGATTGGAGAAACTTAATTTTTCGCCCGAAAAAAAAAAACGTAAGGGGTACCACTGTCGTTTTTTTTTCGGGCCGAATTTTTGAGTTTCCATATCTCAGCTCTGGAAGGGGCTAGAGCCTCCATTTTTGCACTCAGGTCTAAGTCTCATGGCCCTCTATCAGAATCCGGAGTTTTGGGAAGATTGGAGAAACATAATTTTTCGCCCGAAAACAAAAAACGTAAGGGGTACCACTGTCGTTTTTTTTTTCGGGACGAATATTTGAGTTTCGATATCTCAGCTCTGGAAGGGGCTAGAGCCTCCATTTTTGCACTCAGGTCTAAGTCTCAAGGCCCTCTATCAGAATCCAGAGTTTTGGGAAGATTGGAGAAACTTAATTTTTCGCCCCCCAAAAAAAAAAACGTAAGGGGTACCACTGTCGTTTTTTTCGGGACGAATATTTGAGTTTCGATATCTCAGCTCTGGAATGGGCTAGAGCCTCCATTTTTGCACTCAGGTCTAAGTCTCATGGCCCTCTATCAGAATCCAGAGTTTTGGGAAGATTGGAGAAACTTAATTTTTCGCCCCCCAAAAAAAACGTAAGGGGTACCACTGTCGTTTTTTTTTTCAGGCCGAAATTTTGAGTTTCCATATCTCAGCTCTGGAAGGGGCTAGAGCCTCCATTTTTGCACTCAGGTCTAAGTCTCATGGCCCTCAATCAGAATCCAGAGTTTTGGGAAGATTGGAGAAACTTAATTTTTCGCCCGAAAAAAAAAAACGTAAGGGGTACCACTGTCGTTTTTTTTTCGGGCCGAATTTTTGAGTTTCCATATCTCAGCTCTGGAAGGGGCTAGAGCCTCCATTTTTGCACTCAGGTCTAAGTCTCATGGCCCTCTATCAGAATCCAGAGTTTTGGGAAGATTGGAGAAACATAATTTTTCGCCCGAAAAAAAAAACATAAGGGGTACCACTGTCGTTTTTTTTTTCGGGACGAATATTTGAGTTTCGATATCTCAGCTCTGGAAGGGGCTAGAGCCTCCATTTTTGCACTCAGGTCTAAGTCTCATGGCCCTCTATCAGAATCCAGAGTTTTGGGAAGATTGGAGAAACTTAATTTTTCGCCCCAAAAAAAAAAAACGTAAGGGGTACCACTGTCGTTTTTTTTTCAGGCTGAATTTTTGAGTTTCCATATCTCAGCTCTGGAAGGGGCTAGAGCCTCCATTTTTGCACTCAGGTCTAAGTCTCATGGCCCTCTATCAGAATTCAGAGTTTTGGGAAGATTGGAGAAACTTAATTTTTCGCCCGAAAAAAAAACCGTAAGGGGTACCACTGTCGTTTTTTTTTTGGGCTGAATTTTTGAGTTTCCATATCTCAGCTCTGAAAGGGGCTAGAGCCTCCATTTTTGCACTCAGGTCTAAGTCTCATGGCCCTCTATCAGAATCCAGAGTTTTGACAAGATTGGAGAAACGTAATTTTTCGCCCGAAAAAAAAAAACGTAAGGGGTACCACTGTCGTTTTTTTTTTCGGGCCGAATTTTTGAGTTTCCATATCACAGCTCTGGAAGGGGCTAGAGCCTCCATTTTTGCACTCAGGTCTAAGTCTCATGGCCCTCTATCAGAATCCAGAGTTTTGACAAGATTGGAGAAATTTAATTTTTCGCCCGAAAAAAAAAAAACGTAAGGGGTACCACTGTCGTTTTTTTTTTTTCGGGCAGAATTTTTGAGTTTCCATATCTCAGCTCTGGAAGGGGCTAGAGCCTCCATTTTTGTACTCAGGTCTAAGTCTCATGGCCCTCTATCAGAATGCAGAGTTTTGGGAAGATTGGAGAAACTTAATTTTTTTCCGAAAAAAAAAACAAAAACGTAAGGGGTACCACTGTCGTTTTTTTTTTCGGGCCGAATTTTTGAGTTTCCATATCTCAGCTCTGGAAGGGGCTAGAGCCTCCATTTTTGCACTCAGGTCTAAGTCTCATGGCCCTCTATCAGAATCCAGAGTTTTGGGAAGATTGGAGAAACATAATTTTTCGCCCGAAAAAAGAACGTAAGGGGTACCACTGTCGTTTTTTTTTTCGGGACGAATATTTGAGTTTCGATATCTAAGCTCTGGAAGGGGCTAGAGCCTCCATTTTTGCACTCAGGTCTAAGTCTCATGGCCCTCTATCAGAATCCAGAGTTTTGGGAAGATTGGAGAAACTTAATTTTTCGCCCCAAAAAAAAAAAACGTAAGGGGTACCACTGTCGTTTTTTTTTTCAGGCCGAATTTTTGAGTTTCCATATCTCAGCTCTGGAAGGGGCTAGAGCCTCCATTTTTGCACTTAGGTCTAAGTCTCATGGCCCTCTATCAGAATTCAGAGTTTTGGGAAGATTGGAGAAACTTAATTTTTCGCCCGAAAAAAAAACCGTAAGGGGTACCACTGTCGTTTTTTTTTTTCGGGCTGAATTTTTGAGTTTCCATATCTCAGCTCTGGAAGGGGCTAGAGCCTCCATTTTTGCACTCAGGTCTAAGTCTCATGGCCCTCTATCAGAATCCAGAGTTTTGACAAGATTGGAGAAACGTAATTTTTCGCCCGAAAAAAAAAAAACGTAAGGGGTACCACTGTCGTTTTTTTTTTCGGGCCGAATTTTTGAGTTTCCATATCTCAGCTCTGGAAGGGGCTAGAGCCTCCATTTTTGCACTCAGGTCTAAGTCTCATGGCCCTCTATCAGAATCCAGAGTTTTGGGAAGATTGGAGAAACTTAATTTTTCACCCAAAAAAAAAAACGTAAGGGGTACCACTGTCGTTTTTTTTTCGGGCCGAATTTTTGAGTTTCCATATCTCAGCTCTGGAAGGGGCTAGAGCCTCCATTTTTGCACTCAGGTCTAAGTCTCATGGCCCTCTATCAGAATCCAGAGTTTTGACAAGATTGGAGAAACTTAATTTTTCGCCCGAAAAAAAAAACGTAAGGGGTACCACTGTCGTTTTTTTTTTTTCGGGCCGAATTTTTGAGTTTCCATATCTCAGCTCTGGAAGGGGCTAGAGCCTCCATTTTTGCACTCAGGTCTAAGTCTCATGGCCCTCTATAAGAATCCAGAGTTTTGGGAAGATTGGAGAAACTTAATTTTTTGCCCGAAAAAAAAAAAACGTAAGGGGTACCACTGTCGTTTTTTTTTCGGGCCGAATTTTTGAGTTTCCATATCTCAGCTCTGGAAGGGGCTAGAGCCTCCATTTTTGCACTCAGGTCTAAGTCTCATGGCCCTCTATCAGAATCCAGAGTTTTGGGAAGATTGGAGAAACTTAATTTTTCACCCAAAAAAAAAACGTAAGGGGTTTCACTGTCGGTTTTTTTTCGGGCCGAATTTTTGAGTTTCCATATCTCAGCTCTGGAAGGGGCTAGAGCCTCCATTTTTGCACTCAGGTCTAAGTCTCATGGCCCTCTATCAGAATCCAGAGTTTTGACAAGATTGGAGAAACGTAATTTTTCGCCCGAAAAAAAAAAAAACGTAAGGGGTACCACTGTCGTTTTTTTTTTCGGGCCGAATTTTTGAGTTTCCATATCTCAGCTCTGGAAGGGGCTAGAGCCTCCATTTTTGCACTCAGGTCTAAGTCTCATGGCCCTCTATCAGAATCCAGAGTTTTGAGAAGATTGGAGAAACTTAATTTTTCGCCCGAAAAAAAAAACGAAAGGGGTACCACTGTTGTTTTTTTTTCGTGTCAAATTTTTGAGTTCCGATATCTCAGCTCTGGAAGGGTCTAGAGCCTCAATTTTTGCACTCAGGTCTAAGTCTCATGGCCCTCTATCAGAATCCAGAGTTTTGGGAAGATTGGAGAAACTTAATTTTTCGCCCGAAAAAAAAAAACCGTAAGGGGTACCACTCTCGTTTTTTTTCGGGCCGAATTTTTGAGTTTCCATATCTCAGCTCTGGAAGGGGCTAGAGCCTCCATTTTTGCACTCAGGTCTAAGTCTCATGGCCCTCTATCAGAATCCAGAGTTTTGGGAAGATTGGAGAAACTTAATTTTTCGCCCGAAAAAAAAAAACGTAAGGGGTACCACTGTCGTTTTTTTTTTTTTTCGGGACGAATATTTGAGTTTCGATATCTCAGCTCTGGAAGAGGCTAGAGCCTCCATTTTTGCACTCAGGTCTAAGTCTCATGGCCCTCTATCAGAATCCAGAGTTTTGGGAAGATTGGAGAAACTTAATTTTTCGCCCCAAAAAAAAACCGTAAGGGGTACCACTGTCGTTTTTTTTTTCAGGCTGAATTTTTGAGTTTCCATATCTCAGCTCTGGAAGGGGCTAGAGCCTCCATTTTTGCACTCAGGTCTAAGTCTCATGGCCCTCTATCAGAATTCAGAGTTTTGGGAAGATTGGAGAAACTAAATTTTTCGCCCGAAAAAAAAAACCGTAAGGGGTACCACTGTCGTTTTTTTTTCGGGCTGAATTTTTGAGTTTCCATATCTCAGCTCTGGAAGGGGCTAGAGCCTCCATTTTTGCACTCAGGTCTAAGTCTCATGGCCCTCTATCAGAATCCAGAGTTTTGACAAGATTGGAGAAACGTAATTTTTCGCCGAAAAAAAAAAAAAACGTAAGGGGTACCACTGTCGTTTTTTTTTCGGGCCGAATTTTTGAGTTTCCATATCTCAGCTCTGGAAGGGGCTAGAGCCTCCATTTTTGCACTCAGGTCTAAGTCTCATGGCCCTCTATCAGAATCCAGAGTTTTGACAAGATTGGAGAAACTTAATTTTTCGCCCGAAAAAAAAAACGTAAGGGGTACCACTGTCGTTTTTTTTTTTTCGGGCCGAATTTTTGAGTTTCCATATCTCAGCTCTGGAAGGGGCTAGAGCCTCCATTTTTGCACTCAGGTCTAAGTCTCATGGCCCTCTATCGGAATCCAGAGTTTTGGGAAGATTGGAGAAACTTAATTTTTTGCCCGAAAAAAAAAAAACGTAAGGGGTACCACTGTCGTTTTTTTTTTCGGGCCGAATTTTTGAGTTTCCATATCTCAGCTCTGGAAGGGGCTAGAGCCTCCATTTTTGCACTCAGGTCTAAGTCTCATGGCCCTCTATCAGAATCCAGAGTTTTGGGAAGATTGGAGAAACTTAATTTTTCACCCAAAAAAAAAACCGTAAGGGGTACCACTGTCGGTTTTTTTTCGGGCCGAATTTTTGAGTTTCCATATCTCAGCTCTGGAAGGGGCTAGAGCCTCCATTTTTGCACTCAGGTCTAAGTCTCATGGCCCTCTATCAGAATCCAGAGTTTTGACAAGATTGGAGAAACGTAATTTTTCGCCCGAAAAAAAAACAAAACGTAAGGGGTACCACTGTCGTTTTTTTTTCGGGCCGAATTTTTGAGTTTCCATATCTCAGCTCTGGAAGGGGCTAGAGCCTCCATTTTTGCACTCAGGTCTAAGTCTCATGGCCCTCTATCAGAATCCAGAGTTTTGACAAGATTGGAGAAGCTTAATTTTTCGCCCGAAAAAAAAAAACGTAAGGGGTACCACTGTCGTTTTTTTTTTTTCGGGCCGAATTTTTAAGTTTCCATATCTCAGCTCTGGAAGGGGCTAGAGCCTCCATTTTTGCACTCAGGTCTAAGTCTCATGGCCCTCTATCAGAATCCAGAGTTTTGGGAATATTGGAGAAACTTAATTTTTCGCCAAAAAAAAAAAAATAACGTAAGGGGTACCACTGCCGTTTTTTTTTTTCGGGTCAAATTTTTTTGAGTTTCGATATCTCAGCTCTGGAAGGGGCTAGAGCCTCCATTTTTGCACTCAGGTCTAAGTCTCATGTCCCTCTATCAGAATCCAGAGTTTTGAGAAGATTGGAGAAGCTTAATTTTTCGCCCGAAAAAAAAAAACGTAAGGGGTACCACTGTCGTTTTTTTTTTTCGGGCCGAATTTTTAAGTTTCCATATCTCAGCTCTGGAAGGGGCTAGAGCCTCCATTTTTGCACTCAGGTCTAAGTCTCATGTCCCTCTATCAGAATCCAGAGTTTTGAGAAGATTGGAGAAACTTAATTTTTCGCCCGAAAAAAAAAACGTGAGGGGTACCACTGTCGTTTTTTTTTTTTCGGGACGAATATTTGAGTTTCGATATCTCAGCTCTGGAAGAGGCTAGAGCCTCCATTTTTGCACTCAGGTCTAAGTCTCATGGCCCTCTATCAGAATCCAGAGTTTTGGGAAGATTGGAGAAACTTAATTTTTCGCCCCCAAAAAAAAAACGTAAGGGGTACCACTGTCGGTTTTTTTTTCGGGCCGAATTTTTGAGTTTCGATATCTCAGCTCTGGAAGGGGCTAGAGCCTCCATTTTTGCACTCAGGTCTAAGTCGCATGGCCCTCTATCAGAATCCAGAGTTTTGACAAGATTGGAGAAACTTAATTTTTCGCCCGAAAAAAAAAACGTAAGGGGTACCACTGTCGTTTTTTTTTTTTCGGGCCGAATTTTTGAGTTTCCATATCTCAGCTCTGGAAGGGGCTAGAGCCTCCATTTTTGCACTCAGGTCTAAGTCTCATGGCCCTCTATCAGAATCCAGAGTTTTGGGAAGATTGGAGAAACTTAATTTTTTGCCCGAAAAAAAAAAAACGTAAGGGGTACCACTGTCGTTTTTTTTTCGGGCCGAATTTTTGAGTTTCCATATCTCAGCTCTGGAAGGGGCTAGAGCCTCCATTTTTGCACTCAGGTCTAAGTCTCATGGCCCTCTATCAGAATCCAGAGTTTTGGGAAGATTGGAGAAACTTAATTTTTCACCCAAAAAAAAAAACGTAAGGGGTACCACTGTCGGTTTTTTTTCGGGCCGAATTTTTGAGTTTCCATATCTCAGCTCTGGAAGGGGCTAGAGCCTCCATTTTTGCACTCAGGTCTAAGTCTCATGGCCCTCTATCAGAATCCAGAGTTTTGACAAAATTGGAGAAACGTAATTTTTCGCCCGAAAAAAAAAAAAAACGTAAGGGGTACCACTGTCGTTTTTTTTTCGGGCCGAATTTTTGAGTTTCCATATCTCAGCTCTGGAAGGGGCTAGAGCCTCCATTTTTGCACTCAGGTCTAAGTCTCATGGCCCTCTATCAGAATCCAGAGTTTTGACAAGATTGGAGAAGCTTAGTTTTTCGCCCGAAAAAAAAAACGTAAGGGGTACCACTGTCGTTTTTTTTTTTCGGGCCGAATTTTTAAGTTTCCATATCTCAGCTCTGGAAGGGGCTAGAGCCTCCATTTTTGCACTCAGGTCTAAGTCTCATGGCCCTCTATCAGAATCCAGAGTTTTGGGAATATTGGAGAAACTTAATTTTTCGCCAAAAAAAAAAAAATAACGTAAGGGGTACCACTGCCGTTTTTTTTTTTTCGGGTCAAATTTTTGAGTTTCGATATCTCAGCTCTGGAAGGGGCTAGAGCCTCCATTTTTGCACTCAGGTCTAAGTCTCATGTCCCTCTATCAGAATCCAGAGTTTTGAGAAGATTGGAGAAGCTTAATTTTTCGCCCGAAAAAAAAAACGTAAGGGGTACCACTGTCGTTTTTTTTTTTCGGGCCGAATTTTTAAGTTTCCATATCTCAGCTCTGGAAGGGGCTAGAGCCTCCATTTTTGCACTCAGGTCTAAGTCTCATGGCCCTCTATCAGAATCCAGAGTTTTGAGAAGATTGGAGAAACTTAATTTTTCGCCCGAAAAAAAAAACGAAAGGGGTACCACTGTCGTTTTTTTTTTTTCGGGACGAATATTTGAGTTTCCATATCTCAGCTCTGGAAGGGGCTAGAGCCTCCATTTTTGCACTCAGGTCTAAGTCTCATGGCCCTCTATCCGAATCCAGAGTTTTGGGAATATTGGAGAAACTTAATTTTTCGCCAAAAAAAAAAAAAAATAACGTAAGGGGTACCACTGCCGGTTTTTTTTTTCGGGTCAAATTTTTGAGTTTCGATATCTCAGCTCTGGAAGGGGCTAGAGCCTCCATTTTTGCACTCAGGTCTAAGTCGCATGGCCCTCTATCAGAATCCAGAGTTTTGACAAGATTGGAGAAACTTAATTTTTCGCCCGAAAAAAAAAACGTAAGGGGTACCACTGTCGTTTTTTTTTTTTCGGGCCGAATTTTTGAGTTTCCATATCTCAGCTCTGGAAGGGGCTAGAGCCTCCATTTTTGCACTCAGGTCTAAGTCTCATGGCCCTCTATCAGAATCCAGAGTTTTGGGAAGATTGGAGAAACTTAATTTTTTGCCCGAAAAAAAAAAAACGTAAGGGGTACCACTGTCGTTTTTTTTTCGGGCCGAATTTTTGAGTTTCCATATCTCAGCTCTGGAAGGGGCTAGAGCCTCCATTTTTGCACTCAGGTCTAAGTCTCATGGCCCTCTATCAGAATCCAGAGTTTTGGGAAGATTGGAGAAACTTAATTTTTCACCCAAAAAAAAAAACGTAAGGGGTACCACTGTCGGTTTTTTTTCGGGCCGAATTTTTGAGTTTCCATATCTCAGCTCTGGAAGGGGCTAGAGCCTCCATTTTTGCACTCAGGTCTAAGTCTCATGGCCCTCTATCAGAATCCAGAGTTTTGACAAAATTGGAGAAACGTAATTTTTCGCCCGAAAAAAAAAAAAACGTAAGGGGTACCACTGTCGTTTTTTTTTCGGGCCGAATTTTTGAGTTTCCATATCTCAGCTCTGGAAGGGGCTAGAGCCTCCATTTTTGCACTCAGGTCTAAGTCTCATGGCCCTCTATCAGAATCCAGAGTTTTGAAAAGATTGGAGAAGCTTAGTTTTTCGCCCGAAAAAAAAAAACGTAAGGGGTACCACTGTCGTTTTTTTTTTTCGGGCCGAATTTTTAAGTTTCCATATCTCAGCTCTGGAAGGGGCTAGAGCCTCCATTTTTGCACTCAGGTCTAAGTCTCATGGCCCTCTATCAGAATCCAGAGTTTTGGGAATATTGGAGAAACTTAATTTTTCGCCAAAAAAAAAAAAATAACGTAAGGGGTACCACTGCCGTTTTTTTTTTTCGGGTCAAATTTTTGAGTTTCGATATCTCAGCTCTGGAAGGGGCTAGAGCCTCCATTTTTGCACTCAGGTCTAAGTCTCATGTCCCTCTATCAGAATCCAGAGTTTTGAGAAGATTGGAGAAGCTTAATTTTTCGCCCGAAAAAAAAAACGTAAGGGGTACCACTGTCGTTTTTTTTTTTCGGGCCGAATTTTTAAGTTTCCATATCTCAGCTCTGGAAGGGGCTAGAGCCTCCATTTTTGCACTCAGGTCTAAGTCTCATGGCCCTCTATCAGAATCCAGAGTTTTGAGAAGATTGGAGAAACTTAATTTTTCGCCCGAAAAAAAAAACGAAAGGGGTACCACTGTCGTTTTTTTTTTTTCGGGACGAATATTTGAGTTTCCATATCTCAGCTCTGGAAGGGGCTAGAGCCTCCATTTTTGCACTCAGGTCTAAGTCTCATGGCCCTCTATCCGAATCCAGAGTTTTGGGAATATTGGAGAAACTTAATTTTTCGCCAAAAAAAAAAAATAATAACGTAAGGGGTACCACTGCCGGTTTTTTTTTTCGGGTCAAATTTTTGAGTTTCGATATCTCAGCTCTGGAAGGGGCTAGAGCCTCCATTTTTGCACTCAGGTCTAAGTCTCATGTCCCTCTATCAGAATCCAGAGTTTTGAGAAGATTGGAGAAGCTTAATTTTTCGCCCGAAAAAAAAAACGTAAGGGGTACCACTGTCGTTTTTTTTTCGGGCCGAATTTTTGAGTTTCCATATCTCAGCTCTGGAAGGGGCTAGAGCCTCCATTTTTGCACTCAGGTCTAAGTCGCATGGCCCTCTATCAGAATCCAGAGTTTTGACAAGATTGGAGAAACTTAATTTTTCGCCCGAAAAAAAAAACGTAAGGGGTACCACTGTCGTTTTTTTTTTTTCGGGCCGAATTTTTGAGTTTCCATATCTCAGCTCTGGAAGGGGCTAGAGCCTCCATTTTTGCACTCAGGTCTAAGTCTCATGGCCCTCTATCAGAATCCAGAGTTTTGGGAAGATTGGAGAAACTTAATTTTTTGCCCGAAAAAAAAAAACGTAAGGGGTACCACTGTCGTTTTTTTTTCGGGCCGAATTTTTGAGTTTCCATATCTCAGCTCTGGAAGGGGCTAGAGCCTCCATTTTTGCACTCAGGTCTAAGTCTCATGGCCCTCTATCAGAATCCAGAGTTTTGGGAAGATTGGAGAAACTTAATTTTTCACCCAAAAAAAAAAACGTAAGGGGTACCACTGTCGGTTTTTTTTCGGGCCGAATTTTTGAGTTTCCATATCTCAGCTCTGGAAGGGGCTAGAGCCTCCATTTTTGCACTCAGGTCTAAGTCTCATGGCCCTCTATCAGAATCCAGAGTTTTGACAAAATTGGAGAAACGTAATTTTTCGCCCGAAAAAAAAAAAACGTAAGGGGTACCACTGTCGTTTTTTTTTCGGGCCGAATTTTTGAGTTTCCATATCTCAGCTCTGGAAGGGGCTAGAGCCTCCATTTTTGCACTCAGGTCTAAGTCTCATGGCCCTCTATCAGAATCCAGAGTTTTGACAAGATTGGAGAAGCTTAGTTTTTCGCCCGAAAAAAAAAAACGTAAGGGGTACCACTGTCGTTTTTTTTTTTCGGGCCGAATTTTTAAGTTTCCATATCTCAGCTCTGGAAGGGGCTAGAGCCTCCATTTTTGCACTCAGGTCTAAGTCTCATGGCCCTCTATCAGAATCCAGAGTTTTGGGAATATTGGAGAAACTTAATTTTTCGCCAAAAAAAAAAAAAATAACGTAAGGGGTACCACTGCCGTTTTTTTTTTTTCGGGTCAAATTTTTGAGTTTCGATATCTCAGCTCTGGAAGGGGCTAGAGCCTCCATTTTTGCACTCAGGTCTAAGTCTCATGTCCCTCTATCAGAATCCAGAGTTTTGAGAAGATTGGAGAAGCTTAATTTTTCGCCCGAAAAAAAAAACGTAAGGGGTACCACTGTCGTTTTTTTTTTTCGGGCCGAATTTTTAAGTTTCCATATCTCAGCTCTGGAAGGGGCTAGAGCCTCCATTTTTGCACTCAGGTCTAAGTCTCATGGCCCTCTATCAGAATCCAGAGTTTTGAGAAGATTGGAGAAACTTAATTTTTCGCCCGAAAAAAAAAACGAAAGGGGTACCACTGTCGTTTTTTTTTTTTCGGGACGAATATTTGAGTTTCCATATCTCAGCTCTGGAAGGGGCTAGAGCCTCCATTTTTGCACTCAGGTCTAAGTCTCATGGCCCTCTATCCGAATCCAGAGTTTTGGGAATATTGGAGAAACTTAATTTTTCGCCAAAAAAAAAAAAAAATAACGTAAGGGGTACCACTGCCGGTTTTTTTTTTCGGGTCAAATTTTTGAGTTTCGATATCTCAGCTCTGGAAGGGGCTAGAGCCTCCATTTTTGCACTCAGGTCTAAGTCGCATGGCCCTCTATCAGAATCCAGAGTTTTGACAAGATTGGAGAAACTTAATTTTTCGCCCGAAAAAAAAAACGTAAGGGGTACCACTGTCGTTTTTTTTTTTTCGGGCCGAATTTTTGAGTTTCCATATCTCAGCTCTGGAAGGGGCTAGAGCCTCCATTTTTGCACTCAGGTCTAAGTCTCATGGCCCTCTATCAGAATCCAGAGTTTTGGGAAGATTGGAGAAACTTAATTTTTTGCCCGAAAAAAAAAAAACGTAAGGGGTACCACTGTCGTTTTTTTTTTCGGGCCGAATTTTTGAGTTTCCATATCTCAGCTCTGGAAGGGGCTAGAGCCTCCATTTTTGCACTCAGGTCTAAGTCTCATGGCCCTCTATCAGAATCCAGAGTTTTGGGAAGATTGGAGAAACTTAATTTTTCACCCAAAAAAAAAAACGTAAGGGGTACCACTGTCGGTTTTTTTTCGGGCCGAATTTTTGAGTTTCCATATCTCAGCTCTGGAAGGGGCTAGAGCCTCCATTTTTGCACTCAGGTCTAAGTCTCATGGCCCTCTATCAGAATCCAGAGTTTTGACAAAATTGGAGAAACGTAATTTTTCGCCCGAAAAAAAAAAAAAACGTAAGGGGTACCACTGTCGTTTTTTTTTCGGGCCGAATTTTTGAGTTTCCATATCTCAGCTCTGGAAGGGGCTAGAGCCTCCATTTTTGCACTCAGGTCTAAGTCTCATGGCCCTCTATCAGAATCCAGAGTTTTGACAAGATTGGAGAAGCTTAGTTTTTCGCCCGAAAAAAAAAAACGTAAGGGGTACCACTGTCGTTTTTTTTTTTCGGGCCGAATTTTTAAGTTTCCATATCTCAGCTCTGGAAGGGGCTAGAGCCTCCATTTTTGCACTCAGGTCTAAGTCTCATGGCCCTCTATCAGAATCCAGAGTTTTGGGAATATTGGAGAAACTTAATTTTTCGCCAAAAAAAAAAAAATAACGTAAGGGGTACCACTGCCGTTTTTTTTTTTTCGGGTCAAATTTTTGAGTTTCGATATCTCAGCTCTGGAAGGGGCTAGAGCCTCCATTTTTGCACTCAGGTCTAAGTCTCATGTCCCTCTATCAGAATCCAGAGTTTTGAGAAGATTGGAGAAGCTTAATTTTTCGCCCGAAAAAAAAAACGTAAGGGGTACCACTGTCGTTTTTTTTTTTCGGGCCGAATTTTTAAGTTTCCATATCTCAGCTCTGGAAGGGGCTAGAGCCTCCATTTTTGCACTCAGGTCTAAGTCTCATGGCCCTCTATCAGAATCCAGAGTTTTGAGAAGATTGGAGAAACTTAATTTTTCGCCCGAAAAAAAAAACGAAAGGGGTACCACTGTCGTTTTTTTTTTTTCGGGACGAATATTTGAGTTTCCATATCTCAGCTCTGGAAGGGGCTAGAGCCTCCATTTTTGCACTCAGGTCTAAGTCTCATGGCCCTCTATCCGAATCCAGAGTTTTGGGAATATTGGAGAAACTTAATTTTTCGCCAAAAAAAAAAAAAATAACGTAAGGGGTACCACTGCCGGTTTTTTTTTTCGGGTCAAATTTTTGAGTTTCGATATCTCAGCTCTGGAAGGGGCTAGAGCCTCCATTTTTGCACTCAGGTCTAAGTCTCATGTCCCTCTATCAGAATCCAGAGTTTTGAGAAGATTGGAGAAGCTTAATTTTTCGCCCGAAAAAAAAAAACGTAAGGGGTACCACTGTCGTTTTTTTTTCGGGCCGAATTTTTGAGTTTCCATATCTCAGCTCTGGAAGGGGCTAGAGCCTCCATTTTTGCACTCAGGTCTAAGTCTCATGGCCCTCTATCAGAATCCAGAGTTTTGACAAGATTGGAGAAGCTTAGTTTTTCGCCCGAAAAAAAAAAACGTAAGGGGTACCACTGTCGTTTTTTTTTTCGGGCCGAATTTTTGAGTTTCCATATCTCAGCTCTGGAAGGGGCTAGAGCCTCCATTTTTGCACTCAGGTCTAAGTCTCATGGCCCTCTATCAGAATCCAGAGTTTTGGGAAGATTGGAGAAACTTAATTTTTCACCCAAAAAAAAAAACGTAAGGGGTACCACTGTCGGTTTTTTTTCGGGCCGAATTTTTGAGTTTCCATATCTCAGCTCTGGAAGGGGCTAGAGCCTCCATTTTTGCACTCAGGTCTAAGTCTCATGGCCCTCTATCAGAATCCAGAGTTTTGACAAAATTGGAGAAACGTAATTTTTCGCCCGAAAAAAAAAAAAAACGTAAGGGGTACCACTGTCGTTTTTTTTTCGGGCCGAATTTTTGAGTTTCCATATCTCAGCTCTGGAAGGGGCTAGAGCCTCCATTTTTGCACTCAGGTCTAAGTCTCATGGCCCTCTATCAGAATCCAGAGTTTTGACAAGATTGGAGAAGCTTAGTTTTTCGCCCGAAAAAAAAAAACGTAAGGGGTACCACTGTCGTTTTTTTTTTTCGGGCCGAATTTTTAAGTTTCCATATCTCAGCTCTGGAAGGGGCTAGAGCCTCCATTTTTGCACTCAGGTCTAAGTCTCATGGCCCTCTATCAGAATCCAGAGTTTTGGGAATATTGGAGAAACTTAATTTTTCGCCAAAAAAAAATAAAAATAACGTAAGGGGTACCACTGCCGTTTTTTTTTTTCGGGTCAAATTTTTGAGTTTCGATATCTCAGCTCTGGAAGGGGCTAGAGCCTCCATTTTTGCACTCAGGTCTAAGTCTCATGTCCCTCTATCAGAATCCAGAGTTTTGAGAAGATTGGAGAAGCTTAATTTTTCGCCCGAAAAAAAAAAACGTAAGGGGTACCACTGTCGTTTTTTTTTCGGGCCGAATTTTTGAGTTTCCATATCTCAGCTCTGGAAGGGGCTAGAGCCTCCATTTTTGCACTCAGGTCTAAGTCTCATGGCCCTCTATCAGAATCCAGAGTTTTGACAAGATTGGAGAAGCTTAGTTTTTCGCCCGAAAAAAAAAAACGTAAGGGGTACCACTGTCGTTTTTTTTTTTCGGGCCGAATTTTTAAGTTTCCATATCTCAGCTCTGGAAGGGCCTAGAGCCTCCATTTTTGCACTCAGGTCTAAGTCTCATGGCCCTCTATCAGAATCCAAAGTTTTGGGAATATTGGAGAAACTTAATTTTTCGCCAAAAAAAAAAAAAAATAACTTAAGGGGTACCACTGCCGTTTTTTTTTTCGGGTCAAATTTTTGAGTTTCGATATCTCAGCTCTGGAAGGGGCTAGAGCCTCCATTTTTGCACTCAGGTCTAAGTCGCATGGCCCTCTATCAGAATCCAGAGTTTTGACAAGATTGGAGAAACTTAATTTTTCGCCCGAAAAAAAAAACGTAAGGGGTACCACTGTCGTTTTTTTTTTTTCGGGCCGAATTTTTGAGTTTCCATATCTCAGCTCTGGAAGGGGCTAGAGCCTCCATTTTTGCACTCAGGTCTAAGTCTCATGGCCCTCTATCAGAATCCAGAGTTTTGGGAAGATTGGAGAAACTTAATTTTTTGCCCGAAAAAAAAAAACGTAAGGGGTACCACTGTCGTTTTTTTTTCGGGCCGAATTTTTGAGTTTCCATATCTCAGCTCTGGAAGGGGCTAGAGCCTCCATTTTTGCACTCAGGTCTAAGTCTCATGGCCCTCTATCAGAATCCAGAGTTTTGGGAAGATTGGAGAAACTTAATTTTTCACCCAAAAAAAAAAACGTAAGGGGTACCACTGTCGGTTTTTTTTCGGGCCGAATTTTTGAGTTTCCATATCTCAGCTCTGGAAGGGGCTAGAGCCTCCATTTTTGCACTCAGGTCTAAGTCTCATGGCCCTCTATCAGAATCCAGAGTTTTGACAAAATTGGAGAAACGTAATTTTTCGCCCGAAAAAAAAAAAAAACGTAAGGGGTACCACTGTCGTTTTTTTTTCGGGCCGAATTTTTGAGTTTCCATATCTCAGCTCTGGAAGGGGCTAGAGCCTCCATTTTTGCACTCAGGTCTAAGTCTCATGGCCCTCTATCCGAATCCAGAGTTTTGGGAATATTGGAGAAACTTAATTTTTCGCCAAAAAAAAAAAATAATAACGTAAGGGGTACCACTGCCGGTTTTTTTTTTCGGGTCAAATTTTTGAGTTTCGATATCTCAGCTCTGGAAGGGGCTAGAGCCTCCATTTTTGCACTCAGGTCTAAGTCTCATGTCCCTCTATCAGAATCCAGAGTTTTGAGAAGATTGGAGAAGCTTAATTTTTCGCCCGAAAAAAAAAACGTAAGGGGTACCACTGTCGTTTTTTTTTCGGGCCGAATTTTTGAGTTTCCATATCTCAGCTCTGGAAGGGGCTAGAGCCTCCATTTTTGCACTCAGGTCTAAGTCGCATGGCCCTCTATCAGAATCCAGAGTTTTGACAAGATTGGAGAAACTTAATTTTTCGCCCGAAAAAAAAAACGTAAGGGGTACCACTGTCGTTTTTTTTTTTTCGGGCCGAATTTTTGAGTTTCCATATCTCAGCTCTGGAAGGGGCTAGAGCCTCCATTTTTGCACTCAGGTCTAAGTCTCATGGCCCTCTATCAGAATCCAGAGTTTTGGGAAGATTGGAGAAACTTAATTTTTTGCCCGAAAAAAAAAAACGTAAGGGGTACCACTGTCGTTTTTTTTTCGGGCCGAATTTTTGAGTTTCCATATCTCAGCTCTGGAAGGGGCTAGAGCCTCCATTTTTGCACTCAGGTCTAAGTCTCATGGCCCTCTATCAGAATCCAGAGTTTTGGGAAGATTGGAGAAACTTAATTTTTCACCCAAAAAAAAAAACGTAAGGGGTACCACTGTCGGTTTTTTTTCGGGCCGAATTTTTGAGTTTCCATATCTCAGCTCTGGAAGGGGCTAGAGCCTCCATTTTTGCACTCAGGTCTAAGTCTCATGGCCCTCTATCAGAATCCAGAGTTTTGACAAAATTGGAGAAACGTAATTTTTCGCCCGAAAAAAAAAAAAAACGTAAGGGGTACCACTGTCGTTTTTTTTTCGGGCCGAATTTTTGAGTTTCCATATCTCAGCTCTGGAAGGGGCTAGAGCCTCCATTTTTGCACTCAGGTCTAAGTCTCATGGCCCTCTATCAGAATCCAGAGTTTTGACAAGATTGGAGAAGCTTAGTTTTTCGCCCGAAAAAAAAAAACGTAAGGGGTACCACTGTCGTTTTTTTTTTTCGGGCCGAATTTTTAAGTTTCCATATCTCAGCTCTGGAAGGGGCTAGAGCCTCCATTTTTGCACTCAGGTCTAAGTCTCATGGCCCTCTATCAGAATCCAGAGTTTTGGGAATATTGGAGAAACTTAATTTTTCGCCAAAAAAAAAAAAAATAACGTAAGGGGTACCACTGCCGTTTTTTTTTTTTCGGGTCAAATTTTTGAGTTTCGATATCTCAGCTCTGGAAGGGGCTAGAGCCTCCATTTTTGCACTCAGGTCTAAGTCTCATGTCCCTCTATCAGAATCCAGAGTTTTGAGAAGATTGGAGAAGCTTAATTTTTCGCCCGAAAAAAAAAACGTAAGGGGTACCACTGTCGTTTTTTTTTTTCGGGCCGAATTTTTAAGTTTCCATATCTCAGCTCTGGAAGGGGCTAGAGCCTCCATTTTTGCACTCAGGTCTAAGTCTCATGGCCCTCTATCAGAATCCAGAGTTTTGAGAAGATTGGAGAAACTTAATTTTTCGCCCGAAAAAAAAAACGAAAGGGGTACCACTGTCGTTTTTTTTTTTTCGGGACGAATATTTGAGTTTCCATATCTCAGCTCTGGAAGGGGCTAGAGCCTCCATTTTTGCACTCAGGTCTAAGTCTCATGGCCCTCTATCCGAATCCAGAGTTTTGGGAATATTGGAGAAACTTAATTTTTCGCCAAAAAAAAAAAAAAATAACGTAAGGGGTACCACTGCCGGTTTTTTTTTTCGGGTCAAATTTTTGAGTTTCGATATCTCAGCTCTGGAAGGGGCTAGAGCCTCCATTTTTGCACTCAGGTCTAAGTCGCATGGCCCTCTATCAGAATCCAGAGTTTTGACAAGATTGGAGAAACTTAATTTTTCGCCCGAAAAAAAAAACGTAAGGGGTACCACTGTCGTTTTTTTTTTTTCGGGCCGAATTTTTGAGTTTCCATATCTCAGCTCTGGAAGGGGCTAGAGCCTCCATTTTTGCACTCAGGTCTAAGTCTCATGGCCCTCTATCAGAATCCAGAGTTTTGGGAAGATTGGAGAAACTTAATTTTTTGCCCGAAAAAAAAAAACGTAAGGGGTACCACTGTCGTTTTTTTTTCGGGCCGAATTTTTGAGTTTCCATATCTCAGCTCTGGAAGGGGCTAGAGCCTCCATTTTTGCACTCAGGTCTAAGTCTCATGGCCCTCTATCAGAATCCAGAGTTTTGGGAAGATTGGAGAAACTTAATTTTTCACCCAAAAAAAAAAACGTAAGGGGTACCACTGTCGGTTTTTTTTCGGGCCGAATTTTTGAGTTTCCATATCTCAGCTCTGGAAGGGGCTAGAGCCTCCATTTTTGCACTCAGGTCTAAGTCTCATGGCCCTCTATCAGAATCCAGAGTTTTGACAAAATTGGAGAAACGTAATTTTTCGCCCGAAAAAAAAAAAAACGTAAGGGGTACCACTGTCGTTTTTTTTTCGGGCCGAATTTTTGAGTTTCCATATCTCAGCTCTGGAAGGGGCTAGAGCCTCCATTTTTGCACTCAGGTCTAAGTCTCATGGCCCTCTATCAGAATCCAGAGTTTTGACAAGATTGGAGAAGCTTAGTTTTTCGCCCGAAAAAAAAAAACGTAAGGGGTACCACTGTCGTTTTTTTTTTTCGGGCCGAATTTTTAAGTTTCCATATCTCAGCTCTGGAAGGGGCTAGAGCCTCCATTTTTGCACTCAGGTCTAAGTCTCATGGCCCTCTATCAGAATCCAGAGTTTTGGGAATATTGGAGAAACTTAATTTTTCGCCAAAAAAAAAAAAATAACGTAAGGGGTACCACTGCCGTTTTTTTTTTTTCGGGTCAAATTTTTGAGTTTCGATATCTCAGCTCTGGAAGGGGCTAGAGCCTCCATTTTTGCACTCAGGTCTAAGTCTCATGTCCCTCTATCAGAATCCAGAGTTTTGAGAAGATTGGAGAAGCTTAATTTTTCGCCCGAAAAAAAAAACGTAAGGGGTACCACTGTCGTTTTTTTTTTTCGGGCCGAATTTTTAAGTTTCCATATCTCAGCTCTGGAAGGGGCTAGAGCCTCCATTTTTGCACTCAGGTCTAAGTCTCATGGCCCTCTATCAGAATCCAGAGTTTTGAGAAGATTGGAGAAACTTAATTTTTCGCCCGAAAAAAAAAACGAAAGGGGTACCACTGTCGTTTTTTTTTTTTCGGGACGAATATTTGAGTTTCCATATCTCAGCTCTGGAAGGGGCTAGAGCCTCCATTTTTGCACTCAGGTCTAAGTCTCATGGCCCTCTATCCGAATCCAGAGTTTTGGGAATATTGGAGAAACTTAATTTTTCGCCAAAAAAAAAATAAAATAACGTAAGGGGTACCACTGCCGGTTTTTTTTTTCGGGTCAAATTTTTGAGTTTCGATATCTCAGCTCTGGAAGGGGCTAGAGCCTCCATTTTTGCACTCAGGTCTAAGTCTCATGTCCCTCTATCAGAATCCAGAGTTTTGAAAAGATTGGAGAAGCTTAATTTTTCGCCCGAAAAAAAAAAACGTAAGGGGTACCACTGTCGTTTTTTTTTCGGGCCGAATTTTTGAGTTTCCATATCTCAGCTCTGGAAGGGGCTAGAGCCTCCATTTTTGCACTCAGGTCTAAGTCTCATGGCCCTCTATCAGAATCCAGAGTTTTGACAAGATTGGAGAAGCTTAGTTTTTCGCCCGAAAAAAAAAAACGTAAGGGGTACCACTGTCGTTTTTTTTTTCGGGCCGAATTTTTGAGTTTCCATATCTCAGCTCTGGAAGGGGCTAGAGCCTCCATTTTTGCACTCAGGTCTAAGTCTCATGGCCCTCTATCAGAATCCAGAGTTTTGGGAAGATTGGAGAAACTTAATTTTTCACCCAAAAAAAAAAACGTAAGGGGTACCACTGTCGGTTTTTTTTCGGGCCGAATTTTTGAGTTTCCATATCTCAGCTCTGGAAGGGGCTAGAGCCTCCATTTTTGCACTCAGGTCTAAGTCTCATGGCCCTCTATCAGAATCCAGAGTTTTGACAAAATTGGAGAAACGTAATTTTTCGCCCGAAAAAAAAAAAAAACGTAAGGGGTACCACTGTCGTTTTTTTTTCGGGCCGAATTTTTGAGTTTCCATATCTCAGCTCTGGAAGGGGCTAGAGCCTCCATTTTTGCACTCAGGTCTAAGTCTCATGGCCCTCTATCAGAATCCAGAGTTTTGACAAGATTGGAGAAGCTTAGTTTTTCGCCCGAAAAAAAAAAACGTAAGGGGTACCACTGTCGTTTTTTTTTTTCGGGCCGAATTTTTAAGTTTCCATATCTCAGCTCTGGAAGGGGCTAGAGCCTCCATTTTTGCACTCAGGTCTAAGTCTCATGGCCCTCTATCAGAATCCAGAGTTTTGGGAATATTGGAGAAACTTAATTTTTCGCCAAAAAAAAATAAAAATAACGTAAGGGGTACCACTGCCGTTTTTTTTTTTCGGGTCAAATTTTTGAGTTTCGATATCTCAGCTCTGGAAGGGGCTAGAGCCTCCATTTTTGCACTCAGGTCTAAGTCTCATGTCCCTCTATCAGAATCCAGAGTTTTGAGAAGATTGGAGAAGCTTAATTTTTCGCCCGAAAAAAAAAAACGTAAGGGGTACCACTGTCGTTTTTTTTTCGGGCCGAATTTTTGAGTTTCCATATCTCAGCTCTGGAAGGGGCTAGAGCCTCCATTTTTGCACTCAGGTCTAAGTCTCATGGCCCTCTATCAGAATCCAGAGTTTTGACAAGATTGGAGAAGCTTAGTTTTTCGCCCGAAAAAAAAAAACGTAAGGGGTACCACTGTCGTTTTTTTTTTTCGGGCCGAATTTTTAAGTTTCCATATCTCAGCTCTGGAAGGGCCTAGAGCCTCCATTTTTGCACTCAGGTCTAAGTCTCATGGCCCTCTATCAGAATCCAAAGTTTTGGGAATATTGGAGAAACTTAATTTTTCGCCAAAAAAAAAAAAAAATAACTTAAGGGGTACCACTGCCGTTTTTTTTTTCGGGTCAAATTTTTGAGTTTCGATATCTCAGCTCTGGAAGGGGCTAGAGCCTCCATTTTTGCACTCAGGTCTAAGTCGCATGGCCCTCTATCAGAATCCAGAGTTTTGACAAGATTGGAGAAACTTAATTTTTCGCCCGAAAAAAAAAACGTAAGGGGTACCACTGTCGTTTTTTTTTTTTCGGGCCGAATTTTTGAGTTTCCATATCTCAGCTCTGGAAGGGGCTAGAGCCTCCATTTTTGCACTCAGGTCTAAGTCTCATGGCCCTCTATCAGAATCCAGAGTTTTGGGAAGATTGGAGAAACTTAATTTTTTGCCCGAAAAAAAAAAACGTAAGGGGTACCACTGTCGTTTTTTTTTCGGGCCGAATTTTTGAGTTTCCATATCTCAGCTCTGGAAGGGGCTAGAGCCTCCATTTTTGCACTCAGGTCTAAGTCTCATGGCCCTCTATCAGAATCCAGAGTTTTGGGAAGATTGGAGAAACTTAATTTTTCACCCAAAAAAAAAAACGTAAGGGGTACCACTGTCGGTTTTTTTTCGGGCCGAATTTTTGAGTTTCCATATCTCAGCTCTGGAAGGGGCTAGAGCCTCCATTTTTGCACTCAGGTCTAAGTCTCATGGCCCTCTATCAGAATCCAGAGTTTTGACAAAATTGGAGAAACGTAATTTTTCGCCCGAAAAAAAAAAAAAACGTAAGGGGTACCACTGTCGTTTTTTTTTCGGGCCGAATTTTTGAGTTTCCATATCTCAGCTCTGGAAGGGGCTAGAGCCTCCATTTTTGCACTCAGGTCTAAGTCTCATGGCCCTCTATCAGAATCCAGAGTTTTGACAAGATTGGAGAAGCTTAGTTTTTCGCCCGAAAAAAAAAACGTAAGGGGTACCACTGTCGTTTTTTTTTTTCGGGCCGAATTTTTAAGTTTCCATATCTCAGCTCTGGAAGGGGCTAGAGCCTCCATTTTTGCACTCAGGTCTAAGTCTCATGGCCCTCTACCAGAATCCAGAGTTTTTGGAAGATTGGAGAAACTTAATTTTTCACCCGAAAAAAAAAAGTAAGGGGTACCACTGTCGTTTTTTTCGGGCCGAATTTTTGAGTTTCCATATCTCAGCTCTGGAAGGGGCTAGAGCCTCCATTTTTGCACTCAGGTCTAAGTCTCATGGCCCTCTATCAGAATCCAGAGTTTTGACAAGATTGGAGAAACGTAATTTTTCGCCCGAAAAAAAAAAAACGTAAGGGGTACCACTGTCGTTTTTTTTTCGGGCCGAATTTTTGAGTTTCCATATCTCAGCTCTGGAAGGGGCTAGAGCCTCCATTTTTGCACTCAGGTCTAAGTCTCATGGCCCTCTATCAGAATCCAGAGTTTTGGGAAGATTGGAGAAACTTAATTTTTCACCCAAAAAAAAAAACGTAAGGGGTACCACTGTCGTTTTTTTTTTCGGGCCGAATTTTTGAGTTTCCATATCTCAGCTCTGGAAGGGGCTAGAGCCTCCATTTTTGCACTCAGGTCTAAGTCTCATGGCCCTCTATCAGAATCCGGAGTTTTGGGAAGATTGGAGAAACATAATTTTTCGCCCGAAAACAAAAAACGTAAGGGGTACCACTGTCGTTTTTTTTTTCGGGACGAATATTTGAGTTTCGATATCTCAGCTCTGGAAGGGGCTAGAGCCTCCATTTTTGCACTCAGGTCTAAGTCTCAAGGCCCTCTATCAGAATCCAGAGTTTTGGGAAGATTGGAGAAACTTAATTTTTCGCCCCCCAAAAAAAAAAACGTAAGGGGTACCACTGTCGTTTTTTTCGGGACGAATATTTGAGTTTCGATATCTCAGCTCTGGAATGGGCTAGAGCCTCCATTTTTGCACTCAGGTCTAAGTCTCATGGCCCTCTATCAGAATCCAGAGTTTTGGGAAGATTGGAGAAACTTAATTTTTCGCCCCCCAAAAAAAACGTAAGGGGTACCACTGTCGTTTTTTTTTTCAGGCCGAAATTTTGAGTTTCCATATCTCAGCTCTGGAAGGGGCTAGAGCCTCCATTTTTGCACTCAGGTCTAAGTCTCATGGCCCTCAATCAGAATCCAGAGTTTTGGGAAGATTGGAGAAACTTAATTTTTCGCCCGAAAAAAAAAACGTAAGGGGTACCACTGTCGTTTTTTTTTCGGGCAGAATTTTTGAGTTTCCATATCTCAGCTCTGGAAGGGGCTAGAGCCTCCATTTTTGCACTCAGGTCTAAGTCTCATGGCCCTCTTTCAGAATCCAGAGTTTTGGGAAGATTGGAGAAACTTAATTTTTTGCCCGAAAAAAAAAAAACGTAAGGGGTACCACTGTCGGTTTTTTTTCGGGCCGAATTTTTGAGTTTCCATATCTCAGCTCTGGAAGGGGCTAGAGCCTCCATTTTTGCACTCAGGTCTAAGTCTCATGGCCCTCTATCAGAATCCAGAGTTTTGGGAAGATTGGAGAAACATAATTTTTCGCCCGAAAAAAAAAACATAAGGGGTACCACTGTCGTTTTTTTTTTCGGGACGAATATTTGAGTTTCGATATCTCAGCTCTGGAAGGGGCTAGAGCCTCCATTTTTGCACTCAGGTCTAAGTCTCATGGCCCTCTATCAGAATCCAGAGTTTTGGGAAGATTGGAGAAACTTAATTTTTCGCCCCAAAAAAAAAAAACGTAAGGGGTACCACTGTCGTTTTTTTTTCAGGCTGAATTTTTGAGTTTCCATATCTCAGCTCTGGAAGGGGCTAGAGCCTCCATTTTTGCACTCAGGTCTAAGTCTCATGGCCCTCTATCAGAATTCAGAGTTTTGGGAAGATTGGAGAAACTTAATTTTTCGCCCGAAAAAAAAACCGTAAGGGGTACCACTGTCGTTTTTTTTTTGGGCTGAATTTTTGAGTTTCCATATCTCAGCTCTGAAAGGGGCTAGAGCCTCCATTTTTGCACTCAGGTCTAAGTCTCATGGCCCTCTATCAGAATCCAGAGTTTTGACAAGATTGGAGAAACGTAATTTTTCGCCCGAAAAAAAAAAACGTAAGGGGTACCACTGTCGTTTTTTTTTCGGGCCGAATTTTTGAGTTTCCATATCACAGCTCTGGAAGGGGCTAGAGCCTCCATTTTTGCACTCAGGTCTAAGTCTCATGGCCCTCTATCAGAATCCAGAGTTTTGACAAGATTGGAGAAATTTAATTTTTCGCCCGAAAAAAAAAAAACGTAAGGGGTACCACTGTCGTTTTTTTTTTTTCGGGCCGAATTTTTGAGTTTCCATATCTCAGCTCTGGAAGGGGCTAGAGCCTCCATTTTTGTACTCAGGTCTAAGTCTCATGGCCCTCTATCAGAATGCAGAGTTTTGGGAAGATTGGAGAAACTTAATTTTTTTCCGAAAAAAAAAAAAAACGTAAGGGGTACCACTGTCGTTTTTTTTTTCGGGCCGAATTTTTGAGTTTCCATATCTCAGCTCTGGAAGGGGCTAGAGCCTCCATTTTTGCACTCAGGTCTAAGTCTCATGGCCCTCTATCAGAATCCAGAGTTTTGGGAAGATTGGAGAAACATAATTTTTCGCCCGAAAAAAGAACGTAAGGGGTACCACTGTCGTTTTTTTTTTCGGGACGAATATTTGAGTTTCGATATCTAAGCTCTGGAAGGGGCTAGAGCCTCCATTTTTGCACTCAGGTCTAAGTCTCATGGCCCTCTATCAGAATCCAGAGTTTTGGGAAGATTGGAGAAACTTAATTTTTCGCCCCAAAAAAAAAAACGTAAGGGGTACCACTGTCGTTTTTTTTTTCAGGCCGAATTTTTGAGTTTCCATATCTCAGCTCTGGAAGGGGCTAGAGCCTCCATTTTTGCACTTAGGTCTAAGTCTCATGGCCCTCTATCAGAATTCAGAGTTTTGGGAAGATTGGAGAAACTTAATTTTTCGCCCGAAAAAAAAACCGTAAGGGGTACCACTGTCGTTTTTTTTTTCGGGCTGAATTTTTGAGTTTCCATATCTCAGCTCTGGAAGGGGCTAGAGCCTCCATTTTTGCACTCAGGTCTAAGTCTCATGGCCCTCTATCAGAATCCAGAGTTTTGACAAGATTGGAGAAACGTAATTTTTCGCCCGAAAAAAAAAAACGTAAGGGGTACCACTGTCGTTTTTTTTTCGGGCCGAATTTTTGAGTTTCCATATCTCAGCTCTGGAAGGGGCTAGAGCCTCCATTTTTGCACTCAGGTCTAAGTCTCATGGCCCTCTACCAGAATCCAGAGTTTTGGGAAGATTGGAGAAACTTAATTTTTCACCCAAAAAAAAAAACGTAAGGGGTACCACTGTCGTTTTTTTTTCGGGCCGAATTTTTGAGTTTCCATATCTCAGCTCTGGAAGGGGCTAGAGCCTCCATTTTTGCACTCAGGTCTAAGTCTCATGGCCCTCTATCAGAATCCAGAGTTTTGACAAGATTGGAGAAACTTAATTTTTCGCCCGAAAAAAAAAACGTAAGGGGTACCACTGTCGTTTTTTTTTTTTCGGGCCGAATTTTTGAGTTTCCATATCTCAGCTCTGGAAGGGGCTAGAGCCTCCATTTTTGCACTCAGGTCTAAGTCTCATGGCCCTCTATAAGAATCCAGAGTTTTGGGAAGATTGGAGAAACTTAATTTTTTGCCCGAAAAAAAAAAAACGTAAGGGGTACCACTGTCGTTTTTTTTTCGGGCCGAATTTTTGAGTTTCCATATCTCAGCTCTGGAAGGGGCTAGAGCCTCCATTTTTGCACTCAGGTCTAAGTCTCATGGCCCTCTATCAGAATCCAGAGTTTTGGGAAGATTGGAGAAACTTAATTTTTCACCCAAAAAAAAAACGTAAGGGGTTTCACTGTCGGTTTTTTTTCGGGCCGAATTTTTGAGTTTCCATATCTCAGCTCTGGAAGGGGCTAGAGCCTCCATTTTTGCACTCAGGTCTAAGTCTCATGGCCCTCTATCAGAATCCAGAGTTTTGACAAGATTGGAGAAACGTAATTTTTCGCCCGAAAAAAAAAAAACGTAAGGGGTACCACTGTCGTTTTTTTTTTCGGGCCGAATTTTTGAGTTTCCATATCTCAGCTCTGGAAGGGGCTAGAGCCTCCATTTTTGCACTCAGGTCTAAGTCTCATGGCCCTCTATCAGAATCCAGAGTTTTGAGAAGATTGGAGAAACTTAATTTTTCGCCCGAAAAAAAAAACGAAAGGGGTACCACTGTTGTTTTTTTTTCGTGTCAAATTTTTGAGTTCCGATATCTCAGCTCTGGAAGGGTCTAGAGCCTCAATTTTTGCACTCAGGTCTAAGTCTCATGGCCCTCTATCAGAATCCAGAGTTTTGGGAAGATTGGAGAAACTTAATTTTTCGCCCGAAAAAAAAAAACCGTAAGGGGTACCACTCTCGTTTTTTTTCGGGCCGAATTTTTGAGTTTCCATATCTCAGCTCTGGAAGGGGCTAGAGCCTCCATTTTTGCACTCAGGTCTAAGTCTCATGGCCCTCTATCAGAATCCAGAGTTTTGGGAAGATTGGAGAAACTTAATTTTTCGCCCGAAAAAAAAAAACGTAAGGGGTACCACTGTCGTTTTTTTTTTTTTTCGGGACGAATATTTGAGTTTCGATATCTCAGCTCTGGAAGAGGCTAGAGCCTCCATTTTTGCACTCAGGTCTAAGTCTCATGGCCCTCTATCAGAATCCAGAGTTTTGGGAAGATTGGAGAAACTTAATTTTTCGCCCCAAAAAAAAACCGTAAGGGGTACCACTGTCGTTTTTTTTTTCAGGCTGAATTTTTGAGTTTCCATATCTCAGCTCTGGAAGGGGCTAGAGCCTCCATTTTTGCACTCAGGTCTAAGTCTCATGGCCCTCTATCAGAATTCAGAGTTTTGGGAAGATTGGAGAAACTAAATTTTTCGCCCGAAAAAAAAAACCGTAAGGGGTACCACTGTCGTTTTTTTTTTCGGGCTGAATTTTTGAGTTTCCATATCTCAGCTCTGGAAGGGGCTAGAGCCTCCATTTTTGCACTCAGGTCTAAGTCTCATGGCCCTCTATCAGAATCCAGAGTTTTGACAAGATTGGAGAAACGTAATTTTTCGCCGAAAAAAAAAAAAAAACGTAAGGGGTACCACTGTCGTTTTTTTTTCGGGCCGAATTTTTGAGTTTCCATATCTCAGCTCTGGAAGGGGCTAGAGCCTCCATTTTTGCACTCAGGTCTAAGTCTCATGGCCCTCTATCAGAATCCAGAGTTTTGACAAGATTGGAGAAACTTAATTTTTCGCCCGAAAAAAAAAACGTAAGGGGTACCACTGTCGTTTTTTTTTTTTCGGGCCGAATTTTTGAGTTTCCATATCTCAGCTCTGGAAGGGGCTAGAGCCTCCATTTTTGCACTCAGGTCTAAGTCTCATGGCCCTCTATCGGAATCCAGAGTTTTGGGAAGATTGGAGAAACTTAATTTTTTGCCCGAAAAAAAAAAAACGTAAGGGGTACCACTGTCGTTTTTTTTTTCGGGCCGAATTTTTGAGTTTCCATATCTCAGCTCTGGAAGGGGCTAGAGCCTCCATTTTTGCACTCAGGTCTAAGTCTCATGGCCCTCTATCAGAATCCAGAGTTTTGGGAAGATTGGAGAAACTTAATTTTTCACCCAAAAAAAAACCGTAAGGGGTACCACTGTCGGTTTTTTTTCGGGCCGAATTTTTGAGTTTCCATATCTCAGCTCTGGAAGGGGCTAGAGCCTCCATTTTTGCACTCAGGTCTAAGTCTCATGGCCCTCTATCAGAATCCAGAGTTTTGACAAGATTGGAGAAACGTAATTTTTCGCCCGAAAAAAAAAAAAACGTAAGGGGTACCACTGTCGTTTTTTTTTCGGGCCGAATTTTTGAGTTTCCATATCTCAGCTCTGGAAGGGGCTAGAGCCTCCATTTTTGCACTCAGGTCTAAGTCTCATGGCCCTCTATCAGAATCCAGAGTTTTGACAAGATTGGAGAAGCTTAATTTTTCGCCCGAAAAAAAAAACGTAAGGGGTACCACTGTCGTTTTTTTTTTTTCGGGCCGAATTTTTAAGTTTCCATATCTCAGCTCTGGAAGGGGCTAGAGCCTCCATTTTTGCACTCAGGTCTAAGTCTCATGGCCCTCTATCAGAATCCAGAGTTTTGGGAATATTGGAGAAACTTAATTTTTCGCCAAAAAAAAAAAAATAACGTAAGGGGTACCACTGCCGTTTTTTTTTTTCGGGTCAAATTTTTTTGAGTTTCGATATCTCAGCTCTAGAAGGGGCTAGAGCCTCCATTTTTGCACTCAGGTCTAAGTCTCATGTCCCTCTATCAGAATCCAGAGTTTTGAGAAGATTGGAGAAGCTTAATTTTTCGCCCGAAAAAAAAAAACGTAAGGGGTACCACTGTCGTTTTTTTTTTTCGGGCCGAATTTTTAAGTTTCCATATCTCAGCTCTGGAAGGGGCTAGAGCCTCCATTTTTGCACTCAGGTCTAAGTCTCATGTCCCTCTATCAGAATCCAGAGTTTTGAGAAGATTGGAGAAACTTAATTTTTCGCCCGAAAAAAAAAACGTGAGGGGTACCACTGTCGTTTTTTTTTTTTCGGGACGAATATTTGAGTTTCGATATCTCAGCTCTGGAAGAGGCTAGAGCCTCCATTTTTGCACTCAGGTCTAAGTCTCATGGCCCTCTATCAGAATCCAGAGTTTTGACAAGATTGGAGAAACTTAATTTTTCGCCCGAAAAAAAAAACGTAAGGGGTACCACTGTCGTTTTTTTTTTTTCGGGCCGAATTTTTGAGTTTCCATATCTCAGCTCTGGAAGGGGCTAGAGCCTCCATTTTTGCACTCAGGTCTAAGTCTCATGGCCCTCTATCGGAATCCAGAGTTTTGGGAAGATTGGAGAAACTTAATTTTTTGCCCGAAAAAAAAAAACGTAAGGGGTACCACTGTCGTTTTTTTTTTCGGGCCGAATTTTTGAGTTTCCATATCTCAGCTCTGGAAGGGGCTAGAGCCTCCATTTTTGCACTCAGGTCTAAGTCTCATGGCCCTCTATCAGAATCCAGAGTTTTGGGAAGATTGGAGAAACTTAATTTTTCACCCAAAAAAAAAACCGTAAGGGGTACCACTGTCGGTTTTTTTTCGGGCCGAATTTTTGAGTTTCCATATCTCAGCTCTGGAAGGGGCTAGAGCCTCCATTTTTGCACTCAGGTCTAAGTCTCATGGCCCTCTATCAGAATCCAGAGTTTTGACAAGATTGGAGAAACGTAATTTTTCGCCCGAAAAAAAAAAAACGTAAGGGGTACCACTGTCGTTTTTTTTTCGGGCCGAATTTTTGAGTTTCCATATCTCAGCTCTGGAAGGGGCTAGAGCCTCCATTTTTGCACTCAGGTCTAAGTCTCATGGCCCTCTATCAGAATCCAGAGTTTTGACAAGATTGGAGAAGCTTAATTTTTCGCCCGAAAAAAAAAACGTAAGGGGTACCACTGTCGTTTTTTTTTTTTCGGGCCGAATTTTTAAGTTTCCATATCTCAGCTCTGGAAGGGGCTAGAGCCTCCATTTTTGCACTCAGGTCTAAGTCTCATGGCCCTCTATCAGAATCCAGAGTTTTGGGAATATTGGAGAAACTTAATTTTTCGCCAAAAAAAAAAAAATAACGTAAGGGGTACCACTGCCGTTTTTTTTTTCGGGTCAAATTTTTTTGAGTTTCGATATCTCAGCTCTGGAAGGGGCTGGAGCCTCCATTTTTGCACTCAGGTCTAAGTCTCATGTCCCTCTATCAGAATCCAGAGTTTTGAGAAGATTGGAGAAGCTTAATTTTTCGCCCGAAAAAAAAAAACGTAAGGGGTACCACTGTCGTTTTTTTTTTTCGGGCCGAATTTTTAAGTTTCCATATCTCAGCTCTGGAAGGGGCTAGAGCCTCCATTTTTGCACTCAGGTCTAAGTCTCATGTCCCTCTATCAGAATCCAGAGTTTTGAGAAGATTGGAGAAACTTAATTTTTCGCCCGAAAAAAAAAACGTGAGGGGTACCACTGTCGTTTTTTTTTTTTCGGGACGAATATTTGAGTTTCGATATCTCAGCTCTGGAAGAGGCTAGAGCCTCCATTTTTGCACTCAGGTCTAAGTCTCATGGCCCTCTATCAGAATCCAGAGTTTTGGGAAGATTGGAGAAACTTAATTTTTCGCCCCCAAAAAAAAAACGTAAGGGGTACCACTGTCGGTTTTTTTTTCGGGCCGAATTTTTGAGTTTCCATATCTCAGCTCTGGAAGGGGCTAGAGCCTCCATTTTTGCACTCAGGTCTAAGTCTCATGGCCCTCTATCAGAATTCAGAGTTTTGGGAAGATTGGAGAAACTTAATTTTTCGCCCGAAAAAAAAAAACCGTAAGGGGTACCACTGTCGTTTTTTTTTCGGGCTGAATTTTTTAGTTTCCATATCTCAGCTCTGGAAGGGGCTAGAGCCTCCATTTTTGCACTCAGGTCTAAGTCTCATGGCCCTCTATCAGAATCCAGAGTTTTGACAAGATTGGAGAAACTTAATTTTTCGCCCGAAAAAAAAAACGTAAGGGGTACCACTGTCGTTTTTTTTTTTTCGGGCCGAATTTTTGAGTTTCCATATCTCAGCTCTGGAAGGGGCTAGAGCCTCCATTTTTGCACTCAGGTCTAAGTCTCATGGCCCTCTATCAGAATCCAGAGTTTTGGGAAGATTGGAGAAACTTAATTTTTTGCCCGAAAAAAAAAAAACGTAAGGGGTACCACTGTCGTTTTTTTTTTCGGGCCGAATTTTTGAGTTTCCATATCTCAGCTCTGGAAGGGGCTAGAGCCTCCATTTTTGCACTCAGGTCTAAGTCTCATGGCCCTCTATCAGAATCCAGAGTTTTGTGAAGATTGGAGAAACTTAATTTTTCACCCAAAAAAAAAAACGTAAGGGGTACCACTGTCGGTTTTTTTTCGGGCCGAATTTTTGAGTTTCCATATCTCAGCTCTGGAAGGGGCTAGAGCCTCCATTTTTGCACTCAGGTCTAAGTCTCATGGCCCTCTATCAGAATCCAGAGTTTTGACAAAATTGGAGAAACGTAATTTTTCGCCCGAAAAAAAAAAAAAACGTAAGGGGTACCACTGTGGTTTTTTTTTCGGGCCGAATTTTTGAGTTTCCATATCTCAGCTCTGGAAGGGGCTAGAGCCTCCATTTTTGCACTCAGGTCTAAGTCTCATGGCCCTCTATCAGAATCCAGAGTTTTGACAAGATTGGAGAAGCTTAGTTTTTCGCCCGAAAAAAAAAACGTAAGGGGTACCACTGTCGTTTTTTTTTTTCGGGCCGAATTTTTAAGTTTCCATATCTCAGCTCTGGAAGGGCCTAGAGCCTCCATTTTTGCACTCAGGTCTAAGTCTCATGGCCCTCTATCAGAATCCAAAGTTTTGGGAATATTGGAGAAACTTAATTTTTCGCCAAAAAAAAAAAAAATAACGTAAGGGGTACCACTGCCGTTTTTTTTTTCGGGTCAAATTTTTGAGTTTCGATATCTCAGCTCTGGAAGGGGCTAGAGCCTCCATTTTTGCACTCAGGTCTAAGTCTCATGGCCCTCTATCAGAATCCAGAGTTTTGACAAGATTGGAGAAACTTAATTTTTCGCCAAAAAAAAAAACGTAAGGGGTACCACTGTCGTTTTTTTTTCGGGCCGAATTTTTGAGTTTCCATATCTCAGCTCTGGAAGGGGCTAGAGCCTCCATTTTTGCACTCAGGTCTAAGTCTCATGGCCCTCTATCAGAATCCAGAGTTTTGACAAGATTGGAGAAGCTTAGTTTTTCGCCCGAAAAAAAAAAACGTAAGGGGTACCACTGTCGTTTTTTTTTTTCGGGCCGAATTTTTAAGTTTCCATATCTCAGCTCTGGAAGGGGCTAGAGCCTCCATTTTTGCACTCAGGTCTAAGTCTCATGGCCCTCTATCCGAATCCAGAGTTTTGGGAATATTGGAGAAACTTAATTTTTCGCCAAAAAAAAAAAAAATAACGTAAGGGGTACCACTGCCGTTTTTTTTTTTCGGGTCAAATTTTTGAGTTTCGATATCTCAGCTCTGGAAGGGGCTAGAGCCTCCATTTTTGCACTCAGGTCTAAGTCTCATGTCCCTCTATCAGAATCCAGAGTTTTGAGAAGATTGGAGAAGCTTAATTTTTCGCCCGAAAAAAAAAACGTAAGGGGTACCACTGTCGTTTTTTTTTCGGGCCGAATTTTTGAGTTTCCATATCTCAGCTCTGGAAGGGGCTAGAGCCTCCATTTTTGCACTCAGGTCTAAGTCTCATGGCCCTCTATCAGAATCCAGAGTTTTGACAAGATTGGAGAAGCTTAGTTTTTCGCCCGAAAAAAAAAAACGTAAGGGGTACCACTGTCGTTTTTTTTTTCGGGCCGAATTTTTGAGTTTCCATATCTCAGCTCTGGAAGGGGCTAGAGCCTCCATTTTTGCACTCAGGTCTAAGTCTCATGGCCCTCTATCAGAATCCAGAGTTTTGGGAAGATTGGAGAAACTTAATTTTTCACCCAAAAAAAAAAACGTAAGGGGTACCACTGTCGGTTTTTTTTCGGGCCGAATTTTTGAGTTTCCATATCTCAGCTCTGGAAGGGGCTAGAGCCTCCATTTTTGCACTCAGGTCTAAGTCTCATGGCCCTCTATCAGAATCCAGAGTTTTGACAAAATTGGAGAAACGTAATTTTTCGCCCGAAAAAAAAAAAAAACGTAAGGGGTACCACTGTCGTTTTTTTTTCGGGCCGAATTTTTGAGTTTCCATATCTCAGCTCTGGAAGGGGCTAGAGCCTCCATTTTTGCACTCAGGTCTAAGTCTCATGGCCCTCTATCAGAATCCAGAGTTTTGACAAGATTGGAGAAGCTTAGTTTTTCGCCCGAAAAAAAAAAACGTAAGGGGTACCACTGTCGTTTTTTTTTTTCGGGCCGAATTTTTAAGTTTCCATATCTCAGCTCTGGAAGGGGCTAGAGCCTCCATTTTTGCACTCAGGTCTAAGTCTCATGGCCCTCTATCAGAATCCAGAGTTTTGGGAATATTGGAGAAACTTAATTTTTCGCCAAAAAAAAATAAAAATAACGTAAGGGGTACCACTGCCGTTTTTTTTTTTCGGGTCAAATTTTTGAGTTTCGATATCTCAGCTCTGGAAGGGGCTAGAGCCTCCATTTTTGCACTCAGGTCTAAGTCTCATGTCCCTCTATCAGAATCCAGAGTTTTGAGAAGATTGGAGAAGCTTAATTTTTCGCCCGAAAAAAAAAAACGTAAGGGGTACCACTGTCGTTTTTTTTTCGGGCCGAATTTTTGAGTTTCCATATCTCAGCTCTGGAAGGGGCTAGAGCCTCAATTTTTGCACTCAGGTCTAAGTCTCATGGCCCTCTATCAGAATCCAGAGTTTTGACAAGATTGGAGAAGCTTAGTTTTTCGCCCGAAAAAAAAAAACGTAAGGGGTACCACTGTCGTTTTTTTTTTTCGGGCCGAATTTTTAAGTTTCCATATCTCAGCTCTGGAAGGGCCTAGAGCCTCCATTTTTGCACTCAGGTCTAAGTCTCATGGCCCTCTATCAGAATCCAAAGTTTTGGGAATATTGGAGAAACTTAATTTTTCGCCAAAAAAAAAAAAAATAACGTAAGGGGTACCACTGCCGTTTTTTTTTTCGGGTCAAATTTTTGAGTTTCGATATCTCAGCTCTGGAAGGGGCTAGAGCCTCCATTTTTGCACTCAGGTCTAAGTCGCATGGCCCTCTATCAGAATCCAGAGTTTTGACAAGATTGGAGAAACTTAATTTTTCGCCAAAAAAAAAAACCGTAAGGGGTACCACTGTCGTTTTTTTTTTCGGGCTGAATTTTTTAGTTTCCATATCTCAGCTCTGGAAGGGGCTAGAGCCTCCATTTTTGCACTCAGGTCTAAGTCTCATGGCCCTCTATCAGAATCCAGAGTTTTGACAAGATTGGAGAAACTTAATTTTTCGCCCGAAAAAAAAAACGTAAGGGGTACCACTGTCGTTTTTTTTTTTTCGGGCCGAATTTTTGAGTTTCCATATCTCAGCTCTGGAAGGGGCTAGAGCCTCCATTTTTGCACTCAGGTCTAAGTCTCATGGCCCTCTATCAGAATCCAGAGTTTTGGGAAGATTGGAGAAACTTAATTTTTTGCCCGAAAAAAAAAAAACGTAAGGGGTACCACTGTCGTTTTTTTTTCGGGCCGAATTTTTGAGTTTCCATATCTCAGCTCTGGAAGGGGCTAGAGCCTCCATTTTTGCACTCAGGTCTAAGTCTCATGGCCCTCTATCAGAATCCAGAGTTTTGGGAAGATTGGAGAAACTTAATTTTTCACCCAAAAAAAAAAAACGTAAGGGGTACCACTGTCGGTTTTTTTTCGGGCCGAATTTTTGAGTTTCCATATCTCAGCTCTGGAAGGGGCTAGAGCCTCCATTTTTGCACTCAGGTCTAAGTCTCATGGCCCTCTATCAGAATCCAGAGTTTTGACAAAATTGGAGAAACGTAATTTTTCGCCCGAAAAAAAAAAAAAACGTAAGGGGTACCACTGTCGTTTTTTTTTCGGGCCGAATTTTTGAGTTTCCATATCTCAGCTCTGGAAGGGGCTAGAGCCTCCATTTTTGCACTCAGGTCTAAGTCTCATGGCCCTCTATCAGAATCCAGAGTTTTGACAAGATTGGAGAAGCTTAGTTTTTCGCCCGAAAAAAAAAACGTAAGGGGTACCACTGTCGTTTTTTTTTTTCGGGCCGAATTTTTAAGTTTCCATATCTCAGCTCTGGAAGGGGCTAGAGCCTCCATTTTTGCACTCAGGTCTAAGTCTCATGGCCCTCTATCAGAATCCAGAGTTTTGACAAGATTGGAGAAACGTAATTTTTCGCCCGAAAAAAAAAAACGTAAGGGGTACCACTGTCAATTTTTTTTTCGGGACGAATTTTTGAGTTTCCATATCTCAGCTCTGGAAGGGGCTAGAGCCTCCATTTTTGCACTCAGGTCTAAGTCTCATGTCCCTCTATCAGAATCCAGAGTTTTGAGAAGATTGGAGAAGCTTAATTTTTCGCCCGAAAAAAAAAACGTAAGGGGTACCACTGTCGTTTTTTTTTTTCGGGCCGAATTTTTAAGTTTCCATATCTCAGCTCTGGAAGGGGCTAGAGCCTCCATTTTTGCACTCAGGTCTAAGTCTCATGGCCCTCTATCAGAATCCAGAGTTTTGAGAAGATTGGAGAAACTTAATTTTTCGCCCGAAAAAAAAAACGAAAGGGGTACCACTGTCGTTTTTTTTTTTTCGGGACGAATATTTGAGTTTCGATATCTCAGCTCTGGAAGAGGCTAGAGCCTCCATTTTTGCACTCAGGTCTAAGTCTCATGGCCCTCTATCAGAATCCATAGTTTTGGGAAGATTGGAGAAACTTAATTTTTCGCCCCAAAAAAAAAAACGTAAGGGGTACCACTGTCGTTTTTTTTTCGGGCCGAATTTTTGAGTTTCCATATCTCAGCTCTGGAAGGGGCTAGAGCCTCCATTTTTGCACTCAGGTCTAAGTCTCATGGCCCTCTATCAGAATTCAGAGTTTTGGGAAGATTGGAGAAACTTAATTTTTCGCCCGAAAAAAAAACCGTAAGGGGTACCACTGTCGTTTTTTTCGGGCTGAATTTTTGAGTTTCCATATCTCAGCTCTGGAAGGGGCTAGAGCCTCCATTTTTGCACTAAGGTCTAAGTCTCATGGCCCTCTACCAGAATCCAGAGTTTTTGGAAGATTGGAGAAACTTAATTTTTCACCCGAAAAAAAAAAAGTAAGGGGTACCACTGTCGTTTTTTTCGGGCCGAATTTTTGAGTTTCCATATCTCAGCTCTGGAAGGGGCTAGAGCCTCCATTTTTGCACTCAGGTCTAAGTCTCATGGCCCTCTATCAGAATCCAGAGTTTTGACAAGATTGGAGAAACGTAATTTTTCGCCCGAAAAAAAAAAAACGTAAGGGGTACCACTGTCGTTTTTTTTTCGGGCCGAATTTTTGAGTTTCCATATCTCAGCTCTGGAAGGGGCTAGAGCCTCCATTTTTGCACTCAGGTCTAAGTCTCATGGCCCTCTATCAGAATCCAGAGTTTTGACAAGATTGGAGAAACGTAATTTTTCGCCCGAAAAAAAAAAACGTAAGGGGTACCACTGTCGTTTTTTTTTGGGCCGAATTTTTGAGTTTCCATATCTCAGCTCTGGAAGGGGCTAGAGCCTCCATTTTTGCACTCAGGTCTAAGTCTCACGGCCCTCTATCAGAATCCAGAGTTTTGGGAAGATTGGAGAAACTTAATTTTTCACCCAAAAAAAAAAACGTAAGGGGTACCACTGTCGTTTTTTTTTTTTTTTCTCGGGCCGAATTTTTGAGTTTCCATATCTCAGCTCTGGAAGGGGCTAGAGCCTCCATTTTTGCACTCAGGTCTAAGTCTCATGGCCCTCTATCAGAATCCAGAGTTTTGGGAAGATTGGAGAAACTTAATTTTTTGCCCGAAAAAAAAAAAACGTAAGGGGTACCACTGTCGTTTTTTTTTTGGGCCGAATTTTTGAGTTTCCATATCTCAGCTCTGGAAGGGGCTAGAGCCTCCATTTTTGCACTCTGGTCTAAGTCTCATGGCCCTCTATCAGAATCCAGAGTTTTGGGAAGATTGGAGAAACTTAATTTTTCGCCCGAAAAAAAAAAAACGTAAGGGGTACCACTCTCGTTTTTTTTCGGGCCGAATTTTTGAGTTTCCATATCTCAGCTCTGGAAGGGGCTAGAGCCTCCATTTTTGCACTCAGGTCTAAGTCTCATGGCCCTCTATCAGAATTCAGAGTTTTGGGAAGATTGGAGAAACTTAATTTTTCGCCCGAAAAAAAAAAACGTAAGGGGTACCACTGTCGTTTTTTTTTTTCGGGACGAATATTTGAGTTTCGATATCTCAGCTCTGGAAGAGGCTAGAGCCTCCATTTTTGCACTCAGGTCTAAGTCTCATGGCCCTCTATCAGAATCCAGAGTTTTGGGAAGATTGGAGAAACTTAATTTTTCGCCCGAAAAAAAAAAACGTAAGGGGTACCACTGTCGTTTTTTTTTTCGGGCAGAATTTTTGAGTTTCGATATCTCAGCTCTGGAAGAGGCTGGAGCCTCCATTTTTGCACTCAGGTCTAAGTCTCATGGCCCTCTATCAGAATCCAGAGTTTTGACAAGATTGGAGAAACGTAATTTTTCGCCCGAAAAAAAAAACGTAAGGGGTACCACTGTCGTTTTTTTTTCGGGCCGAATTTTTGAGTTTCCATATCTCAGCTCTGGAAGGGGCTAGAGCCTCCATTTTTGCACTCAGGTCTAAGTCTCATGGCCCTCTATCAGAATCCAGAGTGTTGGGAAGATTGGAGAAACATAATTTTTCGCCCGAAAAAAAACTTAAGGGGTACCACTGTCGTTTTTTTTTTCGGGACGAATATTTGAGTTTCGATATCTCAGCTCTGGAAGGGGCTAGAGCCTCCATTTTTGCACTCAGGTCTAAGTCTCATGGCCCTCTATCAGAATCCAGAGTTTTGGGAATATTGGAGAAACTTAATTTTTCGCCAAAAAAAAAAAATAACGTAAGGGGTACCACTGCCGTTTTTTTTTTTCGGGTCAAATTTTTGAGTTTCGATATCTCAGCTCTGGAAGGGGCTAGAGCCTCCATTTTTGCACTCAGGTCTAAGTCTCATGTCCCTCTATCAGAATCCAGAGTTTTGAGAAGATTGGAGAAGCTTAATTTTTCGCCCGAAAAAAAAAAACGTAAGGGGTACCACTGTCGTTTTTTTTTTTCGGGGCGAATTTTTAAGTTTCCATATCTCAGCTCTGGAAGGGGCTAGAGCCTCCATTTTTGCACTCAGGTCTAAGTCTCATGTCCCTCTATCAGAATCCAGAGTTTTGAGAAGATTGGAGAAACTTAATTTTTCGCCCGAAAAAAAAAACGAAAGGGGTACCACTGTCGTTTTTTTTTTTTCGGGACGAATATTTGAGTTTCGATATCTCAGCTCTGGAAGAGGCTAGAGCCTCCATTTTTGCACTCAGGTCTAAGTCTCATGGCCCTCTATCAGAATCCAGAGTTTTGGGAAGATTGGAGAAACTTAATTTTTCGCCCGAAAAAAAAAAACGTAAGGGGTACCACTGTCGTTTTTTTTTCGGGCAGAATTTTTGAGTTTCGATATCTCAGCTCTGGAAGGGGCTGGAGCCTCCATTTTTGCACTCAGGTCTAAGTCTCATGGCCCTCTATCAGAATTCAGAGTTTTGGGAAGATTGTAGAAACTTAATTTTTCGCCCGAAAAAAAAAAACGTAAGGGGTACCACTGTCGTTTTTTTTTTCGGGCCGAATTTTTGAGTTTCGATATCTCAGCTCTGGAAGGGTCTAGAGTCTCCATTTTTGCACTCAGGTCTAAGTCTCATGGCCCTCTATCAGAATCCAGAGTTTTGACAAGATTGAAGAAACGTAATTTTTCGCCCGAAAAAAAAAAACGTAAGGGGTACCACTGTCGTTTTTTTTTCGGGCCGAATTTTTGAGTTTCCATATCTCAGCTCTGGAAGGGGCTAGAGCCTCCATTTTTGCACTCAGGTCTAAGTCTCATGGCCCTCTATCAGAATCCAGAGTGTTGGGAAGATTGGAGAAACATAATTTTTCGCCCGAAAAAAAACTTAAGGGGTACAACTGTCGTTTTTTTTTTCGGGACGAATATTTGAGTTTCGATATCTCAGCTCTGGAAGGGGCTAGAGCCTCCATTTTTGCACTCAGGTCTAAGTCTCATGGCCCTCTATCAGAATCCTGAGTTTTAGGAAGATTGGAGAAACTTAATTTTTCGCCCGAAAAAAAAAACGTAAGGGGTACCACTGTCGTTTTTTTTTTCGGGCAGAATTTTTGAGTTTCGATATCTCAGCTCTGGAAGGGGCTGGAGCCTCCATTTTTGCACTCAGGTCTAAGTCTCATGGCCCTCTATCAGAATTCAGAGTTTTGGGAAGATTGGAGAAACTTAATTTTTCGCCCGAAAAAAAAACCGTAAGGGGTACCACTGTCGTTTTTTTATTCGGGCTGAATTTTTGAGTTTCCATATCTCAGCTCTGGAAGGGGCTAGAGCCTCCATTTTTGCACTCAGGTCTAAGTCTCATGGCCCTCTATCAGAATCCAGAGTTTTGACAAGATTGGAGAAACGTAATTTTTCGCCCGAAAAAAAAAACGTAAGGGGTACCACTGTCAATTTTTTTTTCGGGACGAATTTTTGAGTTTCCATATCTCAGCTCTGGAAGGGGCTAGAGCCTCCATTTTTGCACTCAGGTCTAAGTCTCATGGTCCTCTATCAGAATCCAGAGTTTTGACAAGATTGGAGAAACGTAATTTTTCGCCCGAAAAAAAAAAACGTAAGGGGTACTGTCGTTTTTTTTTTTCGGGACGAATTTTTGAGTTTCCATATCTCAGCTCTGGAAGGGGCTAGAGCCTCCATTTTTGCACTCAGGTCTAAGTCTCATGGCCCTCTACCAGAATCCAGAGTTTTGGGAAGATTGGAGAAACTTAATTTTTCGCCCGAAAAAAAAAAAACGTAAGGGGTACCACTGTCGTTTTTTTTTTCGGGACGAATATTTGAGTTTCCATATCTCAGCTCTGGAAGGGGCTAGAGCCTCCATTTTTGCACTCAGGTCTAAGTCTCATGGCCCTCTATCAGAATCCAGAGTTTTGACAAGATTGGAGAAACGTAATTTTTCGCCCGAAAAAAAAAAACGTAAGGGGTACCACTGTCGGTTTTTTTTTCGGGACGAATTTTTGAGTTTCCATATCTCAGCTCTGGAAGGGGCTAGAGCCTCCATTTTTGCACTCAGGTCTAAGTCTCATGGCCCTCTACCAGAATCCAGAGTTTTGGGAAGATTGGAGAAACTTAATTTTTCGCCCAAAAAAAAAAAACCGTAAGGGGTACCACTGTCGTTTTTTTTTCGGGCCGAATTTTTGAGTTTCCATATCTCAGCTCTGGAAGGGGCTAGAGCCTCCATTTTTGCACTCAGGTCTAAGTCTCATGGCCCTCTATCAGAATCCAGAGTTTTGACAAGATTGGAGAAGCTTAATTTTTCGCCCGAAAAAAAAAACGTAAGGGGTACCACTGTCGTTTTTTTTTTTTCGGGCCGAATTTTTAAGTTTCCATATCTCAGCTCTGGAAGGGGCTAGAGCCTCCATTTTTGCACTCAGGTCTAAGTCTCATGGCCCTCTATCAGAATCCAGAGTTTTGGGAAGATTGGAGAAACTTAATTTTTCACCCAAAAAAAAAAACGTAAGGGGTACCACTGTCGGTTTTTTTTCGGGCCGAATTTTTGAGTTTCCATATCTCAGCTCTGGAAGGGGCTAGAGCCTCCATTTTTGCACTCAGGTCTAAGTCTCATGGCCCTCTATCAGAATCCAGAGTTTTGACAAAATTGGAGAAACGTAATTTTTCGCCCGAAAAAAAAAAAAACGTAAGGGGTACCACTGTCGTTTTTTTTTCGGGCCGAATTTTTGAGTTTCCATATCTCAGCTCTGGAAGGGGCTAGAGCCTCCATTTTTGCACTCAGGTCTAAGTCTCATGGCCCTCTATCAGAATCCAGAGTTTTGACAAGATTGGAGAAGCTTAGTTTTTCGCCCGAAAAAAAAAAACGTAAGGGGTACCACTGTCGTTTTTTTTTTTCGGGCCGAATTTTTAAGTTTCCATATCTCAGCTCTGGAAGGGGCTAGAGCCTCCATTTTTGCACTCAGGTCTAAGTCTCATGGCCCTCTATCAGAATCCAGAGTTTTGGGAATATTGGAGAAACTTAATTTTTCGCCAAAAAAAAAAAAATAACGTAAGGGGTACCACTGCCGTTTTTTTTTTTTCGGGTCAAATTTTTGAGTTTCGATATCTCAGCTCTGGAAGGGGCTAGAGCCTCCATTTTTGCACTCAGGTCTAAGTCTCATGGCCCTCTATCAGAATCCAGAGTTTTGACAAAATTGGAGAAACGTAATTTTTCGCCCGAAAAAAAAAAAAACGTAAGGGGTACCACTGTCGTTTTTTTTTCGGGCCGAATTTTTGAGTTTCCATATCTCAGCTCTGGAAGGGGCTAGAGCCTCCATTTTTGCACTCAGGTCTAAGTCTCATGGCCCTCTATCAGAATCCAGAGTTTTGACAAGATTGGAGAAGCTTAGTTTTTCGCCCGAAAAAAAAAACGTAAGGGGTACCACTGTCGTTTTTTTTTTCGGGCCGAATTTTTAAGTTTCCATATCTCAGCTCTGGAAGGGGCTAGAGCCTCCATTTTTGCACTCAGGTCTAAGTCTCATGGCCCTCTATCAGAATCCAGAGTTTTGGGAATATTGGAGAAACTTAATTTTTCGCCAAAAAAAAATAAAAATAACGTAAGGGGTACCACTGCCGTTTTTTTTTTTCGGGTCAAATTTTTGAGTTTCGATATCTCAGCTCTGGAAGGGGCTAGAGCCTCCATTTTTGCACTCAGGTCTAAGTCTCATGTCCCTCTATCAGAATCCAGAGTTTTGAGAAGATTGGAGAAGCTTAATTTTTCGCCCGAAAAAAAAAAACGTAAGGGGTACCACTGTCGTTTTTTTTTCGGGCCGAATTTTTGAGTTTCCATATCTCAGCTCTGGAAGGGGCTAGAGCCTCCATTTTTGCACTCAGGTCTAAGTCTCATGGCCCTCTATCAGAATCCAGAGTTTTGACAAGATTGGAGAAGCTTAGTTTTTCGCCCGAAAAAAAAAAACGTAAGGGGTACCACTGTCGTTTTTTTTTTTCGGGCCGAATTTTTAAGTTTCCATATCTCAGCTCTGGAAGGGCCTAGAGCCTCCATTTTTGCACTCAGGTCTAAGTCTCATGGCCCTCTATCAGAATCCAAAGTTTTGGGAATATTGGAGAAACTTAATTTTTCGCCAAAAAAAAAAAAAAATAACTTAAGGGGTACCACTGCCGTTTTTTTTTTCGGGTCAAATTTTTGAGTTTCGATATCTCAGCTCTGGAAGGGGCTAGAGCCTCCATTTTTGCACTCAGGTCTAAGTCGCATGGCCCTCTATCAGAATCCAGAGTTTTGACAAGATTGGAGAAACTTAATTTTTCGCCCGAAAAAAAAAACGTAAGGGGTACCACTGTCGTTTTTTTTTTTTCGGGCCGAATTTTTGAGTTTCCATATCTCAGCTCTGGAAGGGGCTAGAGCCTCCATTTTTGCACTCAGGTCTAAGTCTCATGGCCCTCTATCAGAATCCAGAGTTTTGGGAAGATTGGAGAAACTTAATTTTTTGCCCGAAAAAAAAAAACGTAAGGGGTACCACTGACGTTTTTTTTTCGGGCCGAATTTTTGAGTTTCCATATCTCAGCTCTGGAAGGGGCTAGAGCCTCCATTTTTGCACTCAGGTCTAAGTCTCATGGCCCTCTATCAGAATCCAGAGTTTTGGGAAGATTGGAGAAACTTAATTTTTCACCCAAAAAAAAAACGTAAGGGGTACCACTGTCGGTTTTTTTTCGGGCCGAATTTTTGAGTTTCCATATCTCAGCTCTGGAAGGGGCTAGAGCCTCCATTTTTGCACTCAGGTCTAAGTCTCATGGCCCTCTATCAGAATCCAGAGTTTTGACAAAATTGGAGAAACGTAATTTTTCGCCCGAAAAAAAAAAAAAACGTAAGGGGTACCACTGTCGTTTTTTTTTCGGGCCGAATTTTTGAGTTTCCATATCTCAGCTCTGGAAGGGGCTAGAGCCTCCATTTTTGCACTCAGGTCTAAGTCTCATGGCCCTCTATCAGAATCCAGAGTTTTGACAAGATTGGAGAAGCTTAGTTTTTCGCCCGAAAAAAAAAACGTAAGGGGTACCACTGTCGTTTTTTTTTTTCGGGCCGAATTTTTAAGTTTCCATATCTCAGCTCTGGAAGGGGCTAGAGCCTCCATTTTTGCACTCAGGTCTAAGTCTCATGGCCCTCTACCAGAATCCAGAGTTTTTGGAAGATTGGAGAAACTTAATTTTTCACCCGAAAAAAAAAAGTAAGGGGTACCACTGTCGTTTTTTTCGGGCCGAATTTTTGAGTTTCCATATCTCAGCTCTGGAAGGGGCTAGAGCCTCCATTTTTGCACTCAGGTCTAAGTCTCATGGCCCTCTATCAGAATCCAGAGTTTTGACAAGATTGGAGAAACGTAATTTTTCGCCCGAAAAAAAAAAAACGTAAGGGGTACCACTGTCGTTTTTTTTTCGGGCCGAATTTTTGAGTTTCCATATCTCAGCTCTGGAAGGGGCTAGAGCCTCCATTTTTGCACTCAGGTCTAAGTCTCATGGCCCTCTATCAGAATCCAGAGTTTTGGGAAGATTGGAGAAACTTAATTTTTCACCCAAAAAAAAAAACGTAAGGGGTACCACTGTCGTTTTTTTTTTCGGGCCGAATTTTTGAGTTTCCATATCTCAGCTCTGGAAGGGGCTAGAGCCTCCATTTTTGCACTCAGGTCTAAGTCTCATGGCCCTCTATCAGAATCCGGAGTTTTGGGAAGATTGGAGAAACATAATTTTTCGCCCGAAAACAAAAAACGTAAGGGGTACCACTGTCGTTTTTTTTTTCGGGACGAATATTTGAGTTTCGATATCTCAGCTCTGGAAGGGGCTAGAGCCTCCATTTTTGCACTCAGGTCTAAGTCTCAAGGCCCTCTATCAGAATCCAGAGTTTTGGGAAGATTGGAGAAACTTAATTTTTCGCCCCCCAAAAAAAAAAACGTAAGGGGTACCACTGTCGTTTTTTTCGGGACGAATATTTGAGTTTCGATATCTCAGCTCTGGAATGGGCTAGAGCCTCCATTTTTGCACTCAGGTCTAAGTCTCATGGCCCTCTATCAGAATCCAGAGTTTTGGGAAGATTGGAGAAACTTAATTTTTCGCCCCCCAAAAAAAACGTAAGGGGTACCACTGTCGTTTTTTTTTTCAGGCCGAAATTTTGAGTTTCCATATCTCAGCTCTGGAAGGGGCTAGAGCCTCCATTTTTGCACTCAGGTCTAAGTCTCATGGCCCTCAATCAGAATCCAGAGTTTTGGGAAGATTGGAGAAACTTAATTTTTCGCCCGAAAAAAAAAACGTAAGGGGTACCACTGTCGTTTTTTTTTCGGGCAGAATTTTTGAGTTTCCATATCTCAGCTCTGGAAGGGGCTAGAGCCTCCATTTTTGCACTCAGGTCTAAGTCTCATGGCCCTCTTTCAGAATCCAGAGTTTTGGGAAGATTGGAGAAACTTAATTTTTTGCCCGAAAAAAAAAAAACGTAAGGGGTACCACTGTCGGTTTTTTTTCGGGCCGAATTTTTGAGTTTCCATATCTCAGCTCTGGAAGGGGCTAGAGCCTCCATTTTTGCACTCAGGTCTAAGTCTCATGGCCCTCTATCAGAATCCAGAGTTTTGGGAAGATTGGAGAAACATAATTTTTCGCCCGAAAAAAAAAACATAAGGGGTACCACTGTCGTTTTTTTTTTCGGGACGAATATTTGAGTTTCGATATCTCAGCTCTGGAAGGGGCTAGAGCCTCCATTTTTGCACTCAGGTCTAAGTCTCATGGCCCTCTATCAGAATCCAGAGTTTTGGGAAGATTGGAGAAACTTAATTTTTCGCCCCAAAAAAAAAAAACGTAAGGGGTACCACTGTCGTTTTTTTTTCAGGCTGAATTTTTGAGTTTCCATATCTCAGCTCTGGAAGGGGCTAGAGCCTCCATTTTTGCACTCAGGTCTAAGTCTCATGGCCCTCTATCAGAATTCAGAGTTTTGGGAAGATTGGAGAAACTTAATTTTTCGCCCGAAAAAAAAACCGTAAGGGGTACCACTGTCGTTTTTTTTTTGGGCTGAATTTTTGAGTTTCCATATCTCAGCTCTGAAAGGGGCTAGAGCCTCCATTTTTGCACTCAGGTCTAAGTCTCATGGCCCTCTATCAGAATCCAGAGTTTTGACAAGATTGGAGAAACGTAATTTTTCGCCCGAAAAAAAAAAACGTAAGGGGTACCACTGTCGTTTTTTTTTCGGGCCGAATTTTTGAGTTTCCATATCACAGCTCTGGAAGGGGCTAGAGCCTCCATTTTTGCACTCAGGTCTAAGTCTCATGGCCCTCTATCAGAATCCAGAGTTTTGACAAGATTGGAGAAATTTAATTTTTCGCCCGAAAAAAAAAAAACGTAAGGGGTACCACTGTCGTTTTTTTTTTTTCGGGCCGAATTTTTGAGTTTCCATATCTCAGCTCTGGAAGGGGCTAGAGCCTCCATTTTTGTACTCAGGTCTAAGTCTCATGGCCCTCTATCAGAATGCAGAGTTTTGGGAAGATTGGAGAAACTTAATTTTTTTCCGAAAAAAAAAAAAAACGTAAGGGGTACCACTGTCGTTTTTTTTTTCGGGCCGAATTTTTGAGTTTCCATATCTCAGCTCTGGAAGGGGCTAGAGCCTCCATTTTTGCACTCAGGTCTAAGTCTCATGGCCCTCTATCAGAATCCAGAGTTTTGGGAAGATTGGAGAAACATAATTTTTCGCCCGAAAAAAGAACGTAAGGGGTACCACTGTCGTTTTTTTTTTCGGGACGAATATTTGAGTTTCGATATCTAAGCTCTGGAAGGGGCTAGAGCCTCCATTTTTGCACTCAGGTCTAAGTCTCATGGCCCTCTATCAGAATCCAGAGTTTTGGGAAGATTGGAGAAACTTAATTTTTCGCCCCAAAAAAAAAAACGTAAGGGGTACCACTGTCGTTTTTTTTTTCAGGCCGAATTTTTGAGTTTCCATATCTCAGCTCTGGAAGGGGCTAGAGCCTCCATTTTTGCACTTAGGTCTAAGTCTCATGGCCCTCTATCAGAATTCAGAGTTTTGGGAAGATTGGAGAAACTTAATTTTTCGCCCGAAAAAAAAACCGTAAGGGGTACCACTGTCGTTTTTTTTTTCGGGCTGAATTTTTGAGTTTCCATATCTCAGCTCTGGAAGGGGCTAGAGCCTCCATTTTTGCACTCAGGTCTAAGTCTCATGGCCCTCTATCAGAATCCAGAGTTTTGACAAGATTGGAGAAACGTAATTTTTCGCCCGAAAAAAAAAAACGTAAGGGGTACCACTGTCGTTTTTTTTTCGGGCCGAATTTTTGAGTTTCCATATCTCAGCTCTGGAAGGGGCTAGAGCCTCCATTTTTGCACTCAGGTCTAAGTCTCATGGCCCTCTACCAGAATCCAGAGTTTTGGGAAGATTGGAGAAACTTAATTTTTCACCCAAAAAAAAAAACGTAAGGGGTACCACTGTCGTTTTTTTTTCGGGCCGAATTTTTGAGTTTCCATATCTCAGCTCTGGAAGGGGCTAGAGCCTCCATTTTTGCACTCAGGTCTAAGTCTCATGGCCCTCTATCAGAATCCAGAGTTTTGACAAGATTGGAGAAACTTAATTTTTCGCCCGAAAAAAAAAACGTAAGGGGTACCACTGTCGTTTTTTTTTTTTCGGGCCGAATTTTTGAGTTTCCATATCTCAGCTCTGGAAGGGGCTAGAGCCTCCATTTTTGCACTCAGGTCTAAGTCTCATGGCCCTCTATAAGAATCCAGAGTTTTGGGAAGATTGGAGAAACTTAATTTTTTGCCCGAAAAAAAAAAAACGTAAGGGGTACCACTGTCGTTTTTTTTTCGGGCCGAATTTTTGAGTTTCCATATCTCAGCTCTGGAAGGGGCTAGAGCCTCCATTTTTGCACTCAGGTCTAAGTCTCATGGCCCTCTATCAGAATCCAGAGTTTTGGGAAGATTGGAGAAACTTAATTTTTCACCCAAAAAAAAAACGTAAGGGGTTTCACTGTCGGTTTTTTTTCGGGCCGAATTTTTGAGTTTCCATATCTCAGCTCTGGAAGGGGCTAGAGCCTCCATTTTTGCACTCAGGTCTAAGTCTCATGGCCCTCTATCAGAATCCAGAGTTTTGACAAGATTGGAGAAACGTAATTTTTCGCCCGAAAAAAAAAAAACGTAAGGGGTACCACTGTCGTTTTTTTTTTCGGGCCGAATTTTTGAGTTTCCATATCTCAGCTCTGGAAGGGGCTAGAGCCTCCATTTTTGCACTCAGGTCTAAGTCTCATGGCCCTCTATCAGAATCCAGAGTTTTGAGAAGATTGGAGAAACTTAATTTTTCGCCCGAAAAAAAAAACGAAAGGGGTACCACTGTTGTTTTTTTTTCGTGTCAAATTTTTGAGTTCCGATATCTCAGCTCTGGAAGGGTCTAGAGCCTCAATTTTTGCACTCAGGTCTAAGTCTCATGGCCCTCTATCAGAATCCAGAGTTTTGGGAAGATTGGAGAAACTTAATTTTTCGCCCGAAAAAAAAAAACCGTAAGGGGTACCACTCTCGTTTTTTTTCGGGCCGAATTTTTGAGTTTCCATATCTCAGCTCTGGAAGGGGCTAGAGCCTCCATTTTTGCACTCAGGTCTAAGTCTCATGGCCCTCTATCAGAATCCAGAGTTTTGGGAAGATTGGAGAAACTTAATTTTTCGCCCGAAAAAAAAAAACGTAAGGGGTACCACTGTCGTTTTTTTTTTTTTTCGGGACGAATATTTGAGTTTCGATATCTCAGCTCTGGAAGAGGCTAGAGCCTCCATTTTTGCACTCAGGTCTAAGTCTCATGGCCCTCTATCAGAATCCAGAGTTTTGGGAAGATTGGAGAAACTTAATTTTTCGCCCCAAAAAAAAACCGTAAGGGGTACCACTGTCGTTTTTTTTTTCAGGCTGAATTTTTGAGTTTCCATATCTCAGCTCTGGAAGGGGCTAGAGCCTCCATTTTTGCACTCAGGTCTAAGTCTCATGGCCCTCTATCAGAATTCAGAGTTTTGGGAAGATTGGAGAAACTAAATTTTTCGCCCGAAAAAAAAAACCGTAAGGGGTACCACTGTCGTTTTTTTTTTCGGGCTGAATTTTTGAGTTTCCATATCTCAGCTCTGGAAGGGGCTAGAGCCTCCATTTTTGCACTCAGGTCTAAGTCTCATGGCCCTCTATCAGAATCCAGAGTTTTGACAAGATTGGAGAAACGTAATTTTTCGCCGAAAAAAAAAAAAAAACGTAAGGGGTACCACTGTCGTTTTTTTTTCGGGCCGAATTTTTGAGTTTCCATATCTCAGCTCTGGAAGGGGCTAGAGCCTCCATTTTTGCACTCAGGTCTAAGTCTCATGGCCCTCTATCAGAATCCAGAGTTTTGACAAGATTGGAGAAACTTAATTTTTCGCCCGAAAAAAAAAACGTAAGGGGTACCACTGTCGTTTTTTTTTTTTCGGGCCGAATTTTTGAGTTTCCATATCTCAGCTCTGGAAGGGGCTAGAGCCTCCATTTTTGCACTCAGGTCTAAGTCTCATGGCCCTCTATCGGAATCCAGAGTTTTGGGAAGATTGGAGAAACTTAATTTTTTGCCCGAAAAAAAAAAAACGTAAGGGGTACCACTGTCGTTTTTTTTTTCGGGCCGAATTTTTGAGTTTCCATATCTCAGCTCTGGAAGGGGCTAGAGCCTCCATTTTTGCACTCAGGTCTAAGTCTCATGGCCCTCTATCAGAATCCAGAGTTTTGGGAAGATTGGAGAAACTTAATTTTTCACCCAAAAAAAAAACCGTAAGGGGTACCACTGTCGGTTTTTTTTCGGGCCGAATTTTTGAGTTTCCATATCTCAGCTCTGGAAGGGGCTAGAGCCTCCATTTTTGCACTCAGGTCTAAGTCTCATGGCCCTCTATCAGAATCCAGAGTTTTGACAAGATTGGAGAAACGTAATTTTTCGCCCGAAAAAAAAAAAAACGTAAGGGGTACCACTGTCGTTTTTTTTTCGGGCCGAATTTTTGAGTTTCCATATCTCAGCTCTGGAAGGGGCTAGAGCCTCCATTTTTGCACTCAGGTCTAAGTCTCATGGCCCTCTATCAGAATCCAGAGTTTTGACAAGATTGGAGAAGCTTAATTTTTCGCCCGAAAAAAAAAACGTAAGGGGTACCACTGTCGTTTTTTTTTTTTCGGGCCGAATTTTTAAGTTTCCATATCTCAGCTCTGGAAGGGGCTAGAGCCTCCATTTTTGCACTCAGGTCTAAGTCTCATGGCCCTCTATCAGAATCCAGAGTTTTGGGAATATTGGAGAAACTTAATTTTTCGCCAAAAAAAAAAAAATAACGTAAGGGGTACCACTGCCGTTTTTTTTTTTCGGGTCAAATTTTTTTGAGTTTCGATATCTCAGCTCTAGAAGGGGCTAGAGCCTCCATTTTTGCACTCAGGTCTAAGTCTCATGTCCCTCTATCAGAATCCAGAGTTTTGAGAAGATTGGAGAAGCTTAATTTTTCGCCCGAAAAAAAAAAACGTAAGGGGTACCACTGTCGTTTTTTTTTTTCGGGCCGAATTTTTAAGTTTCCATATCTCAGCTCTGGAAGGGGCTAGAGCCTCCATTTTTGCACTCAGGTCTAAGTCTCATGTCCCTCTATCAGAATCCAGAGTTTTGAGAAGATTGGAGAAACTTAATTTTTCGCCCGAAAAAAAAAACGTGAGGGGTACCACTGTCGTTTTTTTTTTTTCGGGACGAATATTTGAGTTTCGATATCTCAGCTCTGGAAGAGGCTAGAGCCTCCATTTTTGCACTCAGGTCTAAGTCTCATGGCCCTCTATCAGAATCCAGAGTTTTGACAAGATTGGAGAAACTTAATTTTTCGCCCGAAAAAAAAAACGTAAGGGGTACCACTGTCGTTTTTTTTTTTTCGGGCCGAATTTTTGAGTTTCCATATCTCAGCTCTGGAAGGGGCTAGAGCCTCCATTTTTGCACTCAGGTCTAAGTCTCATGGCCCTCTATCGGAATCCAGAGTTTTGGGAAGATTGGAGAAACTTAATTTTTTGCCCGAAAAAAAAAAACGTAAGGGGTACCACTGTCGTTTTTTTTTTCGGGCCGAATTTTTGAGTTTCCATATCTCAGCTCTGGAAGGGGCTAGAGCCTCCATTTTTGCACTCAGGTCTAAGTCTCATGGCCCTCTATCAGAATCCAGAGTTTTGGGAAGATTGGAGAAACTTAATTTTTCACCCAAAAAAAAAACCGTAAGGGGTACCACTGTCGGTTTTTTTTCGGGCCGAATTTTTGAGTTTCCATATCTCAGCTCTGGAAGGGGCTAGAGCCTCCATTTTTGCACTCAGGTCTAAGTCTCATGGCCCTCTATCAGAATCCAGAGTTTTGACAAGATTGGAGAAACGTAATTTTTCGCCCGAAAAAAAAAAAACGTAAGGGGTACCACTGTCGTTTTTTTTTCGGGCCGAATTTTTGAGTTTCCATATCTCAGCTCTGGAAGGGGCTAGAGCCTCCATTTTTGCACTCAGGTCTAAGTCTCATGGCCCTCTATCAGAATCCAGAGTTTTGACAAGATTGGAGAAGCTTAATTTTTCGCCCGAAAAAAAAAACGTAAGGGGTACCACTGTCGTTTTTTTTTTTTCGGGCCGAATTTTTAAGTTTCCATATCTCAGCTCTGGAAGGGGCTAGAGCCTCCATTTTTGCACTCAGGTCTAAGTCTCATGGCCCTCTATCAGAATCCAGAGTTTTGGGAATATTGGAGAAACTTAATTTTTCGCCAAAAAAAAAAAAATAACGTAAGGGGTACCACTGCCGTTTTTTTTTTCGGGTCAAATTTTTTTGAGTTTCGATATCTCAGCTCTGGAAGGGGCTAGAGCCTCCATTTTTGCACTCAGGTCTAAGTCTCATGTCCCTCTATCAGAATCCAGAGTTTTGAGAAGATTGGAGAAGCTTAATTTTTCGCCCGAAAAAAAAAAACGTAAGGGGTACCACTGTCGTTTTTTTTTTTCGGGCCGAATTTTTAAGTTTCCATATCTCAGCTCTGGAAGGGGCTAGAGCCTCCATTTTTGCACTCAGGTCTAAGTCTCATGTCCCTCTATCAGAATCCAGAGTTTTGAGAAGATTGGAGAAACTTAATTTTTCGCCCGAAAAAAAAAACGTGAGGGGTACCACTGTCGTTTTTTTTTTTCGGGACGAATATTTGAGTTTCGATATCTCAGCTCTGGAAGAGGCTAGAGCCTCCATTTTTGCACTCAGGTCTAAGTCTCATGGCCCTCTATCAGAATCCAGAGTTTTGGGAAGATTGGAGAAACTTAATTTTTCGCCCCCAAAAAAAAAACGTAAGGGGTACCACTGTCGGTTTTTTTTTCGGGCCGAATTTTTGAGTTTCCATATCTCAGCTCTGGAAGGGGCTAGAGCCTCCATTTTTGCACTCAGGTCTAAGTCTCATGGCCCTCTATCAGAATTCAGAGTTTTGGGAAGATTGGAGAAACTTAATTTTTCGCCCGAAAAAAAAAACCGTAAGGGGTACCACTGTCGTTTTTTTTTTCGGGCTGAATTTTTTAGTTTCCATATCTCAGCTCTGGAAGGGGCTAGAGCCTCCATTTTTGCACTCAGGTCTAAGTCTCATGGCCCTCTATCAGAATCCAGAGTTTTGACAAGATTGGAGAAACTTAATTTTTCGCCCGAAAAAAAAAACGTAAGGGGTACCACTGTCGTTTTTTTTTTTTCGGGCCGAATTTTTGAGTTTCCATATCTCAGCTCTGGAAGGGGCTAGAGCCTCCATTTTTGCACTCAGGTCTAAGTCTCATGGCCCTCTATCAGAATCCAGAGTTTTGGGAAGATTGGAGAAACTTAATTTTTTGCCCGAAAAAAAAAAAACGTAAGGGGTACCACTGTCGTTTTTTTTTTCGGGCCGAATTTTTGAGTTTCCATATCTCAGCTCTGGAAGGGGCTAGAGCCTCCATTTTTGCACTCAGGTCTAAGTCTCATGGCCCTCTATCAGAATCCAGAGTTTTGACAAAATTGGAGAAACGTAATTTTTCGCCCGAAAAAAAAAAAAAACGTAAGGGGTACCACTGTGGTTTTTTTTTCGGGCCGAATTTTTGAGTTTCCATATCTCAGCTCTGGAAGGGGCTAGAGCCTCCATTTTTGCACTCAGGTCTAAGTCTCATGGCCCTCTATCAGAATCCAGAGTTTTGACAAGATTGGAGAAGCTTAGTTTTTCGCCCGAAAAAAAAAACGTAAGGGGTACCACTGTCGTTTTTTTTTTTCGGGCCGAATTTTTAAGTTTCCATATCTCAGCTCTGGAAGGGCCTAGAGCCTCCATTTTTGCACTCAGGTCTAAGTCTCATGGCCCTCTATCAGAATCCAAAGTTTTGGGAATATTGGAGAAACTTAATTTTTCGCCAAAAAAAAAAAAAATAACGTAAGGGGTACCACTGCCGTTTTTTTTTTCGGGTCAAATTTTTGAGTTTCGATATCTCAGCTCTGGAAGGGGCTAGAGCCTCCATTTTTGCACTCAGGTCTAAGTCTCATGGCCCTCTATCAGAATCCAGAGTTTTGACAAGATTGGAGAAACTTAATTTTTCGCCAAAAAAAAAAACGTAAGGGGTACCACTGTCGTTTTTTTTTCGGGCCGAATTTTTGAGTTTCCATATCTCAGCTCTGGAAGGGGCTAGAGCCTCCATTTTTGCACTCAGGTCTAAGTCTCATGGCCCTCTATCAGAATCCAGAGTTTTGACAAGATTGGAGAAGCTTAGTTTTTCGCCCGAAAAAAAAAAACGTAAGGGGTACCACTGTCGTTTTTTTTTTTCGGGCCGAATTTTTAAGTTTCCATATCTCAGCTCTGGAAGGGGCTAGAGCCTCCATTTTTGCACTCAGGTCTAAGTCTCATGGCCCTCTATCCGAATCCAGAGTTTTGGGAATATTGGAGAAACTTAATTTTTCGCCAAAAAAAAAAAAAATAACGTAAGGGGTACCACTGCCGTTTTTTTTTTTCGGGTCAAATTTTTGAGTTTCGATATCTCAGCTCTGGAAGGGGCTAGAGCCTCCATTTTTGCACTCAGGTCTAAGTCTCATGTCCCTCTATCAGAATCCAGAGTTTTGAGAAGATTGGAGAAGCTTAATTTTTCGCCCGAAAAAAAAAACGTAAGGGGTACCACTGTCGTTTTTTTTTCGGGCCGAATTTTTGAGTTTCCATATCTCAGCTCTGGAAGGGGCTAGAGCCTCCATTTTTGCACTCAGGTCTAAGTCTCATGGCCCTCTATCAGAATCCAGAGTTTTGACAAGATTGGATTGGAGAAGCTTAGTTTTTCGCCCGAAAAAAAAAAACGTAAGGGGTACCACTGTCGTTTTTTTTTTCGGGCCGAATTTTTGAGTTTCCATATCTCAGCTCTGGAAGGGGCTAGAGCCTCCATTTTTGCACTCAGGTCTAAGTCTCATGGCCCTCTATCAGAATCCAGAGTTTTGGGAAGATTGGAGAAACTTAATTTTTCACCCAAAAAAAAAAACGTAAGGGGTACCACTGTCGGTTTTTTTTCGGGCCGAATTTTTGAGTTTCCATATCTCAGCTCTGGAAGGGGCTAGAGCCTCCATTTTTGCACTCAGGTCTAAGTCTCATGGCCCTCTATCAGAATCCAGAGTTTTGACAAAATTGGAGAAACGTAATTTTTCGCCCGAAAAAAAAAAAAAACGTAAGGGGTACCACTGTCGTTTTTTTTTCGGGCCGAATTTTTGAGTTTCCATATCTCAGCTCTGGAAGGGGCTAGAGCCTCCATTTTTGCACTCAGGTCTAAGTCTCATGGCCCTCTATCAGAATCCAGAGTTTTGACAAGATTGGAGAAGCTTAGTTTTTCGCCCGAAAAAAAAAAACGTAAGGGGTACCACTGTCGTTTTTTTTTTTCGGGCCGAATTTTTAAGTTTCCATATCTCAGCTCTGGAAGGGGCTAGAGCCTCCATTTTTGCACTCAGGTCTAAGTCTCATGGCCCTCTATCAGAATCCAGAGTTTTGGGAATATTGGAGAAACTTAATTTTTCGCCAAAAAAAAATAAAAATAACGTAAGGGGTACCACTGCCGTTTTTTTTTTCGGGTCAAATTTTTGAGTTTCGATATCTCAGCTCTGGAAGGGGCTAGAGCCTCCATTTTTGCACTCAGGTCTAAGTCTCATGTCCCTCTATCAGAATCCAGAGTTTTGAGAAGATTGGAGAAGCTTAATTTTTCGCCCGAAAAAAAAAACGTAAGGGGTACCACTGTCGTTTTTTTTTCGGGCCGAATTTTTGAGTTTCCATATCTCAGCTCTGGAAGGGGCTAGAGCCTCAATTTTTGCACTCAGGTCTAAGTCTCATGGCCCTCTATCAGAATCCAGAGTTTTGACAAGATTGGAGAAGCTTAGTTTTTCGCCCGAAAAAAAAAAACGTAAGGGGTACCACTGTCGTTTTTTTTTTTCGGGCCGAATTTTTAAGTTTCCATATCTCAGCTCTGGAAGGGCCTAGAGCCTCCATTTTTGCACTCAGGTCTAAGTCTCATGGCCCTCTATCAGAATCCAAAGTTTTGGGAATATTGGAGAAACTTAATTTTTCGCCAAAAAAAAAAAAAATAACGTAAGGGGTACCACTGCCGTTTTTTTTTTCGGGTCAAATTTTTGAGTTTCGATATCTCAGCTCTGGAAGGGGCTAGAGCCTCCATTTTTGCACTCAGGTCTAAGTCGCATGGCCCTCTATCAGAATCCAGAGTTTTGACAAGATTGGAGAAACTTAATTTTTCGCCAAAAAAAAAAACCGTAAGGGGTACCACTGTCGTTTTTTTTTTCGGGCTGAATTTTTTAGTTTCCATATCTCAGCTCTGGAAGGGGCTAGAGCCTCCATTTTTGCACTCAGGTCTAAGTCTCATGGCCCTCTATCAGAATCCAGAGTTTTGACAAGATTGGAGAAACTTAATTTTTCGCCCGAAAAAAAAAACGTAAGGGGTACCACTGTCGTTTTTTTTTTTCGGGCCGAATTTTTGAGTTTCCATATCTCAGCTCTGGAAGGGGCTAGAGCCTCCATTTTTGCACTCAGGTCTAAGTCTCATGGCCCTCTATCAGAATCCAGAGTTTTGGGAAGATTGGAGAAACTTAATTTTTCACCCAAAAAAAAAAACGTAAGGGGTACCACTGTCGGTTTTTTTTCGGGCCGAATTTTTGAGTTTCCATATCTCAGCTCTGGAAGGGGCTAGAGCCTCCATTTTTGCACTCAGGTCTAAGTCTCATGGCCCTCTATCAGAATCCAGAGTTTTGACAAAATTGGAGAAACGTAATTTTTCGCCCGAAAAAAAAAAAAACGTAAGGGGTACCACTGTCGTTTTTTTTTCGGGCCGAATTTTTGAGTTTCCATATCTCAGCTCTGGAAGGGGCTAGAGCCTCCATTTTTGCACTCAGGTCTAAGTCTCATGGCCCTCTATCAGAATCCAGAGTTTTGACAAGATTGGAGAAGCTTAGTTTTTCGCCCGAAAAAAAAAAACGTAAGGGGTACCACTGTCGTTTTTTTTTTTCGGGCCGAATTTTTAAGTTTCCATATCTCAGCTCTGGAAGGGGCTAGAGCCTCCATTTTTGCACTCAGGTCTAAGTCTCATGGCCCTCTATCAGAATCCAGAGTTTTGGGAATATTGGAGAAACTTAATTTTTCGCCAAAAAAAAAAAAAAATAACGTAAGGGGTACCACTGCCGTTTTTTTTTTTTCGGGTCAAATTTTTGAGTTTCGATATCTCAGCTCTGGAAGGGGCTAGAGCCTCCATTTTTGCACTCAGGTCTAAGTCTCATGTCCCTCTATCAGAATCCAGAGTTTTGAGAAGATTGGAGAAGCTTAATTTTTCGCCCGAAAAAAAAAACGTAAGGGGTACCACTGTCGTTTTTTTTTTTCGGGCCGAATTTTTAAGTTTCCATATCTCAGCTCTGGAAGGGGCTAGAGCCTCCATTTTTGCACTCAGGTCTAAGTCTCATGGCCCTCTATCAGAATCCAGAGTTTTGAGAAGATTGGAGAAACTTAATTTTTCGCCCGAAAAAAAAAACGAAAGGGGTACCACTGTCGTTTTTTTTTTTTCGGGACGAATATTTGAGTTTCGATATCTCAGCTCTGGAAGAGGCTAGAGCCTCCATTTTTGCACTCAGGTCTAAGTCTCATGGCCCTCTATCAGAATCCAGAGTTTTGGGAAGATTGGAGAAACTTAATTTTTCGCCCCAAAAAAAAAAACGTAAGGGGTACCACTGTCGTTTTTTTTTCGGGCCGAATTTTTGAGTTTCCATATCTCAGCTCTGGAAGGGGCTAGAGCCTCCATTTTTGCACTCAGGTCTAAGTCTCATGGCCCTCTATCAGAATTCAGAGTTTTGGGAAGATTGGAGAAACTTAATTTTTCGCCCGAAAAAAAAACCGTAAGGGGTACCACTGTCGTTTTTTTCGGGCTGAATTTTTGAGTTTCCATATCTCAGCTCTGGAAGGGGCTAGAGCCTCCATTTTTGCACTAAGGTCTAAGTCTCATGGCCCTCTACCAGAATCCAGAGTTTTTGGAAGATTGGAGAAACTTAATTTTTCACCCGAAAAAAAAAAAGTAAGGGGTACCACTGTCGTTTTTTTCGGGCCGAATTTTTGAGTTTCCATATCTCAGCTCTGGAAGGGGCTAGAGCCTCCATTTTTGCACTCAGGTCTAAGTCTCATGGCCCTCTATCAGAATCCAGAGTTTTGACAAGATTGGAGAAACGTAATTTTTCGCCCGAAAAAAAAAAAAACGTAAGGGGTACCACTGTCGTTTTTTTTTCGGGCCGAATTTTTGAGTTTCCATATCTCAGCTCTGGAAGGGGCTAGAGCCTCCATTTTTGCACTCAGGTCTAAGTCTCATGGCCCTCTATCAGAATCCAGAGTTTTGACAAGATTGGAGAAACGTAATTTTTCGCCCGAAAAAAAAAAACGTAAGGGGTACCACTGTCGTTTTTTTTTGGGCCGAATTTTTGAGTTTCCATATCTCAGCTCTGGAAGGGGCTAGAGCCTCCATTTTTGCACTCAGGTCTAAGTCTCATGGCCCTCTATCAGAATCCAGAGTTTTGGGAAGATTGGAGAAACTTAATTTTTCACCCAAAAAAAAAAACGTAAGGGGTACCACTGTCGTTTTTTTTTTTTTTCTCGGGCCGAATTTTTGAGTTTCCATATCTCAGCTCTGGAAGGGGCTAGAGCCTCCATTTTTGCACTCAGGTCTAAGTCTCATGGCCCTCTATCAGAATCCAGAGTTTTGGGAAGATTGGAGAAACTTAATTTTTTGCCCGAAAAAAAAAAAACGTAAGGGGTACCACTGTCGTTTTTTTTTTGGGCCGAATTTTTGAGTTTCCATATCTCAGCTCTGGAAGGGGCTAGAGCCTCCATTTTTGCACTCTGGTCTAAGTCTCATGGCCCTCTATCAGAATCCAGAGTTTTGGGAAGATTGGAGAAACTTAATTTTTCGCCCGAAAAAAAAAAACGTAAGGGGTACCACTCTCGTTTTTTTTCGGGCCGAATTTTTGAGTTTCCATATCTCAGCTCTGGAAGGGGCTAGAGCCTCCATTTTTGCACTCAGGTCTAAGTCTCATGGCCCTCTATCAGAATTCAGAGTTTTGGGAAGATTGGAGAAACTTAATTTTTCGCCCGAAAAAAAAAAACGTAAGGGGTACCACTGTCGTTTTTTTTTTTCGGGACGAATATTTGAGTTTCGATATCTCAGCTCTGGAAGAGGCTAGAGCCTCCATTTTTGCACTCAGGTCTAAGTCTCATGGCCCTCTATCAGAATCCAGAGTTTTGGGAAGATTGGAGAAACTTAATTTTTCGCCCGAAAAAAAAAAACGTAAGGGGTACCACTGTCGTTTTTTTTTTCGGGCAGAATTTTTGAGTTTCGATATCTCAGCTCTGGAAGGGGCTGGAGCCTCCATTTTTGCACTCAGGTCTAAGTCTCATGGCCCTCTATCAGAATCCAGAGTTTTGACAAGATTGGAGAAACGTAATTTTTCGCCCGAAAAAAAAAACGTAAGGGGTACCACTGTCGTTTTTTTTTCGGGCCGAATTTTTGAGTTTCCATATCTCAGCTCTGGAAGGGGCTAGAGCCTCCATTTTTGCACTCAGGTCTAAGTCTCATGGCCCTCTATCAGAATCCAGAGTGTTGGGAAGATTGGAGAAACATAATTTTTCGCCCGAAAAAAAACTTAAGGGGTACCACTGTCGTTTTTTTTTTCGGGACGAATATTTGAGTTTCGATATCTCAGCTCTGGAAGGGGCTAGAGCCTCCATTTTTGCACTCAGGTCTAAGTCTCATGGCCCTCTATCAGAATCCAGAGTTTTGGGAATATTGGAGAAACTTAATTTTTCGCCAAAAAAAAAAAATAACGTAAGGGGTACCACTGCCGTTTTTTTTTTTCGGGTCAAATTTTTGAGTTTCGATATCTCAGCTCTGGAAGGGGCTAGAGCCTCCATTTTTGCACTCAGGTCTAAGTCTCATGTCCCTCTATCAGAATCCAGAGTTTTGAGAAGATTGGAGAAGCTTAATTTTTCGCCCGAAAAAAAAAAACGTAAGGGGTACCACTGTCGTTTTTTTTTTTCGGGGCGAATTTTTAAGTTTCCATATCTCAGCTCTGGAAGGGGCTAGAGCCTCCATTTTTGCACTCAGGTCTAAGTCTCATGTCCCTCTATCAGAATCCAGAGTTTTGAGAAGATTGGAGAAACTTAATTTTTCGCCCGAAAAAAAAAACGAAAGGGGTACCACTGTCGTTTTTTTTTTTTCGGGACGAATATTTGAGTTTCGATATCTCAGCTCTGGAAGAGGCTAGAGCCTCCATTTTTGCACTCAGGTCTAAGTCTCATGGCCCTCTATCAGAATCCAGAGTTTTGGGAAGATTGGAGAAACTTAATTTTTCGCCCGAAAAAAAAAAACGTAAGGGGTACCACTGTCGTTTTTTTTTCGGGCAGAATTTTTGAGTTTCGATATCTCAGCTCTGGAAGGGGCTGGAGCCTCCATTTTTGCACTCAGGTCTAAGTCTCATGGCCCTCTATCAGAATTCAGAGTTTTGGGAAGATTGTAGAAACTTAATTTTTCGCCCGAAAAAAAAAAACGTAAGGGGTACCACTGTCGTTTTTTTTTTCGGGCCGAATTTTTGAGTTTCGATATCTCAGCTCTGGAAGGGTCTAGAGTCTCCATTTTTGCACTCAGGTCTAAGTCTCATGGCCCTCTATCAGAATCCAGAGTTTTGACAAGATTGAAGAAACGTAATTTTTCGCCCGAAAAAAAAAAACGTAAGGGGTACCACTGTCGTTTTTTTTTCGGGCCGAATTTTTGAGTTTCCATATCTCAGCTCTGGAAGGGGCTAGAGCCTCCATTTTTGCACTCAGGTCTAAGTCTCATGGCCCTCTATCAGAATCCAGAGTGTTGGGAAGATTGGAGAAACATAATTTTTCGCCCGAAAAAAAACTTAAGGGGTACAACTGTCGTTTTTTTTTTCGGGACGAATATTTGAGTTTCGATATCTCAGCTCTGGAAGGGGCTAGAGCCTCCATTTTTGCACTCAGGTCTAAGTCTCATGGCCCTCTATCAGAATCCTGAGTTTTAGGAAGATTGGAGAAACTTAATTTTTCGCCCGAAAAAAAAAACGTAAGGGGTACCACTGTCGTTTTTTTTTTCGGGCAGAATTTTTGAGTTTCGATATCTCAGCTCTGGAAGGGGCTGGAGCCTCCATTTTTGCACTCAGGTCTAAGTCTCATGGCCCTCTATCAGAATTCAGAGTTTTGGGAAGATTGGAGAAACTTAATTTTTCGCCCGAAAAAAAAACCGTAAGGGGTACCACTGTCGTTTTTTTATTCGGGCTGAATTTTTGAGTTTCCATATCTCAGCTCTGGAAGGGGCTAGAGCCTCCATTTTTGCACTCAGGTCTAAGTCTCATGGCCCTCTATCAGAATCCAGAGTTTTGACAAGATTGGAGAAACGTAATTTTTCGCCCGAAAAAAAAAAACGTAAGGGGTACCACTGTCAATTTTTTTTTCGGGACGAATTTTTGAGTTTCCATATCTCAGCTCTGGAAGGGGCTAGAGCCTCCATTTTTGCACTCAGGTCTAAGTCTCATGGTCCTCTATCAGAATCCAGAGTTTTGACAAGATTGGAGAAACGTAATTTTTCGCCCGAAAAAAAAAAACGTAAGGGGTACTGTCGTTTTTTTTTTTCGGGACGAATTTTTGAGTTTCCATATCTCAGCTCTGGAAGGGGCTAGAGCCTCCATTTTTGCACTCAGGTCTAAGTCTCATGGCCCTCTACCAGAATCCAGAGTTTTGGGAAGATTGGAGAAACTTAATTTTTCGCCCGAAAAAAAAAAACGTAAGGGGTACCACTGTCGTTTTTTTTTTCGGGACGAATATTTGAGTTTCCATATCTCAGCTCTGGAAGGGGCTAGAGCCTCCATTTTTGCACTCAGGTCTAAGTCTCATGGCCCTCTATCAGAATCCAGAGTTTTGACAAGATTGGAGAAACGTAATTTTTCGCCCGAAAAAAAAAAACGTAAGGGGTACCACTGTCGGTTTTTTTTTCGGGACGAATTTTTGAGTTTCCATATCTCAGCTCTGGAAGGGGCTAGAGCCTCCATTTTTGCACTCAGGTCTAAGTCTCATGGCCCTCTACCAGAATCCAGAGTTTTGGGAAGATTGGAGAAACTTAATTTTTCGCCCAAAAAAAAAAAACCGTAAGGGGTACCACTGTCGTTTTTTTTTCGGGCCGAATTTTTGAGTTTCCATATCTCAGCTCTGGAAGGGGCTAGAGCCTCCATTTTTGCACTCAGGTCTAAGTCTCATGGCCCTCTATCAGAATCCAGAGTTTTGACAAGATTGGAGAAGCTTAATTTTTCGCCCGAAAAAAAAAACGTAAGGGGTACCACTGTCGTTTTTTTTTTTTCGGGCCGAATTTTTGAGTTTCCATATCTCAGCTCTGGAAGGGGCTAGAGCCTCCATTTTTGCACTCAGGTCTAAGTCTCATGGCCCTCTATCAGAATCCAGAGTTTTGGGAAGATTGGAGAAACTTAATTTTTCGCCAAAAAAAAAAAAAACGTAAGGGGTACCACTGCCGTTTTTTTTTTTCGGGTCAAATTTTTGAGTTTCGATATCTCAGCTCTGGAAGGGGCTAGAGCCTCCATTTTTGCACTCAGGTCCAAGTCTCATGGCCCTCTACCAGAATCCAGAGTTTTGGGAAGATTGGAGAAACTTAATTTTTCGCCCGAAAAAAAAAAACGTAAGGGGTACCACTGTCGTTTTTTTTTTCGGGCCGAATTTTTTAGTTTCCATATCTCAGCTCTGGAAGGGGCTAGAGCCTCCATTTTTGCACTCAGGTCTAAGGCTGCGTCCGAAACCGCATACTTCCCTACTATATAGTAGGTAAAAAGCAGTAGGCGAGTGAATAAGTATGTCTGAATCCTTACTATCCAAAAGGAGTAGGCGAGAATTACCAGAGTGACGTACTAATTATCGAGAGATTCGGGCATACGTATACTTATAGTACGTCCGAATATTCCTACTTTCGTACTATATCGTAGGGGAAAACAGTATTTGAAAGGAGTAGTATGTCCAAAACCTCAGTACTCATAAAAGAGTAGGCGAGAAGTTCCCGGATGATCTCCTGCTTTCGCCAAGATTTTTGAGTGTTCATCCGATGGATACTCTTCTATCCCAGGAGGCCACGGGAGAGCATTCGTCATTATCAACATCGCGGAGATCAGCGAAGTAGGGGGTTTTCAAATGTGAGTAAACACGGTTCCTTGTGTTTAAATCGTATGTGTTAAACTACTAACGTTATAGAGTAAACGTTTTAACTGTTGAAGGTCTAAAGGACTTAGACAGTATAGTATAGTTGTGATTTTGCTGTAAACACATGTTTTATTAGTTAGTTAAACAGGGGAGCTCCAGTAAGTAGGCTAACGTTACACGTAAGTTTCTAAAATGGATTTACATAACCATATAACGTTACATCTTAAACACGCTTATTTAAAATGTATATTTACATCTGAAATGAAAATATTGTTTAAGTATTGCAGATGAGCACATCCCAACATGAAAAATACATCTGAGTGATGTAACGTTATGTGTGCTATTATGAAGGATAATTCACTGTTGTCAACACTACTTACATTAGACAAATGTGCTGTAAATACGGTAAATAAATAAATCTATAAAGTAACTAAATATGTTATATTTAATTTGTCCCTTATTAGTGTTGATATATTAAGGAACATTTAAGTTGGATTAAAAGTGAGTTAACACATTAACCTCAGCATGTAAATTCAGTGTTGAGCTCGTAATGTGAATCTTGTCTGTATGTTACAAGGACAGAAGAACACGCGTGTGTTTATCCGGTGGAGAGAGGCTCATGATGCTGAATGCTGTCATCAAAGGCTTTGGGTGAGTATACTACAGAAATGGATATCAAAATCTATTCAATCTTAATTTGTAGTTTATTTTAATTATTGTAAATTCAAGTAGAGACATTACAACACTTTTCTGATTCTTGATTTCTGTGCATTTGCTGCATAGCTTTTGTGGTGGAGCAGGACCTGCAAGGAAAGATGATGGCAGCATTTGTTTTAGGGATTTTACTCAAATATAAAGTAAGGTTATTTTTAATAGATAAATCAAATGACATTGTGTTAAAATGACTGCTTTTGTATAATGTTTGTGCATTTTTGTAGGATCTGAAATGTCTGCAGACTGGTGTGAGCACTGAGGATGAGGAGCCAAGAGGTGCATCCTGGAAGTGGTGCCATGGATGAGTCCCTCCATCTCTCCACCTGCCCTTATGAGTCCCTCCATCTCTCCACCTGCCTTTACGAGACCCTCGATCTCTCCACCTGTCCTTATTGCCTCAGATTGTGAAGCGCAGCACAACAAGCTCTGGGAAGAAGGCACAGTCCCCTCTGGTGAATTCAGCAGAATAAAGCTGCAGAATGGGAACCGCTGTGTTGAGTCGGCATGATGTGGTGTTCAGCGGCTGTAAATACATGCTTGTAGTTTGAATAAAGCTTTGTTTCATGTGTTGTTGACTTGTATAATGCATTTGTTTATTGTGATGGTTACTTTTATTTGTTCTTTTACTCATTTATTCATTTTTATTATTGTTGTCAGTATATAAAATTTAATTATTTAATTAATGTATCCATTAATTCATCGATTGACTGATAATTGAGATGTTTCACTGCATTTATGAATATAAATGTATCCATGCATAACTGTCATATGACAAAACAAATTACATTTTGCTTGTTATATTAAATTATATTTTTAGTATATAAAAAAGTTATATAATTAAGTATTGGTCAGCATTTAATATTATTATTTTGTTTAAGTTTTGGGGTGGGCTAACAATGCAATTCATTCTGAGGTAATATTAATTTTTAAGGAGTGATACTTACATTTTTCGAGTATAAAATCAACAGTTTTCTCCAAAAGAGATCTTCGAGCAGCTGCCCGTCTCCTTTGCGCAGACATTACAAACGCAGAGGAAAACTGTTCTAGGTTGTGCTGTCGAGTCACTGATGGTATGAAGTGTTAGTACACCTGTCTCTCATAATTTAAACTTATAAACGTATTACATACAAGATCATGGAAAGATACCATAATAGTCATAATGACAAAACAGAAAACATAAAGATCATTGGTTTGTTTACATCATAATACAGGAAAAAGGAACAATAACAAGGCTAAATATCTTTAAATAGTTCTTCATAATACATGAAAAATGTTGTTGTTTTGTTGTTATAGGTCTGAGGGATGAAACGAGGTAAATTCATCAAGAAAAGGAGGAAAACTTAAAGGAGAAACGTTTTGGGTATAAAATAAAGAAATTAACAACATATATTCAAGAGGTGACGATTTGGGGGTTTCTTAATAAAAAAAAAATCAGCTGTTTCTTCAACAATACCACAACAAAATGAGAAAGTTTCATCAATGTCAAGATATTTATAGATAGAAGAATTAAACGTGTCGCTGTTCATTTCTTTGCGCTTGTGATATGATGATAACACGTCGTAGTAGGTCACATGATAACGTCAACATGGCAGATGTCCGGTTCTCATTCATACTCAACGAGATTTGGCTATAAAGTACCTACTCTTTTAGCGCTCGTTGAGTAAGTACTTATTGAAATTAAGTACCTACTCATTGAGTATGCGGTTTTGGACGCAGCCTAAGTCTCATGGCCCTCTACCAGAATCCAGAGTTTTTGGAAGATTGGAGAAACTTAATTTTTCACCCGAAAAAAAAAAAGTAAGGGGTACCACTGTCGTTTTTTTTTTGGGACGAATATTTGAGTTTCGATATCTCAGCTCTGGAAGGGGCTAGAGCCTCCATTTTTGCACTCAGGTCTAAGTCTCATGGCCCTCTATCAGAATCCAGAGTTTTGGGAAGATTGGAGAAACTTAATTTTTCGCCCCAAAAAAAAAAACGTAAGGGGTACCACTGTCGTTTTTTTTTTCGGGACGAATATTTGAGTTTCGATATCTCAGCTCTGGAAGGGGCTAGAGCCTCCATTTTTGCACTCAGGTCTAAGTCTCATGGCCCTCTATCGGAATCCAGAGTTTTGGGAAGATTGGAGAAACTTAATTTTTCGCCCCCCAAAAAAAACGTAAGGGGTACCACTGTCGTTTTTTTTTTCAGGCCGAATTTTTGAGTTTCCATATCTCAGCTCTGGAAGGGGCTAGAGCCTCCATTTTTGCACTCAGGTCTAAGTCTCATGGCCCTCTATCAGAATCCAGAGTTTTGGGAAGATTGGAGAAACTTAATTTTTCGCCCGAAAAAAAAAACGTAAGGGGTACCACTGTCGTTTTTTTTTCGGGCAGAATTTTTGAGTTTCGATATCTCAGCTCTGGAAGGGTCTGGAGCCTCCATTTTTGCACTCAGGTCTAAGTCTCATGGCCCTCTATCAGAATTCAGAGTTTTGGGAAGATTGGAGAAACTTAATTTTTCACCCCGAAAAAAAAAAAAACGTAAGGGGTACCACTGTCATTTTTTTTTTCGGGCCGAATTTTTGAGTTTCAATATCTCAGCACTGGAAGGGTCTAGAGTCTCCATTTTTGCACTCAGGTCTAAGTCTCATGGCCCTCTATCAGAATCCAGAGTTTTGACAAGATTGGAGAAACTTAATTTTTCGCCCGAAAGAAAAAAAACGTAAGGGGTACCACTGTCGTTTTTTTTTTCGGGCCGAATTTTTGAGTTTCAATATCACAGCTCTGGAAGGGGCTAGAGTCTCCATTTTTGCACTCAGGTCTAAGTCTCATGGCCCTCTATCAGAATCCAGAGTTTTGACAAGATTGGAGAAACGTAATTTTTCGCCCGAAAAAAAAAAACGTAAGGGGTACCACTGTCGTTTTTTTTTCGGGCCGAATTTTTGAGTTTCCATATCTCAGCTCTGGAAGGGGCTAGAGCCTCCATTTTTGCACTCAGGTCTAAGTCTCATGGCCCTCTATCAGAATCCAGAGTTTTGACAAGATTGGAGAAACATAATTTTTCGCCCGAAAACAAAAAACGTAAGGGGTACCACTGTCGTTTTTTTTTTCGGGACGAATATTTGAGTTTCGATATCTCAGCTCTGGAAGGGGCTAGAGCCTCCATTTTTGCACTCAGGTCTAAGTCTCATGGCCCTCTATCAGAATCCAGAGTTTTGGGAAGATTGGAGAAACTTAATTTTTCGCCCCAAAAAAAAAAACGTAAGGGGTACCACTGTCGTTTTTTTTTTCGGGACGAATATTTGAGTTTCGATATCTCAGCTCTGGAAGGGGCTAGAGCCTCCATTTTTGCACTCAGGTCTAAGTCTCATGGCCCTCTATCGGAATCCAGAGTTTTGGGAAGATTGGAGAAACTTAATTTTTCGCCCCCCCAAAAAAACGTAAGGGGTACCACTGTCGTTTTTTTTTTCAGGCCGAATTTTTGAGTTTCCATATCTCAGCTCTGGAAGGGGCTAGAGCCTCCATTTTTGCACTCAGATCTAAGTCTCATGGCCCTCTATCGGAATCCCGAGTTTTGGGAAGATTGGAGAAACTTAATTTTTCGCCCCCCCAAAAAAACGTAAGGGGTACCACTGTCGTTTTTTTTTTCAGGCCGAATTTTTGAGTTTCCATATCTCAGCTCTGGAAGGGGCTAGAGCCTCCATTTTTGCACTCAGGTCTAAGTCTCATGGCCCTCTATCAGAATCCAGAGTTTTGGGAAGATTGGAGAAACTTAATTTTTCGCCCGAAAAAAAAAACGTAAGGGGTACCACTGTCGTTTTTTTTTCGGGCAGAATTTTTGAGTTTCGATATCTCAACTCTGGAAGGGTCTGGAGCCTCCATTTTTGCACTCAGGTCTAAGTCTCATGGCCCTCTATCAGAATTCAGAGTTTTGGGAAGATTGGAGAAACTTAATTTTTCACCCCGAAAAAAAAAAAACGTAAGGGGTACCACTGTCGTTTTTTTTTTCGGGCCGAATTTTTGAGTTTCAATATCTCAGCTCTGGAAGGGTCTAGAGTCTCCATTTTTGCACTCAGGTCTAAGTCTCATGGCCCTCTATCAGAATCCAGAGTTTTGACAAGATTGGAGAAACTTAATTTTTCGCCCGAAAAAAAAAAAACGTAAGGGGTACCACTGTCGTTTTTTTTTTCGGGCCGAATTTTTGAGTTTCAATATCTCAGCTCTGGAAGGGTCTAGAGTCTCCATTTTTGCACTCAGGTCTAAGTCTCATGGCCCTCTATCAGAATCCAGAGTTTTGACAAGATTGGAGAAACGTAATATTTCGCCCGAAAAAAAAAAAAAAGTAAGGGGTACCACTGTCGTTTTTTTTTCGGGCCGAATTTTTGAGTTTCCATATCTCAGCTCTGGAAGGGGCTAGAGCCTCCATTGTTGCACTCAGGTCTCTGTCTCATGGCCCTCTCTATTAGAATCCAGAGTTTTGAGAAGATTGGGGATACTTAATTTTTCGCCCAAAAAAAACAAAACGTAAGGGTTAACACTGTCGGGGTTTTTTTCGGGTCGAAATTTTGATTTTCGATATCTCAGCTCTGGAAGGGTCTAAAGCCTCCATTGTTGCACTCAGGTCTAAGTCTCATGGCCCTCTATCAGAATCCAGAGTTTTGAGAAGATTGGGGATACTTAATTTTTCGCCCAAAAAAAAAACGTAAGGGGTAACACTGTCATTTTTTTTTTCGGGTCGAAATTTTGATTTTCGATATCTCAGCTCTGGAAGGGTCTAGAGCCTCCATTGTTGCACTCAGGTCTAAGTCTCATGGCCCTCTATCAGAATCCAGAGTTTTGAGAAGATTGGGGATACTAAATTTTTCACCCCAAAAAAAAACGTAAGGGGTAACACTGTCTTTTTTTTTTTGGGTCGAAATTTTGATTTTCGATATCTCAGCTCTGGAAGGGTCTAGAGCCTCCATTGTTGCACTCAGGTCTATGTCTCATGGCCCTCTATCAGAATCCAGAGTTTTGAGAAGATTGGGGATACTTAATTTTTCACCCCAAAAAAAAAAAACGTAAGGGGTAACACTGTCGTTTTTTTTTTCGGGTCGAAATTTTGAATTTCGATATCTCAGCTCTGGAAGGGTCTAGAGCCTCCATTGTTGCACTCAGGTCTAAGTCTCATGGCCCTCTATCAGAATCCAGAGTTTTGAGAAGATTGGGGATACTTAATTTTTCGCCCAAAAAAAAAAAAAAAACGTAAGGGGTAACACTGTCGTTTTTTTTTTCGGGTCGAAATTTTGAGTTTCGATATCTCAGCACTGGAAGGGTCTAGAGCCTCCATTGTTGCACTCAAGTCTAAGTCTCATGGCCCTCTATCAGAATCCAGAGTTTTGAGAAGATTGAGGATACTTAATTTTTCGCCCAATAAAAAAAACGTAAGGGGTAACACTGTCATTTTTTTTTCGGGTCGAAATTTTGAGTTTCGATATCTCAGCTCTGGAAGGGTCTAGAGCCTCCATTGTTGCACTCAAGTCTAAGTCTCATGGCCCTCTATCAGAATCCAGAGTTTTGAGAAGATTGGGGATACTAAATTTTTCGCCCATAAAAAAAACGTAGGGGGTAACAATGTTGTTGTTTTTTTCTGGTCGAAATTTTGAATTTCGATATCTCAGCTCTGGAAGGGTCTAGAGCCTCCATTTTTGCACTCAGGTCTAAGGCTCACGGCCTTCTATCAGAATCCAGAGTTTTGAGAAGTTTGGGGATACTTAATTTTTCGCCCAAAAAAAAAAACCGTAAGGGGTAACACTGTTGTTGTTTTTTTCGGGTCGAATTTTGATTTTCGATATCTCAGCTCTGGAAGGGTCTAGAGCCTCCATTGTTGCACTCAGGTCTAAGTCTCATGGCCCTCTATCAGAATCCAGAGTTTTGAGAAGATTGGAGAAACTTCAGTTTTCGCCCGAAAAAAAAAAAAACGAAAGGGGTACCACTGTCGTTTTTTTTTTTTCGGGTCGAAATGTTGAGTTTCGATATCTCAGCTCTGGAAGGGTCTAGAGCCTCCATGTTGCACTCAGGTCTAAGGCTCACGACCCTCTATCAGAATCCAGAGTTTTGAGAAGATTGGAGAAACTTCAGTTTTCGCCCGAAAAAAAAAAAAACGAAAGGGGTACCACTGTCGTTTTTTTTTTCGGGTCGAAATGTTGAGTTTCGATATCTCAGCTCTGGAAGGGTCTAGAGCCTCCATTTTGCACACAGGTCTAAGGCTCACGACCCTCTATCAGAATCCAGAGTTTTGAGAAGATTGGGGATACTTAATTTTTCGCCCAAAAAAGAAACGTAAGGGGTAACACTGTCGTTTTTTTTTCTGGTCGAAATTTTGAATTTTGAAATCTCAGCTCTGGAAGGGTCTAGAGCCTCCATTGTTGCACTCAAGTCTAAGTCTCATGGCCCTTTATCAGAATCCAGAGTTTTGAGAAGATTGGGGATACTTAATTTTTCGCCCAAAAAAGAAACGTAAGGGGTAACACTGTCGTTTTTTTTTCTGGTCGAAATTTTGAATTTTGAAATCTCAGCTCTGGAAGGGTCTAGAGCCTCCATTGTTGCACTCAGGTCTATGTTTCATGGCCCTCTATCAGAATCCAGAGTTTTGAGAAGATTGGGGATACTTAATTTTTCACCTCCCCCCCCAAAAAAACGTAAGGGGTAACACTGTCGTTTTTTTTTCTGGTCGAAATTGTGAATTTCGATATCTCAGCTCTGGAAGGGTCTAGAGCCTCCATTGTTGCACTCAAGTCTAAGTCTCATGGCCCTCTATCAGAATCCAGAGTTTTGAGAAGATTGGGGATACTTAATTTTTCGCCCAAAAAAAAAAACATAAGGGGTAACACTGTCGTTTTTTTTTCTGGTCGAAATGTTGAATTTCTATATCTCAGCTCTGGAAGGGTCTAGAGCCTCCATTGTTGCACTCAGGTCTATGTCTCATGGCCCTCTATCAGAATCCAGAGTTTTGAGAAGATTGGGGATACTTAATTTTTCGCCCAAAAAAAAAACGTAAGGGGTAACACTGTCGTTTTTTTTTTCTGGTCGAAATTTTGAATTTCGATATCTCAGCTCTGGAAGGGTCTAGAGCCTCCATTTTTGCACTCAGGTATAAGGCTCGCGACCCTCTATCAGAATCCAGAGTTTTGAGAAGTTTGGGGATACTTAATTTTTCGCCCAAAAAAAAAACGTAAGGGGTAACACTGTTGTTGTTTTTTTTCGGGTCGAAATTTTGATTTTCGATATCTCAGCTCTGGAAGGGTCTAGAGCCTCCATTGTTGCACTCAAGTCTAAGTCTCAAGGCCCTCTATCAGAATCCAGAGTTTTGAGAAGATTGGGGATACTTAAATTTTCGCCCAAAAAAAAAAACGTAAGGGGTAACACTGTCGTTTTTTTTTTTTCTGGTCGAAATTTTGATTTTCGATATCTCAGCTCTGGAAGGGTCTAGAGCCTCCATTGTTGCACTCAAGTCTAAGTCTCAAGGCCCTCTATCAGAATCCAGAGTTTTGAGAAGATTGGGGATACTTAAATTTTCCCCCCCAAAAAAAAACCGTAAGAGGTAACACTGTCGTTTTTTTCGGGTCGAAATTTTGAGTTTCGATATCTCAGCACTGGAAGGGTCTAGAGCCTCCATTGTTGCACTCAGGTCTATGTCTCATGGCCCTCTTCAAGTTAATGTACTCCGATACTGTCCGGCTCTGTTTTTCCGATGTCCCCCAGCTCCTCGTTTAAGCAAAAGGTACTTTAAAACAACGTATTACATCGACGTTAAACCACGTTAACCGTGTTAACCATAACCTTTTAAATACTCGACCTAGTTCCGTTGTTTAGCAACGAGAAGAAACTCCTGTAACTTCAGTGCCCAACCCATCACGACAAGACGTGAAATAATCACGTTGGTCCACTTTGGAAAACGTGTAGATGTCACGGTTTAACTGCAGTGATAGTTTAAACTCAAAACCATAAATAGGGCTATACTGCCCTCTTGTGTCAAATTCTTTCTATATTTATTTTTCCAACAAATAACCCGCAATAAAAATCCATCCAATACAACTTTGAACTCAACACATTCAGTGGCTCAGTTGATAAAGCGTTGGGCTTCAATTAAGAAGACCTGAGTTCAAATCCCAGTCTTGCTTACATTAAATTGTTGTAATTTTATCAAACAAAGTGGCCAAAACAACATTTCTCCAGCCGACAAGACGTGAAATAATCACTTTGGTCCACTTTGGAAAACGTATAGATGTCACGGCTTCACTCCCTCAAACTAGAAACTTACACTTAAACTGAAACTTAAACTTACCATAACGACCTATTGGTTTTTGACATTTTGACACCAACGACCTATTGGACCTAACGACTTTTTGGTTTAAGTGCTATAACACGCTTTGATGATTGGGCTGGGTTTGCCTGAACTTTTCTCCAAAACTATACAGTAAAATGACTTTTGATCGCTCTCTCTCTCTCTCTCTCTCTCTCTCTTCTGAACTGCGAATGTCAAATTTGCATCCCAGACAAATGGTTTAATTAAAATATAGTTTATACTGTATATAGAAATGGCTGGCGATATAAACATGTTCAAGATAACGTCTTTATAGGAATAATAAATAATTTCTCCAGTACCGACAGAAGAACCGATAACGTCCGAGCTTATCGATACAGCGGTCTTTCGAAAATTCAGTACCGGGGCCCGTTTAATACCGGGTTTCGGTACCCATCCCTAATCATTACATATATTAATAATGAGTGTATACATATACAAACATTAAATTCAACAACAAAAAAATGCTAAATAAATTTATCGATAATTAATATTAATATTCAATTTAATTTACATTAATAAAGTAGGCAATAATAATGTATAATAAAAAAATCAAATTATATATATATACATTCATAAACATTCATAATTAACAATTAAATGTAAAAAAATTATGTATGATAATTAACATTATCATGAGCATGAATAAATTAAATCTTTAAAAATAAAATTTAAATTAATGTAAATCATATAGGCCTACAAACATTAAAATAATAATAAAAAATGAAAAAGTCATGTTTTTTAAAAATATATATATTTTTTGTCTCCGAATAAGATGGAAAATAGCAGAAAGTAGTGTCTAAAAAACGTAAATATTAACAATAAAAATGTATGATATTGTTTAATAATATGAACATGAATACATTATAATTGGTATAATTAATATTTAAGCCTAGAAACATTACAATAACAACAAACAAACAATATTAAAAGTCATGTGTTAAGAAAAGATCATGAAATTGTATTATTTGTGTCCTAATACGATGGAAAATATCAGGCAAAAGAGTCAAAATCAATTTTGGCGTCCTTCAGCACCCATACCGTAACTGCAGGATTTGACGCGCATGCAAAAAAAAAATTGTGCGGCTAGCTTGACCGTGTATTTTCCACGCGCGGCCCACTTGACCGCAGTGTTCTAAGCGCGAACACCCGACGTGCACATGTACTAAAAGCTTGTCTAACAGCGCCTGGTTGCTGGACTAAGTTATCTTTGGAGTATTATTTCGCTATTACTCTCAAATACACACAAGGTTTACATAAAAACATTTGGTTATGTCTAAACTCAAAGCAAACCGAGAAAATTGAGAGAAATCTGCTTGTCAAATGCTCCGTGTATATTAGACGCGTCGCGCATAGGTCATAAAGTGACAGTAGCCCTAATAATAAACATGCAGCCGCTTGTTCTTAAAGGGATAGTTGACCCCAGATAGCAAACTGACATTGAATCAACGTGGAAATATGACATCGAAACAACGTTGATCTGACATTGTTTTGCTCATCGAATTAACGTTGAACCAACGTCAGACGCGTCATTCTTTCAAAACTAACGGAAAATCAACTTGAAATCAACGCGTTGTTTCAACGTTATGAAAGCAAACCAATTTTCGATTTCATTTAGCTTTGAAGAATGCCGCGTCTGACGTTGGTTCAACGTTAATTCGATGAGCAAAATCAACGTTGTTTCAATGTCATGAGAGACGTCGTTTCCACGTTGATTCAATGTCAGTTTGCTGTCTGGGACCCCAAAATAAAAATTCTGTCATTGTTTATTCACTGTAATGTTGTTCCAAACCTGTATTAATTTATTTCTTGTGCTGAACAAAAAAGATATTTTGAAGAATGTGGGTAACCAGACAGTTGCTGGTCCCCATTGACATCCATAGGGAAAAATTTACTATGGAAAATTAGTATATTTAAAAACTATAAAACTATATACTACATACTATATAAAATACTATATTTTCCTGCTTTTTTGTCCTTAGCCAATCACATGCCTGATTGATGTGGCATCCATATATATAAAAAAAAATTTGCCATATGCAGCTGTTTCTACATTTGGCACCATAAATCGAAACTGATTTCCCCCTTGGTGTTGAATAGAACATTCCAGCTTTTGGGGCAAATCGTTTACTCAACTTACCCATGGTTAACTTTGTTAATGTTAATGTTTTTTTTTTTTTCTCCAGCCCTCTGCCATGGCTGCTGATATTGAGAGAGCTGTCACCCAGCCAAGCACACCTCGATTAGTTGTCCCAGGTATAATCTTCCCTTATTTTGTAAAAGTTAATTCTTTATTGAATTCATGTGTTTGACGGAGGACTGTTGCACATAAAAAAATAATTTATTTGAGTTGTTGATGGAGGGTGTACGGGTCAAAGGAGATAATAATGTTCAAGTGGTGGTGTGGAAGTCTTTCTCCACTTGAACATTACTGAATTCATCTAGGTGGCAATAGTGTGTTGTGCAGCTTTTAGTTATCATATTGTTAATGTTTCATATCATATTGTTATCATAATATTTTAGAAGAGATACTTCGTGGCGCAGACACATGGAATATCTCCGTGGAAGGAGCATGTGTGATGGGGCCCCACAGTAACCTCCTGCATGGACTGGCAGCAGTCTTCGCTGCCTACTTTGTCTTTAACTTGCAATATCCGGCAGAAGTCGCAAGCACACTTGAATTCCTTCAGAGGTGAGTTTAAACATGACACTGTCATGAAAATGATTATAGCAATTATGGAGGTATATTTGATTTAAATCAACTTAATGCCTGTGACAGTGCGATTTGTAGTTGTAGAGAAAATCCACACATTACACACACACACACACACACACATCAAGAAATGTGAAGTTGTGGAGAAATTTTGCACATGCTCAAATCAGTATGTGAATTTACCCAAATCATTTTAAGCGAACTTAAAATACAATTGTGCATCATTTCATAAAGTTCATATACGTTTATGAAATGAAATGCACAATTGTATTTTAAGTTCACGCTGAAACTACATTTTTCTTTTTCTTTTTTAAATAATCCATTAAACTTGCTGAGAAATGATTGTGTGAACTAAAATGAGCAGTATACATATACAAGACATATACAAGAAATATTCTTCAAGGTTGCAACTCTCATTGGATGAATTCACATATTGATTTACAGTTGTTCATAAATTTCTCCACGACTTCACATTTCTTGATGTTGGTGTATAAATGCGTTTCACACCAAATCACTGCAGCAACTGTATCAAAAATGTGAGCGTACAAGTTCATTAAAGGGATAGTTCACTTTGAAATTAATTTTTGATATGTTTTAGCTTACCTCGAGGGCATCCAAGATGTAGGTGTCTTTGTTTCCACAGTATTTTCCATTTTGATATATTTTTAGGTCAAACCGTTCCTGTCTGTCAGTCATATAATGGAGGTGCATGGTCACCACTTCAAAGAGCGTGCACAGAGAAGTCCAAATTAAACTAGATTCAATGACTCATAAATGTAAGTACACATTGATGGCCTAAGACATGAAACGAGCGGTTTGTGTGAGAAAACGAACAGTATTTATATCGTTTTTACCTCTTGTAACCACAGCCGTGTCCAACTGATCTGACGGCACGGGCGCTTTGGTCTGCACAAGCCCCGGAAGTGATCTCTTGTGCATGTACACACATTGTTTACACAGATTTTAGAAGTTTAACTTTTCACTGTGAAGATCTAAACATATTTAGATGTACAGGAAATCGCAATGGAAGACGATTTCGATATTTAGATCTTCACAGTGAAAGGTAAAACTTCCGAAATCTGTGTAAACAATGAGTGACGCACATGCGCGAGAGATCACTTCCGGGGCTTTCTGGCGCGCTTGCGCAGATAGAAGCGGCCTCGCCCTCGCCCTCGCCCTCAGAGTACTTGGACGTCACTGCGATTACACAAGGTAAAAACGATATTAATACCGTTTGTTTTCTCTCACAAACCGCTCGTTTCGTGTCTTAGGCCATCAATGTGTACTTACATTTACGAGTCATTAAATCATGTTTAATTTGGACTTCTCTGTGCATGCTCTTTGGGGTGGGCCCCATAAATCTCCATTATATGATGCATAGACAACGACGGTTTGTCCTAAAAATATCAAAATTGAAAATACTGTGGAAACAAAGACACCTACATCTTGGATGCCCTTGAGGTAAGCTAAAACATCAAAAGGAATTTGAGATGGTGTAATTTGGGAGAGAAAAAATGTTTACAAGTTTGCAACTCTTAAAATATTTCTCTCTTTGGCTTCAAATTTACTGATGCATGGCTTTTGTCTATAACTACAAATCACACTGTCACAGGCGTTCAGTTGATTTGAATCAAATATACCTCCATTAGTAATGACGAAAACGAACAGTATTTATGTTGTTTTTACCTCTTGTAATCACAGCCACGTTCAAGTGATCTAAGGGCACGGGCGCTTTGTGGCTGTGGCTACATGAGGTAAAAAAACGATATAAATACTGTTCGTTTTCTCACACAAACCGCTCGTTTCGTGTCTTAGGCCATCAATGTGTACTTACATTTACGAGTCATTAAATCATGTTTAATTTGGACTTCTCTGTGCATGCTCTTTGAGGTGGTGACCATAGACCTCCATTACATGACTGACAGACAGATATCAAAATTGAAAATACTGTGGAAACAAAGACACCTACATCTTGGATACCCTTGAGGTAAGCTAAAGCATACCAAAAATGTATATCAAAGTGAACTATCCCTGTAATGTTTCATGTCATGGTAATGACCATGTCATATCAGTCTTAAATGTTATCTGATAAGTGTGTTTCCCTCCCTGTTTTCAGAGCCTTTTGCAGCATCCCCAGATGGGCAGGCAGAGAAAAAAACGTCCAAAATATGCATTGTGGACTCGTTTTCTCATTAGTTTTAAGAGAAAATAAAAATATATATTTAAAAAAAAGTGTTTTGTTTTTCTTTGCAGAAGTCTGAAAGAGGACATTTATCCAAGTTACAATATTTAATTGTAATATTTACAATATGCTGTCCTA